>NC_072481.1:41833398-42138739 GCF_027574615.1 Eptesicus fuscus | reverse complement strand
GGTGATAATGTCAGTTTGCCTGATGCCTATATACTGGCATAATGGAGGAATATGTTGAGGGAACTTAATATGTATGGAGCACCTTCTGTGAGCCCTCCTGTACTGCCACAGCACATAGATTATTCTAATGGTCACAACAACCCAGATAGCAATGTGTTCTCCTGTTTAACAGATAAAGAAACTTGAAACTAAGGGACTTAACTAACTTACCCCAGGCCATCATCTGCAGAGCCAGGTTTTGAACACACATCTTCTTATCTCCAAAGCCAATGCTTTTTTTTTTTTTATTTTAGCACCACAAATTTGCATTTTTGAATTTAAGAGGAATGCGAAATTATGAACTTGGACTCTCAAATCCAAGTGCTCAAATAATACCGTTAGGAGATGTGCTTTATCTAAGTGAGAACGATTTAAAGCAGTGTTCTCACAAAGCGCAATCCAAAAATCCAAAGTACAGTCCAAAAATGACCAATACTAGAATTATTGGGGTGTGGGGGTTATTAAAAATGCAGATTCTTGAGCTCCACCACAGGTCTACTGAATTAGGATCTAGAAGTTGGGACCCAGAAATATGGATTTGTAACAAACACCCAGATGATCCTTATGCACACCAAAGTTTGAGGTGCAATAGTTAAGAATTTTAATTAGTTTTGCGTTTAATATAGGATGTGAGGCAAAAGGAGTTCTGTAGTTGTGAGTATGGGAAACACAGAGTTTATTCTTGTATTATCATCATCATAACCTGCATGTCTTTTTTACCAACAACTGTAAACCTACTTTTGCCCAGCCCTGTAAATGACGGTAGTATTTCTGAAAAGACATTGAAAACTTGAAGTGAGCTAAATTTACATTGGTTAAGGAGCAAACACACCTGCACTGTGGAAGTTTAAGGATCTTGAAAATTTGCAGTGTACCCAGAGAAGTCACCAGCATGGTGGGTGAAATTGATGCAGTTGGAGGAATTGACCACTCATCCTGGAATAGAAAAAACTACCAAATAGCATTGCTATCTAGTTCTAGTTAAGGGATGATATTTGCAATTTAGTATAAGTCAGAAGTCAACATGTAGGAATGCCAGAATTAGACATTAAACTCAAAGAGCAAATTACAGATTCCTGCTTTTAATGATCATGCTAATCTACTTTTCTATATGTTGACTAAATGAACTAGTTATGGAAATTCTATTTTTCTTGAATCCACTAGATTTCTGCTTCCAGCATACTATCTATTTTGCTCATAAGAATGAAATATATGGACATTTTATTTAAAGGCAAGTATGCCAGGTTCCTCTCTGCTGGTGATGTCAATGTTTGTGAGGATGTATTTTTCACATTTTATTGGTAAGTAGACAAATCTAAAAAGCAACTCAGAACAAGGAATACTCATGGACTTGATGTCATGGATCCTAGCCAATTCTGAAGTGCCTTGAATTAGTGGCTTTCTCTCCCCTCCCCCACTTCTCTCCAGCCCAGGAACCTCACTAAAAGGACCTCTGGCAGATAAGCAATTACACCTGTTCTGTGTGGCCTTTATGTTTGACTTGGACCCAGACTGATATGCAAATGGCATATACTTCATCAGTCCTGCAGGTTGTTAATATTTTTATCATCACCCTAACTTGAGACCAAAGGGCAATAATCTTCATGGAGGGAATGATTACTACTTAACATAAAGAAGAAACTCTTAAAACTTGAAGATGACATGAACTGCTTCTTACAGTAACTAATTTCCCATCAGTGGGGATGTCGAGTTCTTTGGATAAGTTCTTGCAGACACTGTACAGAAAATTTGAATATCAACTGAGAGCATGAACAAGATTTGTGATTTTTGAACTATTCATCTATTCATTGATAGCAGTAGAACTCTTCCTGAGTGGACATCTTGATGGAGGCTCAATCTATAAAAGAGACAAAAGAAATGATAAGGGGGCATGTGAAGGCTTCCTTCTTACCCTCCCCTACAGACCTGAGCGGTGCAACTAGGAACTTTAGGATTGAGGAGCTTACGTTTAGTTTAGCATGGTAATAGAGGCTTTCATCTCTGAGACATCTGTGGAAGCCTTTTTCTAACAGGAAGAAGGTCTGTCACCATAGCATGAAACTAATGGCAGCTCTCTTCCATTGTAGCAGAGGCTGAAGATTTTATGTCAGACTGTACTCGCTCTGCTTTTGTTAGTTAAATAATTTCATGGTGCCAGAGAAGGGCCCTCACTATGGTTGCCTTTTGGGGTGCAGCCATGTTCATCGCCTCCTTTCCCAATAGTGTCAGTCTGAGAGAATAGACAGGATCTGAGCTTCAGCATTAGGGGAGCTGGGTTTGGCTCCAGACTTGCAATTAACCAGATGGCCAAGGCAGGACCCACGATCTTTCTGTAGTGTTTCTTCATCTGCAGAACAGTGATCATTGTGGCTGCTCTGCTTCATCATGGTGTTGCCAAGAGGGGCAAATGAAAAAAGGCAATGAAAATGGTCTAACGATAAAACATTATATAAAGTCAGGTATTAATACAGTTCCTTCAACAGATTTAAATATATATATTTAAATATCTATATTGTTTGAAAACTGAGATAAATATTGTACATTAACCTAAGATCAACTATAACAGAACATATTTTGATAAAGTAAGAAAGACTGGAACAAAGTAACTATAATAATAAGTGCTTGTCTCTTTCCACAAGCCTTATGAGGTTATTGTGAAGAATGGATATGTGTGTAAAAAAGAACCATGAATCTGACAAACTTGGGTTAAATGTACTAATTATTATATTCCTACCAGAATCCTTCAGGAGAAGCTATTGCAAGTTCTCTGTTATATAGCTGTGGAAACTGAGGTTCAGAAAGTGTAAGTGTCCTGCCTATAGCAGTGATTGGCAGCTCCACATGAAGGGAATTGTTTACCTTAGGAAGTGGTGATGGAAGGCGATTGTATTATTTTTCTGTGATGTCATTGGTAAAAAAAAGGAACCATGATGTAAGTCATATGGAGAGTCAGAGAGAATCTGAGGAGCAAAGAAGTTGTCTGATAAATACCATGGATTTAGGATGACCTTGCAACAAGATTGGCCTTGTCTCATGCATTTATGGAGTTCCTGCTCTAAGTACACACTCTACTAGTCATTGGAGACACAGCCAATAACATGCAATTCCTGCTATTACAGTGTCCTTAGTACTTGAATAAACAATTTACATTTATACTTTCTTTTTGGAGCTTATGCTTCCTTCCCCCTTCTTTTCTTCCCTCAATTCTCTGCCTATAGAAACACTGCCAAGATAGAGTTTATAGATATCCCTCCTCCTCTCCCTCATTCTCTTTCACTATTTGCCTTCCTCTTAGTAACAATTTCTTATATATTTACTATGTGCCAGACTTTGTGCTACACACTTTATAGAAACCATCTAATTTAGTTTTTATAGCAACACTATGTAATGTTTTATTATCCCATTTAAAAATAGATTTAGGATATTAAGTAATTTGTTTAAAATAGCCTGTCATGGTCAGTAAATGTCTGAGCTGGCTTTCAAGCCTGGGTCTTTAGACTTCAAGTACATCACACTTAACATGATATAATAGCTGCCTCTATTCAGCATCCATATATGTTTGCTATTGACATTGATAATCACTTTGTTAGACATTAAGAATAAAAGGTTAACAGCTTCTAGAAGCCATATTTTAAGAGAGTCAATGAGTTATATTTACATTTGAGAATTATAAGTAAAGTTCATATGTCTTGAAATTATTTACCTTGTAAGCAAGCATAGGAATGGCTACTTAAAGCTATTATAATTAAGAGCCTGTAGAGTTAGAAAAATTGTGTTTAAATCTTGAATTTACCATTTAATTGATGTGTGACCTTTGGAATTTAATTTTTATTATCCTCATTGGTATAATGGGAATAATAATAGTGTCAAATACATGGCAATTCTAGGGATTTGAAGCATATAGTGTATAGTAAATGCTAACTATAATTTTGTTGTTATTATTGTTCTGACATGACTGAGTCTTTAATGTTTTTGGGTATTCTCAGAGGTCTTGTAGAGGATGCTGTCAGTCTTCATTATTTTATACTTCATAAATGTAGAATGCATGGGAATTTGCTGTTATTCAACACTGTTAGAAGGGAACATCTTTTCCCTATACCTTGCCTTATGCATGGTCTTAGTCTTCTTTCTTATGGAAGTGCTCTATCCCAAGAGACATGTAAAGACTTTATGAAAAAGTTAAGTAAGAATAACTGAAGATGCTCTGTTTTCTTTTCCTCTTGGGAATAAGCAGGGCCACTCTCCTGCAATTAATTTCTCTTCTTCTCAGTCACACTGTCAGTGCCACTGAGCACACCTCCCCTGGCTAACCATGCTGTAACTGAGTCTAAGTTGCCAGATTTTTGTTTTTAGTGATGGGAAAGCCATTTTGGTTCTCATGGTAGCATGCATCCTCCAAAAGATCGGTACAGGCATTAAAGTTGACCTTTTGACCTTTATTTGCCACTCTTTTTGCTTATCTTTCAATGAGTTCAGGACTCAGGAGAAAACTGATACTATTTATTGTGGGCTTCCCCAGAGATCCCCAACAAGCACTTTTCAGTCAATTTGGCAATAATTTATTAAAGAAGTCAATGAAACCCCCATTGCAAGGAATTATGAAATCTAGATTGAGAATGGCTTATAGTGATGTGGGAAAGGCAGGACTTACCCATGGGAAGCTCACAGCCCTAGATGACAACATATGTGGTGAGGTCAAGCCAGGGTAAGACAAAAAGAGGAATCAATATGGAGTTGATGGGAGGTAGGTCCTGACAAGATGTGTGGAAGGATAGGTAAAATTGGCTCAATGAAGACTCCTTGGCACACCCTCCATAGAGATAGAGAAGCAGTACTAGAATCAAGAAATGGCAGGGCTCTGGAGTTTGAGAGACTTTGATTATTACCCAAATTGAATGTGGACTTGGTATGGTGATGGAGTCCTCAGTTTTGTGATTTATTCGCTGAATGAATTTGGGCAAGGGGATTCCCCTCTATGAACTATGATTTTATCATTCTTAAGTTCAGGACACTAATTTTTCCTTTGCCTGGCAGTTGTGAGATCTTGAGACAATGGATAGAAAGGGTATAACCCAATGCCTGGCACATAGTAAAAAGTCAAAGTTGAAGTGCATGTGAATTAATGACTGGCCTGCAGTCAGTGAGTGTTGTCTTTACTTTCCATAAAGTCATGTCAGAATTCCTTGATCTCTGAAAACAAAATACCCTAATTTTAAATGAATATAGATATTAATCAGTAGATTAAAGTTCAACCATTAATTTGTAATTGCAAGTTTTTTTGGAGCTCTTGTCTGTGTACAATTATTTATTTTCACTAAATTTTTAACAAAAGAAATGCAAATACAGAAATAGTATGACCAAATTACAGTTCTGATATTTTGTGCCAATTACATGTAGGTTTTAACTATTAAATAATGTGATTGCTAAGGAGGACTTAGTAATCAAATCTTGCTAGACGTTTTATTTGCCTCAATTTATTGTCATTTCTCTATCAAAGTTCTACTTCCTGCCAGCAACTCAACTGTTTATTATTTTTGGGTCTTTGGGAATACTTTAAACATGGTCATTGGTTGAACATAGCCATGTCCTTAGACAATAGTTAATTTACAACTAGCAGGTTAACAAAAATTGCATAGGAAGCAAGGAAGAGTTCTTGACATGCAATCAGAACCAGATGTGCAATGTGAAGAACGCCACCCTGCCATTTCACATGGACCACACCAGTGACAGCCCAGGTCACCCCCATCTGTACACAGATGACTTCCAAATCTAGATCTCCAGCCTAGAGATCTCTTCTCTGCTCTATGTGCTCACATCCTTACTGTGCTTTTCCCACCATGATGTCACAGGTGCCTTGATTAATGGGCTCCTACACAAACTTGGTTCTTTTTTCCCAAATCTGCTCTTTCTTCTGTCAGAAAGTAAATGGCATGACCATCCATCCAAAAGCCAACTAAGCCAAAGTCACTCTTGGCAGCATAGTAAAGAACATAGATTCAAGGGGAACATTAACCATTAGTTAGCTGTGAGGCCTTGAGTAAGAGACTTAACTTCTCTGTGTCATATTAATATATCCATAATATAAGGATAATAGTTCTAACTTCATAGGTTTGGTGAGATGATTAAATGAGTTAATTTCCTAAGTGCTTAGAACAGTGCTTGGCACATGGAAAATGCTATGTAAATGTTTGTTAAATAAATAAATCACACGTAGCCTTCCTGGAAAGGCTATTAAATTCACACATTGCTCTTCATCTCCAGTGCTCTTAGTTCCGATTCTAACACGTCTGGAAAATATAGTGATCTTTATTTTCTCAGTGAGCTCCTGTCTTCTGTCTTATACTCCTCCCATCTCTGCCTTATGACTTTTACTGCATGCAGAGCTGATCTGTTGCTGCTCCCTGTCTACAACTTTGAGTGACTCTTCCTTGTCTTATCCAGACTAACTTTGTTCCACATAGGCTGGCTTCAGCCTGCACCTCCAGCAACCACTCCCCCTTCTCATCACTCCATGTTTGAGGCATTGTAAACTAAGCCTGTTTCCCTAAGCCTGTTCTCTTCTCTTCTCTTCTCTTCTCTTCTCTTCTCTTCTCTTCTCTTCTCTTCTCTTCTCTTCTCTTCTCTTCTCTTCTCTTCTCTTCTCTTCTCTTCTCTTCTCTTCTCTTCTCTTCTCTTCTCTTCTCTCTCCTCTCTCCCTTCCCCTCCCTTCCCTCCCTTCCCTTCCCCTTCCCTCCCCTTCCCTTCCTTCCCTTCCTTCTTCCCTTCCCTTCCTCTCCCCTCCCTTCCCCTCCTCCCCTCCCCTCCCTCTCCTCTCCCCTCCCTCTCCTCTCCGCTCCCCTCCCCTCTCCTTCCTCTCCTCTCCTCTCCTCTCCTCTCCTCTCCTTCTCTCTCTCTCTCTAAATCTTTATTGTTGAAAGTATTACATATGTTCCCATTTTCCCCCATTGACCTCTTCTAGCCCAGCCCTGCTTACCATCCCAGGCCTTCATCAACCTATTGTCTGTGTCCATGGGTTATACATATATGCAACAAGTTCTTTGGTTGATCTCTTCCTACCCACCCACCCTCCCCTGACTTCCCTTTGAGATTCTGCACACTGTTCCATGCTTCTATGTTTCTGGATCTATTTTGTTCAGTTTATTTGTTTCATTAGAATCTACATATGAGTGAGATCATGTCATACTTGACTTTTCTGACTGGCTTATCTTTAGGCTGTTGTCATTTGCTCTAATCTTTGTTGGTGGGAAGCCCCTCTCTGCCTTTAGTCAGCTTAAATATTTCTCTCTCTCTCTGAAGATTCCCTGACTCTTTCACCAGGAAGAATGTCTTTCCCCTGAATAGATGGTTATCATTACACAGTGATTCTTTACTGCGTTTATTTATTTGCACATCCATCACCTCAACCAAAATGTGAGCTCCTGAGGCATGAAACCTCTCTCTCTCTCTCTCTCTCTCTCTCTCTCTCTCTGTCATTTAATTTTAATCATTTTTTTTCATTTTCTTCAATTATCTTCCACAATGTCTGACACAGGGTAAATGTTCAATCAATATGTATTGAGTGAATAAAGAAATAAACCATATCACATCTTATTGATCATTTAACCCCACCCCAATTTTATATATGAGAAAACAGATCTCAGAGAAGTTTAGTTAACTTAACTTTAGGTTACCCAGCTAGGCAGTGTTAGAATCTAAACTAAAAGCAACTTTCCAGCATTTTCCATTACTACATAGCTTCAATTATCAACATATTTCTGGATCAATTACACAAATTACAGTCTGGGGAAGCTAAGGGCTTCCCATTCTCTTAATATATTCCTATTAGAAATACCTTTATTGATACCCTGGATTCAGACCCTGTGGTCAGGAATGTTAGCTGAATCTCAAAATAACTTAGGAATTCTAGGGCAGGAGTATGATTTGCCTAATTCTCCAGGACTTAGTCATCAAATCTGGAAGTGACCTTTACTAGTCAGCATTTTAATTAGGATTGGGATTGGTACAGACCACTTTTTGAAATTTAAATGTGGGAACTTTTAAAAGAAGAATTATTTTGTCCTTAAGAAACTCTGTGTGTGTGTGTGTGTGTGTGTGTGTGTGTGTGTCTGTGTGTGTGTGTGTGTGTGTCTGTGTGTGTGATGAGTGGTGAGCAATGGGGTGATATGTTATTTGAGAGAGTGATTCAGAGGTGAGAACTTGGGCATGCCCTGAGTTTTGCATCTCAGTTGAAAAGTCATCATAAAAGGGTAAGGTCAACTCTGAATTCTGCCAAGTTTTGCCATCAGTTCTGCAGAATGAAATGAGGTAATGTACTTTATGAACTGTGAAGAGCTACAGAAATGGGAGACATTTTTAGAATTGTTGATTTATAGAAAGGAAGGCCTTAAGGGATGATGTAGCCCTCCCACTTCTTCATTTCACACAGAAGGAAAGTGACTCACCCAAGGTCACAGCTAGAAGGTAGCAGAGTTTGGTCCTGCATCTTCTCCAGCCCATAGCTTACCTCTCTTCATAGGCAGTCTACAATCTCACCAACTATGATGGCACCTGAATGGGCTGGATTCTCTCTTGTCTGTGATTTTGCAAATACTGTTCCATATGCAGGGATACCTTTTATTTCATGGCTGCCTGGGGTACCACCTCCTCCTATGAGATTTGGCTTTATCTAACACCCTTCTAGTCTCCCAGTTCTTCATTCCAATGCTTGGACACCATATAAAACATATAGAAGACACAGCCTTTCCCTCAAAGACATTTACAATGAGTTATTTCCATCTTAAAGGGGCTTGAGTACAAGTCTCCACCCAGAATTCTGATTACAAGTGGAAATATTTTTAGTGGTGGGAAATGGGATTGGGACACCAAGAAGTTTCTCTCAGACACATGCTTCTTCTGGCCCACTGCAGATCACACTTCATAAGCCACCAATATCTAAAGTCATGGATTTATAGAAAGCTGTAAATTTGAGACTCTGGAAGAGTCTGCAATACCTGTTAGAAGGGTGTTTGTTTATTCTCAGGGAGAGGTGAAGTTATAGAGAGGCATAATTTGAAATGTTCAAAGAAGGCCTTCCTATCAGTAAGGACTGAACCTTAGATGGATGTGCATACCTGAGGAGGTGGGAATCTCCGTGTCCTTGGTGGAGATGTTCAAACAGAGCAGTCAGCATCATGCAGGGCTGAGCCACATGACCTCCAAGCTTGCATCTGGCTTTGAGGTCCTTGATCAATAGTATAGTTTCCATCCCACCTGTGGTGTTGCAGTTTTAAGTCCTGATCCCACAGAGTAAAGAAGAGGGTTATTTTCTATTGTACCTCCAGTGGTGTGTTATTTTAATCAAGATTAGATTGCCCAAATGAAGGTTTCTTGAAATGTTAAAAAAGTCATAATTATAATGTGATCGTGTGTGTGTGTGTGTGAGCATGGATAGAGCAGCAATGCAATATATCATTGAATTTTGTCTTATCTCCCTCATCTTTCCATCCACTGGAAATTCTGTGGAAACCTATTTAACACATATACATTGAGCACATATCCTGTATCCCAGTTTCTGAACTACCGTATTTTCCGGCGTATAAGACGACTGGGCGTATAAGATTTTCCTGGGTTAAAAAGTCGTCTCATACGCCAGAAAATACGGTAGTCAAATATATCTAATCCATTATATCTAATCCCATCAATATAGTCCAATATACCATATTTTCTGGCGTGTAAAACGACTTTTTAACCCAGGAAAATCTTATACGCCCAATCGTTTTATACGCCGGAAAGTACGGTAGATGTCTGGGGACACAGATTAAAAGATGAATAAAATGTGGTCACTGTTCTCAATTTTCTCAACTTGCGTGGGAAGAGAGACATCTAAAAGAGAGCCTCCTCACCTCTCATTTAGTCCTCAGCTGGTTTAGTTCCTTAATCTGTACCTAACAAAAACATTTCCTCCCCATCTATAATGAATTCCTAGGCCCACATATTTATTTGGAGTTCCTTTGCAGAACTTACAGAATATGTGTCTGTCAGGGCCCCAGAAAGAAATAGATGGCATACTCAAACTGGGTGAGAAGAGAAGAACTGAATAAAGAATTCATTTATAAAGGTTTGGGTAGGTTGTATGAAAACCACAAGAATAAGGCAGTGTCCTGAGGCTATTAACAGCTGGCTATTTTTACCTTTGTGTGTGCGGGGTAACAGGAGGGAGCAGTTAACAGAATCTAGAGATATAGAAAATGGCACAGAGAGGACCACTTGGCAGGAGTTGTGACCTTCTGCCGAGGATGCAGCAGCTGAGATGACTGCGTAGGAGGGAGGTGGACCTTACTCTTCCTTTTTTTCTGATCTCCTCCAATGCCCTTCAGTTCTTGACCCCAACTGGAAGTAAAGGAGGCAACCCTTAGATAAAGTCCAGACAGGCCAGCTTCCAGGCACAGAGCTGGTGATGAGGGGTTGAGAGTGGATCACTGGGCACACATCGGAGATAGAGAGTTCATTATATCAGATAAAGTAATCCTTAATGATTCAAAGGCATACTCATGGGGCTCCTCTCTGATCTACATATTCACGTGCATCCTCCCCGCACCCAACACCATTTATGAAACTTGGTCGTGTCAGATACTGTGTGAAACACATCACTACTTTATTTCTCATTTCAACTTCACAATCATGCTTCAAAGTAGGTGAAGAGACAGGATGAAAATGAGGATAAAATGTCTCTGATTCAAAAGTGCATGTGGCATGCTGAGTTCCTAAGCACTAGGAGCAAATGTGCCGGGGGAAGTTTACTGGGGCAGTGCCTTCAGGAGTCAAACTCTCTTCTGCCTGGACACCCTTCCAGCCCCATTGGCTTGACAAGCCAGGATTTTTTAAAAATCTCTGACTCAAGGTGGTTTTCTCTTCTAGGAATCTTTTAGAGGATCTCCTAGCTGGTAGTGTGACGCTCTCTTGTGCTCCCTGTGTATGCTGGTCTCACTTCTCATGTGGCGCCAATCATAGTGAATTGCATCTTTTTTATTATTTTCCCCATGAGACTGTTAGTTCTTTGAGATCAAGGATCATTTCTTTTTCATTTATATGTCTGTAAAAAGCACAATGACTGCCATGCACTAGGGCTCAGTAAATACTTCTTAACTGAACGATTGAAAAATAAGGACTTTGTTTATAACTAAAAACGATCAGGTGGAGGGGAGTGAGGAAGGTAACGTACAGAACATCCTTTATTTCTCAATGATTCAGAAACATTCAATACTCAGGAAACCTAGTCGGTTCTGTAACCAGATAGGCCAAAATGATGTCACGAAAATCCCTTTGTTATCATTCATGAGAACACCATCCCATTGCAGTTAATGGAAATAAATGTACCATTTAGTACTTTAAATCATGAAGCAACATAACTGCCTTCTATTTGCAGTGACCTTCTGGTACCCTCATTATTTTCTCACTGCGGATGTCTGTGCCTGATCTTGTTGATTCAGCATAAAGAGTTGCATCCGAGAGGCATAGGTGCGGTGCAGAGAGGTGGGGGAAGGAGGGGTCTGGAATCACCTGAGGAGTGGAGAAGGACCACCCATGATTGCTCCACCCTCACCGCCTGTGGGTCTCTCCATCACAGCTTTTAGCATATTGCATTGCAGTGCTCTGCACATCTCCCCACAGCATCTGTGGGCTGGTATCACACTGAATTAATCTCTGAGTTCTTAGTGCCTGCCATGATTTGTTGGATGTAGGAGGTTCTCAGTAAGTGTATGCTTATACAAATGGAAAATGAATGAGGGAATGAATGCTTAAAGGAAGGACTAGGTTCTTTCTAGCCCCTATCACTGATTTGGAAGGATGGCTGAAAGCATGAGAGGAGTTAGGACTCTGTGAAGAAGATAATGATTGAATTTTGGAGGAAAAACCCCAAACAAAGGACCTTTTGTTTCCCTGCTATTCTCCCCTTTCTCTCAGACTTGCCCTTGTTCCCTATGTGTTGACATCCATCATTGGAAGATCCGGCACCATAAGCACCATATCTGCTAGGTTCAATGTGGTTTCCTCACTGCTTTGCACAGTGCTTGGCACATAGTTGTAGCTCTATCAGTATTTTTAAATAAAGTTCAAATATCTCTCTCTGGGCTTTTATTCCTCTTCTCACAGTTGGGCCTTCTCACCTTCCCTTCTTCCACCTCCAGCACTGAATACACACCCTGAGCTGTCTCCCCCAAGGATCTTCTAAAATGAAATTGAAAGGGGCCTATGCTCTCATGTTGTTAAGCTCTTCATTTTACAGACAAGGAAACTGAGGCCTAAAAGAGCAAAAGATTCATCTAAAGTCATAAGAAGCATCAGACTTGACATTAGAAAATGAAATTTTGTTTCCTTTGCTTGCCATCATATTATGACCTCAAAGTTCAATTTTTTGGTTCAGCAGCTTTTACTTTTCATAAAAAAACAAACAAACACGTCTCCAGAAGCTCAATATGTAAAACAGATAAAGTCCATGCTGCTCTGGTTAAAGCAGCATTGGAGACTCCCCCAATTCAGACACAAATGGTTCCTAAGGAGCTCAGAAGAGCACAGTTTGAAATTGTTAATGTAACAGGGTATATGCATCTTCCTTAAAAGCATTCTGGTGAGGGTGAAGGTAAGGATCAATTGAAACTGGGCTCTTATCCATATTCATGTGAGCCTACGTGGTGGCCATGGCAGTGGAAGTTACAAATTAATCATGCCTAGCAGAGGGTATCACAAAGATGGCGGAACATGCTAATATGAAGGCACAGGTGTCAGGTTCAAGGCTCAGAGCTGCCAATTACTAAGGGCAAAGATTTTTGTATTTTTTAAACCTTCAATTCAGACTTGATTTCTTCAAGATATAAATTAAGCTTAATACTATCAGTGGTGAACAAGCTATTTATGTTCTAATGCTGACGAATGCAGGAAATAAAAAATGTTTAAGTGCCACTTATTTAAAACAATTCAAAATGAAAATAAGTTTATTGAGTTCCATGGAAAAATTATATTCTTATAGCATATATTGCCTCCTTTATTAAGTATGAGACTTTCAATGAGAAACTTGAAAGCTTTATAAGCCACTAAAATTAAATCTTGGCATACTTGAGAAATAGCAATGCAGAGACAAGTTTGTAATATTCCATCCTGAAACTGTAGAGTAATTTAGCACTCACATTTGTTCACATTCATTATCTCTATTTATTAATGAAAGAAAATCTTGCAGTGTGGATGTACTGTAATTAATTAATGGGGAGACTTGGAGAGGTAAAGTGATTTTCTTCAAGTCACCCAGCTAGTTTGCCACAGAGCTGGAACTCAAAGTAGTTCATTCCAGTTAATGCAATGTTTACTAACTTTATTAACAAAGGCAGGCCTAATAGCTGTAATAAATAAACCTCCAAATTTCAATAGTTAACACTATAAATGTTGGTTATTTTTTTTTCCTCACGAATCTAAGAGCCCAACATGTGTGCTTGTGATTGGTGGATCTCTTCTAAGCAGTGCTTCAGGGAGCCAGGCTTCTTTCATCTGTGGTTCTACAGACTTAAACACATAGCCTCTAGGCTACTTGTAGTCACCTACATTCCATGCAGCTGGAAATGGCAAAGCACATGGAGAATTACATGAAGAATATTGTATAGAGCATGTCACGATATCACTCACACCACCTTCCATTGGTCATAAGGCAATCACATAATCATTGCTGACCACAAGTGGGACACGATGATCTGCCACATTAGTGAGCACTGTGGGACTTCAGCCTGAGTCATCTTCATCTCTCTGGATTGTACATTGTTTTTGCACAAGAATAATATATGTTTAGTATCTTCCCACCATCTGAATCTCCTTCTGCCATCATTGTTGAAGGGTCTTCTTTATATTGGTGAGATAAAGTATAAGATCCCAATTCCTCTCCTTTTTGCTGGCAGTATTCCCCCCACTTCCTGTTCCTGTGAATACCGTTGGGTTGCCTTATTGTTGAACATAACCTTGCTCTGATAGACACAGCTGACTGGTGCAGGCATAGACACCACCCCAAGCTGAACCAAACAGAATCCTTCATAGAAGCCTTCTCTGGGGTTTTTCAAGCTGTACCTAAAGAAATTCACTTCTCTGTAGGTACAGTGTGAGGCTCCGAAGCTGTTTGTGGCCATGTTTTCCATTTGTAGCAGAAGGCAGTCTATAGTGATAGACAAGTGGTGCAAAACCAGGGAGGGGCAGAAGAGCGATGGGACAAGTTCTTATGGTCCAGATCCAGGATGCCAACTGCTCCAAGGCCCAACTACAACCTCATGTTCCTGCAGTTTGGTTCAAGACTTTCACCTATGAGAGATAACCCAGTGCCCTTCCAATAAATTCCCCCTTTGCCTAAGCTAGTGTGAGTTAGATATATGTCTAAGCAATCCCAAAATACCTGATCATGCAGCTTAATAGCCCAGGGTGAGTCACAGCAGGAGCCTATAGCCCTCCAAAAGGGTTTTTCTCACAGGGCCTGTTCCTTGCTCTAGTAGATGCAGTGAGCTCATTCCACACCATGCAGGTCTTGCCAGTCCAGTGGGGAAGTCTTCAATCCCTTTCACGGGCTTCCCCCATAGGATATTGTGCTTGAGGATTTTAAAATATTTTCTTTACAGTTGCATGGTAGATATTTCCTTTTTTTGTTCATGGCCTCACGTAACCTGAATGCTTGTGGAAGCTAGGTGGGTCAATGGGGCCCTTGTTGGGGTTCATGCATATCTACATCAAATGATCTGTGAGGTCTTTTCCCACTATGACCCTTGTACAAGGGTTACACATGGAGTGAGGGTGGAAAAATAATTATTTCTGAAGTACCTTTCCTTTTACAAGGTGACTCCTGTAAATTTCTCTTTTAAGCTCATAAGGGGATAAATAACTCCATCACACATGAGTTTGGTAGGATTTCTCATTTTTTCATTCGTAAAATTAGTGATTAGTGAGCATTACATTCTATTAATGTATGTAAAACACCTAGCACAGGGTCAGAAACTTGGTAAGTGTTAGTTTCTCCCTCATCTATTCTCACATTACCTACTGCTACTCTCAGAGCTCTGAGAAGTGAAGGGAGCTTAAGACCAGAGGGATTCAGTAGTTTTGTCCAAATTCTCTCAGGAACCACAGCCTTACCCCCTATCCCCATTCCCATTGGCCCTCCTTCCCTCCCTTCCTCCCTGACAGCTCTGTGTCTTCTCTCCATCCCAGTGTCCTTGTTTTCTCCCACAAGCCCCCTTTTCCTCCCCCTTACTCTCCCCTCCTCCTTCCAGCCCCAGCTGCTGGTGTGGCTGGCTATTCTGATGCTATTGATTTTGTTCTGTAAAAGATTGCTCAATTCATTTTCTCCACTGCGGCCCAGCGCCAGACCTCAGGGTAGGCCCCACAATGACCGAGCTGATTATGTGCACAGCTTCCCCTGAAGGACTGCAGCCACATTCCCTCTCAGTTCCCAGGCAGGGTAAGACAGTGAAGGTGAACATGATTCATAAACTCTAAAGAGCTAAGCAGAGAGCAGTGGACCTTGACTTGCTCATCTCCATATTTACAAAGCTCAGCACAGGGCCTGGCACCAAGTCGGTGTTAATAATGTTTGTTGAAATAAAATGAATCTATTTTCTTAGCTTCACAGCATCCTGGGCACACAAAGAGAATCTCCACTGACTTCTGATTGGCAGCAGCAGTGGTTTGCAACCTTGGCTGCAGATTAGAATCACCTGGGGAGATTTAAAACCACCCATGATCGGGCCTTACCCGAGACCAACTAACTAGTAATCGCTGGTAGTGTGGCCTGAGCATTGTCACTTGGTAAGAGTTCAATGGGTAACTGATATGCAACCATTGCAGGATTGCAGGATAAGAGTAGCTTTTCTAGTCTGACACTCAAGGTCCTCCATGTCTCAGCTCTTTCTCTGTTCCCATCCTTACCTCCTTCCGCTTTATTCTGCACACTCAACATTCTAGCTACTCGACATTCTCACTTTCCCCTGTGGGTGTCACTATGCCTTTGCCCTTGCTGTTTCCCCTTCAAGAACAGCCCTTTCCTAGTATCTTTCTGGCAAGCTCCTACTAGTTTTGTAAGACCCAGAAGAAATGCCACCACCTTCTCTAAAATATTCCCAGCCTTTTCAAGACTCTGGGGGTTCAAATTTTCATTGCTGCATCATAATCTCTTTTCACAGTGGGTTTTGCCCAATGCCTCCAATTTGTCTTGTATTGTTCTGGATTTAGTTTCTTCCAACATTGGCCTCTCTTGCCTGATAGTCCAAGTGGATTTTTTACTTGGTTTTGTGTTCTAGCTTTGTCCCAGGACATGGTTGTTTGGGATTTTCTTTTGCTTTAAACTTTGAAGTCCACTTGCTGGCCCATCTCCCCATCCTTTCTCTGCTTCCAAACTCCTATCTGGGTACAATGACTGGGACCCCACTTCTTTGGGTTTGGATAAAAATTGTACTGGGTGACAATGGCCCATATTTATTGAGTGTTTACAGCATGCCATGTTAAAGTGCTTTGCTGCAGTATCTTATATAACCCTTTATATATGAGTCACTGGGATTAAATAACTTAAATAACTCATCCAAAGTCAATCAGGCAGCAAGAGATTTCCCTGGCCTAAGGGTCTCCAAAGTCCATATGCTTCATGCCTATGTCATACTTGAATGCTGCTTCTGTGTGTGTTTGGTTTTTAACCCTCTTGTTACAGTCACAAGGCTATATCATAATGTATTGGTTGGTGTGTCTTCTCTACCCTACTAAATTGTGATCTTCTCAAGGTCAGGAATTGAGATATTCAAGTCTATCTTCCTAGCACTTAGCAAATTGTCTGGCCTGGAACACAGGCTCAATAAATGCTTGTGGCCTGAATAAATAAATGGCCACTATAGCCTTATGGGAGACTGGTAGGGAAAAGGAGACAGAACTATCTAGACTGCAGTCTGACCATAAAGCTCCGATGGCCCTGATTAGTGGGATCTCTGCTAGGCAAAGAAGGCAGATGGATGGAGGAGTAGGGGCAGCTGGCCTGGGGGCGCCTTTCCCTGGTTCCCTTGAAATCCAGCGTCTGTCCTGTCCTGTCACCCAGCAGCAAGAGAACATTTATTCCCCAAGGGCTGATGCTGTGCCAGCAGCAGGTGGCGGCCTGTCCACTGGGAGGGAGGGAGGCAGCAGGCGGGAGCACTGATGTGTGCCTGAGACAAGATGCTGCAAGTCTGCTCTCAGCACGGTGGTGACAGCAGCTGGGACAGGGCTGCAAGTCACCATTCTGTAACCATTAAAGACCAGTTGCTGTCCCTTCATAATAATAAATTAAAATATCACTCTAAATTGTGCTGGTTTCAGACAGCAAAAAGAAATAAAACCCAAAGACAAAAAAACAACAACAACCAAAAGCACAACAAAAAGAGCCCCCCTGATGCTGTCATTTGGGTTGTATATAAAATCGATAGGTTTCTTGGTAATTATAGAACAGCTTTATGGCTGCTTTTCAAGATGCAATTTTTTATTTCCTTGCAGAAAAAAAAGGGAAAACAGCAACCTGCAATCAACCAACAACGTATGCATTTGGAAAGAAGATGAGAAGGCAAGTAGAGGTAGCATATTTCTTTCTGCTTATTTGGTTGCTTGAAGAACTTGTGTTATTACTAAACCAAACCCTCAGTATCTCTCTTCACCATTGCTTGAAAATGTGCAAGTTTGAGGTCAGCAGGCCTGAGTAGAAGCCTGTGAACTTGACTTCAATGGCTCCCTGTGCTTTGGCCTTTTGCAGGCCCCATTTTAATATAATGACCAGATAAAGTGGCTTGGAGCCATTCTTCTGTCTACAGTGGGCAGCCCAGTGCCCTCCTGAAGATTTATGACATAGCTTCTTATGATCTCTTATAGACTCTTGCTGTAAATTTTGGCTTCTTGATCAACCAGCTCAATTTGTCCTCTGAGCCCTGGTTTTCTGCATGATACTACTGATGGCCCTCTAGGAAGATCACATGACAGCAATTGTGTTCCCACAGGCTGAAGAGGGGAGTTTTGATCTTGAGTTCTGTAACCACCTTTGTGGCAGGGCCAAGTTGTCATGGTACTCCACCTGTTTCTAGTCCCTCATTGACATGGCTCCTGTCCTGGAGCTTCCTTGCTGCTACCAAGACAGGAAACACCACGGAATTCCAAGATTCAGTGTGATGCCTGCATGCCAGCTCACCATGTTTGGGCAGTAGGGTGGCAGGTTGCATACACACAAGGAAGGAGAGTCACAGGCTGTCCCTGCAGAGTGACTCGCACCCCGGGTACCTCCAGGAGCTTTAGGTATCCATGGATCTGGCTTCCCTGAGGTTGTCAAGGGGTTTGGTGGTACAAGATAAACTTATGAGGGAATTGATGCCCCATGGGTGATCTTTCCCAGTGGGATACTTCTCCATTTTTCTCCATAGTTTGCTTTTAAGGAGAAGCAGTAGTTTCAAAGAATCTCTCAGAAGGTATTTCCTATAAATTGTGACCAGCCAGATAATGCTTTCATTTCTTCCCACCTCACTCTTCTTTCAATCCCTCTCCTGCATCCCTAGGATTGTACTTTCCAATAAAATTTACTATGAAAGATTTTGATTCAGAAATTGTTTTTAGTGAAACCAGCCTAAGACATAAAGCCTTATATTAAGACAAGGGTATGCAAGCCGACCTAAACTGAAATATTTGAGTTGCCTCAAAAAAACTATATAGTTATGGGGATAATGAGTTGAAATTTTTAATAGTATTTGCCTAATTCAAATTATGAGAGGAATATATGTTTGTTATTTTAAAAAATCATAAAATACAGACTTTATTATTAATGAACTCATTTTCTGTCTTCCTCTCTGCTTTTCCTCACTCACTCCACAATCCCAGTACTTGCTCCTCTTATTAATGAGAGAGTGTTCTCAAAAAGGCACTAGGGAATTTCTCATTGCCTTTTCCAGGGAGAAGTGCAGAACCTTTAGAAACACTACCCCAACCTCCAGAACTGGAAGTGCAATGGACAGGAACATCAGGCAGAAGAGACCAGTGAGTGAAGGAGATACCCTGCTGCCACTTGGCCTGTGCTCAGGTTGTATTTCAGATGTAGTCAGGGTGTGCACACATGTGTGTTTGTGCATTTCAGAGTGAGTGGTGAGGGGCAACAGCAAGAGAAAATCGGGAAATTTTGCTGAGTTGTTATTTCCACATCACCTTCTTCTTCATTTTCCAATCAACTCCCATCGAGGCAGAAACAGATTTGGAACATAGCGAGTTGCTAGCATCACAGCCTTCAGAGAGTGCCCTGGAGCCATTTATCAGATGATTCAGGTCCAAATGTGCTCACATTTTTACCTTTGTCAAGTGAAGCTTTCATGACTGCAGGGGTCTTTGAGACATGTTTGAAAATAAATGTAGAGGTTTAGCGAATTTGCCAGAACGCAGACCTTCACCTTTTAAATCGCTTTAGTACTGATGGAATGTGTGGTTGCTGGACAAAATGGACTTGAAATATCATCGAGAAAGAAAAATAAATCAAGATATACTTCCTTCCAGTGTCTTGCTCTGAAAGCAGGGATAAAAGGCCCAGAAATAAGAGGGGGTCATATCTGGGTTGTATTTATAACAGCAGTGAATGAACAACAGCAAAAATCCATTCCCTATCCACAGAGCTTGAAGGGCTAGAGAGGTCAAATCAGATAAATAACAGGAATTCTAGATAAAAGGAAGATTGCCCACAGCCCAGACATCCTGAGCTCTAAAGAGATTTCATGGGACTCCTGAGAGCTGGTGGGAGGATGCTGAGAAGGGGCAGGAGAAAAGGGAGGATAACTGTGTGGGCTGGTAGCTAAAGTGAGGGGCTTAGTAAGGCTTCAGGCTTTCCATCTCCTAATTTGACTTTTTCCCATTTGCTCTTGCATTTGAAACTCAAGGATTTTTATAGGAAACCCTCAAGACTGAGTGGTTATTGTTGTTGTTTTTGTTTTTTAAATATATTTTTTATTGATTTTCAGAGAGGAATGGGGAGAGAGATAGAGATAGAAACATCAATAATGAGAGAGAATCATTGATCACCTGCCCCCTGTATACCCCTATTGGGGATCAAGCCCACAATCCAGGCATATGCCCTGACTGGGAATCAAACCCTGACCTCCTGGTTCACAGGTTGATGCTCAACCACTGAGCCATGCTGACTGGGCAGCTATTTTTTTTTTTAAAGTTTGGCTCTTTTAGTGATAAGAAACAGAGTGTCACCCACATTACCTGAGAACAAAAGTAGTTCTGTAGGGACACACGTGGATAGAAACAAAGGAGTCGTTAGGAAATAAACAGCTCTAATGACTTCCCACTTTCTCTCTCATTAGCTTCATGGCCTCTCCACCCTCCTAGGATCCTCACTTCTCCATGAACGCATTCTCTGTACTCATTTTTTGCCACCACCTGAATTTCTAGGCATCTTCTTTGATTTTGCACCATGTCCTTGGCTTGCCCTTGAGTCACTGCGTGTGATCTGGTCCTGGTTCTCTATCTTTGAGCTGTAGTTCCCAATATTAAATCATCGTCTTAGCATTCCCTATTTTAACTTTAACTAAAGGATGTATGGTTGTCTGCTTTTAGATGCAATCTATTGTGGTAAAAGAGTAGAATCGTGTAATATACAACACAGTAACCTCGGCAGCAGGCCTGGGGGTTGGGAAAGGATCTGGGAAGAGAAGGGGTAATCAACAACTATTTCTTCCAGCTCAGCAGACAAGCTGGATTCTCAGTAGGAATGTGCACTAGCTGGCTTTGGATAAAGGTGTCATCAGACCAGTTACCTGTATACCTGGGTTACCTGTGTGGTCCGAGTATGGGCATGGCATAAGCAGCAAGGACAGAGAGAAAGGAAGGAGCCAATATGTATCAGTAATCATCTGTAAACCAGGCACTTCCAGGGATGTATAATGACTTTGTAGTTAGATAGATCAGCTCTGGGAAAAGAACTTAAATTCACCAAGATTCAGTTTTCTCTCAATAATATCTACCTTACCAAGTAGCCGTGAGGATTAAATAAAAGAATATGTGTGGAAATATATGGCACATAGAAAAATTTCCTGGTGGAACAGTAAGACATGGGTTAAGAATATACAAAGGCTCTGAAATCAAACTAAACTTAAATCCTGGCTCACTACTCACTAGCTGGGCAACCTTGAACAAGTTAGTCAACCTTTCTGAACCCCCTGGTGAGATTAATGGCAGTGAATGGCATAAACCATATTCTCAATAACTATTTAGTGTCATTATTATAAGTTTTAATGTTTATTTCATATTGAAATAAGTGAGTATGTGTACAAGCCTGTCAGGTGGAAAGAATGAGAGTAAGGAATTTCTCACTTGTTGTAAAGTTTGACAAGGGCCACATCATAAAAGACTAGGGTAGCGGTGTTGGCACCCAGTGTCTTGCATTGGGAAAATGCAGATCTGTGGTGCAGCCAGCCTGCAGAGGTCTGTCTCCAGACTTGTTGGATTCAATCCATTCTCCATGCTGCTGCCTGAGACATCTTTCTAAACCTCAGATCTGAGCATATGGCTCCCCAAATAGAGCCCTCCATGGCTCCCAACCCCTGCAGGATAAAGTTCAACCCCTTAGCATGGCATTTGAGGCCCCCAGCGTCATTCCAGGGCTCTGTGGGTCCCTGATAGCACAGCTGGGCCACCAGGAAACCGTTCTTCCATTTCTGCTGCTTTGTTTCTCCTGTTGTTGAGTCAGAGCTTCGGAAAGGAAAAAGGGACAGATGGAGACCAGGTTATGTGCTCACATCTCAGCTGCCAGGCAGCTGGGAAAGTGAAAACCTCCATTTTCATCTTTCAGGAAAGCATGAGATGTGAATCACTTTTTCCATATTCCAAATATAAATGGTGGCTGGCCTTTCAGGGCTATTCGTATTTGAATGAAGTAGGAAGTTTTCACCACACTACATTGACTTCACAGGTATTTTTATTCCTTCTGTTTCTGATTTTGCCTTTATAAATAATAAAAATATATTAGTTTACATCTAATTCACATGAGATATTATTGATAGAAATAATCAAAGTAAAAATATTGGCAACAGCTAAAACTTTACGTGGTTAAAATATGTTACAGAAGAAAAAAAAAGGGTAAAGTTGAAAAATGCAGAAATCAACTGGAGAAATAATGATTTTTGAAGACATAACCAACAAAACCATCAATGGTCAAAACTAGGTATATTAAGAAATTGACATTATTGATGAATGAATAAAATCATTTTGACAAAATTTATAAGTGCAAAAGTGAGTAAAGAAAATTAGAATTTGTGTAAATAATGGCCTCCAAAGAAAACTTACAATGGCAGAAACTATTATCATTCAATCTGATGTGGACAAAAAAGAAATCAATGAATGAAAGCTCTATTATAAAATATACATGGAAAGCAGTGGATATTCATGAAAATAATTTTAGTAAAATGGAAATAAAAATGGAAAAATATTACTAAATGGAAAATTGGTCAAAAAATTAAAATGACTTAATCATACCGTGTGTGTGTGTGTGTGTGTGTGCGCGCGTGCGCATGCGCGAGTGCCTTAGGAAAATTCACCAATATTGATATAAATCTGAGCACATATTTATATTTAGGAATATTGAGTTTAAACAACTTTAGCCTTACTACGTTTTGATTGAATTGAGCAACTGTCAACCAGAAATTGTACCACTCATTTATTGGCAACGACACTTTAAAACTACTTATTTAGAAAAGCAACTTTTGGCTAAAGTATTTCTCTGAACCCAAGATAAAAGGCAGGGATTTATTCATATCTTCTGAGTTGATAATTAGATTCTGAGAGCAAGCTGCTATGCAATGTGCTACCAGTATGAGAGGGTTTCCACTGGGGAGGACAGCAACTGTCACTCTACTACCTAGAAGCTTACAGAAAAGCCTGCGCTCTTCAAGACTCTGAATAAGCAACAAAACACAGTGCAGACAGCTTCTGGGAGTTTCCCAAGGGGTCTCCAGCTCTCTTCTGTCATCCCCTCAAAGAACTTTTCCTCTCTGTTGCTGAGAACACAGTCTACCCCCTATAGTTGGCAGTGCAGTGGCATGCATATGATTTAGAGCCTTACTGTTTAGAAGTAGGATGCATGGGGCATCTCTTCATTGTAGCCCCATGGACACTGCCTGCTGAGATCCATTTCTGCACATCTAACAGCATTTACTAAGATCTCTTTGTAAGTGCTTCATTGTGACATGGACACAATGAAGGGAACAGATGTGGTGGGCCAACCTCCAGGGGTTTGTAATCCAAGGCATAAGGACAGACAGTGGGTACACAGTTGAGCGCTCAGGCATAACCTGCAAGCCAGGGCACAGGTATGACAGTTGGGACTTAGTGCTGGATGGAAGGCTGTTCCTTCTTTACATATGGCTGCTGCTTTTTACCGCAGGGATCCCTCCAAGGCTCCTTTACACAGCCAACTCTTCTTTGTGCATTTCTAATAGGATCTGATTTACAAAAATGTCTTGAAAACGTATGCAGGAGCGTATTGACTACATACAGTTCATGACTTTGGTCTAGGGAGATGTAACCAATATCGAACAGGCCAGTAAAGAAATGTGAACTTGTATTTACATTATAAGCAACCCAAGAGGCTCCTTTCAATGTGCATAAAACCTAGTTTATTTCTGTGTCTAGCTGAACACCTGGCTTGTGGTAAATGGTCAACTAATGCTTATTACAAATAAATGACTGTGGAACAGACTGTGGAATCGCAGAGGGCA
Source organism: Eptesicus fuscus (assembly GCF_027574615.1). Classification (NCBI taxonomy): domain Eukaryota; kingdom Metazoa; phylum Chordata; class Mammalia; order Chiroptera; family Vespertilionidae; genus Eptesicus; species Eptesicus fuscus. The sequence continues at coordinate 42,114,944 of NC_072481.1, read as the reverse complement.
GGCAGAAGTGGGAGGCTAGGTGGGAAGAGATCAACCAAAGGACTCATATGCACATATGCATAAAGCATGGACACAGACAATAGGGTGGTGAAGGCCTGGGGAGGGCTACAAGGAGTCAATGGGGGAGAAAGGAGGACATATGTAATACTTTCAACAATAAAGATTTATTTTAAAAAAGAAAAATAAAAAATAAGAGAAAAAATGAATAAATGACAATTAGAAACAAAATACTCCATTCATAGGTAAAATAGGTAAAACTCATTTCTATTTTCTAACTTCTTTCTTCTCCTCTCTCCTATTCCCCGTTCTCTTCCTCCACTTTCCCTTGTTTTCCTCCTTCTTCCTCCTTCTGCCTCCTATTTATTCTTCTTTTCCCCTCTTCCTAACATTTATTATTTCACCAATAACATGATTTATATTGATACACAGTATAAGGTGAGCCTTTGCATATTTTCCCCAGAGTATTCATAAATTTCCCAGTTATATTTACTAAATAGTCCTTCCCTTGCCCACTAATTTGAATTTATTTAGGGGAGAGACCCTGGGTTAGTAATCTTCATGTCTCCAATACCTGCTGTAGGACCTAGAGCATATTGGGTATATGATGTCTTTGTGTTGCCATACTTAATGCCAGTTATGGGCTGAATTGTGTTCTCTCAAATTTATATATTGAAGTCCTAACCCCTGATACCTTAGAATCTGACTGTATTTGGACATAGGGTCTTTAAAGAGGCAACTAGCTAATGAGGTTCTTAGGGTGGGCCCTAATTCAATATGACTACTTGCATAAGAGGAAATACGGACAACAAGTCTACTTGCATAAGAAGAGGAAATATGGACAACAAGTATACACCAAGGAAGATCATCTGAAGACACACAGAGAAGATGGACATCTACAAGCCAAGTACAGAGACCAGAAAAAACAACCCTACTGACACCTTGATCTTGGATTCATAGCCTCCAGAACTATGAGAAAACAAATGTCTCTTGTTTAAGCCACTCAATCTGTGGTTCATGGTTATGGCAGCCCTAGGAAACTTAATACAGGACCTACAAAGCAATATATTTTTCTCCTAGGGTCTGTGTGTGGGCTATATGCTTTATTACATTGAATTGTCTGACTTTGCTTTCAAGAGATTATTGCATCATTTTAAATACAGGGTGGAGCAAAATAAGGTTCACAGTTGTTTGTGTAGAAAATAATACAGTAATTAATAAATAATAATATAAGAATAAACTCGATGTTTCTCATACTCACAACTGTAAACCTACTTTTGCTCCACCCTGTATGTAGCATATGCATAAAAAACCAAGGAAATATAGTGAAATGTTAACCATGGTTATCTTTGGGTATGGGATTTTGGGTTAGTGTATTTTTTGGTTTGCATTTTTTAGTATCTTTCAAATTTTCTATAATGAGCATGAATTACTCTTCTAAATAAGAAAAGAAGCTATTTAAAATCATATGAAGGTGTTAGTGTGTACTTATAAATTGGTGACCTTACTATGATACACAGGTGAGGTCTATATGTAGATGATTTTGAAGTCTCAGATACTCCTTATCCATTTTTGAACTGCTGTAGCTTAGGCTTTTTCTGTGAAAATGATTGTTTCTGAAAATGGTGATTTGTTTGGGTAATCCTCCCTGTTTGTTGTTGTTTTATTGTACAATCCCACTGGGAAGCCATTGTTCACAGAGACTGACATAGTTCATACTTCTATTCCTATCATTGACAGTATTATTTGCAACTGCTTTTTTTTTAACCTCTCCTAATTTCCACACTACCACTTATTGTATTTCATTAAAACTGGTTTAGAAATGCAAGGCATATAATTAGATTGAGAAATATGCTATCGATTTAGTTTTCCATTATGATGTTATCACATGCACAAAAAAAGCCATTTGGTACAATTGTTATGATTAAAACCACAAAAGAGATCTATTACATCTGACTTAGTTTTCAGTGCCTGGTGCAGTATAAAATATGAAAAAGAGGGTTAATTCATTTTTATTAGAGCTGCATGTCATGTATCCATAAATATCTACAGGCTAATAATTTCAATAGAATCTTTAGCAGACAAGAGTTTTCTCAGGAAGTCATATTAAATAAAAATAAATTAATAGTTAGATATTCAATTCTTAAGGTTACTGTGGATAACAATTCTTTCCCAGCTCTGCATTGCACAAAAACACATGCCCCCAGTCTGCACAGGGCAGCTTTCTGTTGCAGGGAGATGAGAAGAGCAAAGAGCATGGATTGTGAAGTCAGACAGATATGGGGTCAACTCACAGTCCATTGCTGTCTAGCAGAAGGCCAGATCCCTATTTAATAAGTATCTACCATGAGCCAGGCTTTTATAGACATGAAGCCAGTCAGGTCCTATAGCTGCTAAGTTATTGGTCCAAGTTTATAGTTAGTAATTGACAGAATTTTACTAGTAGTCTCCTTCACTCCAAAGTCTAGGAATTTTCTGCAATAATATTCTCTTTCCTTTTATTAAATGATTTTGAATGAGTTTATGTAATGTTTCTGAGCTTCAGTTTTCTCATTTGCTAACTGAGAATATTAATACTTCTTTCTTCATAAGGTGGTCTTGTTAATTAAATGAGTTAATGTCTGTATTAAACTGAGCATCCTGTTTAGCACATAATGCCAGTAAATGCCCCTTTTCTCTGTTAAACTGAGGCAACTTAGGGGTTGTACCAGTTCGGAGGAAAGATAATGATATTCTTCACCTATGTATACACAGGTAAAGAAAATGCAGGTTAAAAAATCACAATTACTGATATAGAAAGACCTTGTTTATTAGAATAGTCTGATAATTAGCTATAAAAACATTACAGCTATGCTTCTTAAGTTTTTAGAAAAATAGACTTTATATTTTAGAACAGTTTTAGGTTCACAGCCTAAATGAGAGGAAGGTACAGAAATTTCCCATGTATCCCCTTTTCCACACATGCATAGCTTCTTCCACAGTCGGCACCCCCGCCAAAGTGGTACATTTGCTAGAATTGACTTAGATGTCATGACCACCCAAAGTCCATAGTTTACATTAGGCCCATTTTTGGTGTTACACATTCTCTGAGGTTTGGGTAAATTATAATGGCATGTACCCATCATCATAGTACCATAAAGAGTAGTTTCACTACTTTAAGAATTCTCTGGGCTTTGTCTATTTATCTCTCCCTCCTCCCCAACCACAGATCATTTTACTGTCTACACAGTTTCACCTTTTTCAGGTAGTCATATTGTTGGAGGTGAGGTACACTGAGCATCGGGGGTACCCATGAGCCAGTTGGGGGATCCACAGGCAAGGTATGCCCACTGGCACCTGGGCAGGCTTCCTGGTGGAGTCTGTGACGCAGTTAGTAGGATCTGCATCACTTTGATGTCCTCTAAGTGGCAGCTGTTATTCTCTCAGACTCACTTCCTGTCTCCGAGTTGTGCAGCACACCTCAGTATTCTGCATGTGGAAGAAAGAAGTGGGTGTCTTTGGCAGAGTCCTGTACAGCTGGGGAAGCCAGCTGCCCATGCACATTGTCAGCTTCCTTCAAAGAAGAAATCATGGGCTTAGAAAGTTCTTCTTGGCACTGAGCTGTGCCACCTTGGGGGAGGGTTGACAGAGATTGAGTGAAATTGTTCTGTTTAGCCTCTTCAATATGCCCAATATTGGATTTTTTCCCTAGTGGTGTGCTGGAATTTCTCTGCTGGACTACCAGACTTTTATAAAGGCGATCTTGTCCATGGGTGATGGTTAAAAATTAGTGTTCTTTGGGGGAAAGATGGCACAAAATTCCTATTTTGCCATTTTGATGACATCACTCTTCAACAATTACCTCTGACTTTTTTATGGTAGAACTACAGATCTTATTTCATGTTTTATTTCACTTAGCAATGAGTTTCTTGGGAATGAAGATATTGTACCTAAGGATGATGTTCTGAACTGAGTTATGACTCTCCTCCCACTGCTCAATTCATATTTTTTAGCTCTAATTCCCAAAATAACTATATTTGGAGACTGAGTCTTTAGGGAGGTAATTAAGGTTAAAAGAGATGAGCTGGGTAGGGTCCAATAAGCCCTAGGGTCCTTGTGAGAAGAGGTAGAGACACGAGGAGCATGCACAGAAAAAAGGCCAGGTAAGGACCCAGTGAGAAGGCAGCTACCTGTAAGTCAACGAGAGGGCCTCAGGAGAAACCAAGCCTACCAGCACTTTGATCTTCAATTTCCAGCTTTAAGAACAGTGAGAAAATACATTTATATTTTTTAAGCCACCCAGTCTGTGTATTTTGTTATGGCAGTCCTAGCTGACTAATACAGATGGCATCTGGCCTCCTTTTATCCTGATGAAGGCTTTGGATCACAAAAAGTTTTAATAATTCATGCATTTTATAATGGTAAATATTCATATTTATTTAAAGAAACAGTTGTGTAGATTAAATTGTTGGGATTCAAAAACAAAATATCTTTTCATGTCACGGAAAAGAACTGGAGGAAAGGTCTGAGAAATGAATAGGCAAGTGAGAAAATATGCTGTAGAGAAAGTCCCAGTTTTTTTTTTTTCCTGACACTAAATGTGAACCTGATATATTTGTTCTTTTGCACATTAATATGAGCAGCAGGAGGGCCACGGCCATATCCTGAGGGCCTTTGAGACAAATGCAAATGTGTGTGGGAGTCATTTAACCAGCAAGATCACCTATTTCCAAAAAGATATTAAAGAAATTACAAATAGGCAAGTATATACTATTTATTGAACTCTGGCCCTGTGCCATGCAAGATGTTGAGCCATTTATTGAATTATCATTTAGAGGTTTTATTAGTGAATTGTAATATAATCAGGGCAATTCTAGCTGTTGCAAAAACAAATGTCAATATGTTAATGGATGAAGTTAGGAGAAGCTTGTTTCTTGATCACATCACAGTCCAAACTGGCATTCCTGTTTAGTGGGAGTCTTCCTTCCATGTGGTGATTAGGCAATCAAAACTCCTTTTTGCTCTGTTTTCTTTAAGGGCCTTCCACGTGGAAGAGGGAGAAGAAAGGGGGAAGTCCATTGGCTGCTTCACCACCTTGGCTTTTACATTTCATTGGTCAGAACTAGTTTCATGAAACCATTAAAATGCATGCTTTTTCTTTGTGTGGATTTGTCACTGGAAGGTAGCTGTCCAGACAGGCACCATTGAGTCCTCTCTTGCATTAACCTGGAGCCGTATTACTAGTTCCCATTAATGGAAATGAATGGAAGCAATGTAAGTTACATCTGGGCCATGGCTAAAAGTGTGTGTGTTTTTTATCCTTCTGTTTTCCTTCGAGAGATGATAAGGCTCCAGGGCATGACAGAGCCCCACAAGGAAGGAACCTGGGTCTCTGAGTGACCTAATAGAATGCTCCCCACTTGCTCACCATGACCACTTTCATTTTATTGCAGGGAGCCAGAGTAAACTTGTATTGTGTTAAGTCACTAAAATGTTGAATGAAATCTGTTTGCTACAGTGGCTAAGGTTATTCTAACAAATATGTGGCTTCATCTACAAGCAAAAAAGGTAGGTAAATATGGTCCCTAGTCATGCAACCACTTCCCAATGAAAACTTTGAAAACAGGAGTATAGCTTCTGGGTGCTCAGCTGACTCTGTCCAGGCACCTTTCACAGTGCCTGACTACTGAATAAATACATGACTGGCCACCGTTGCAGACCCAAGGGCCGACGCAGCGACACCGGACCAGCCCACCGCCGGGCACCGGGCACACCGGAGCCTTGCCGAGCCCGCCGCCCAACGAGTTCTGCGGCAGCCGCCCTGAGCTCTGAGAAAATGACCGAAGGAATTGCTGAGAGGGAATTGACCAACAGGAATTGGGATCAAGAAGACGAAACCCCGCTGAGACCCGAGTCCAGGCGAGCCTGCGAGCCTCTGGGCTCAGATGTGGTCACACGCCTCTGGGTCTAGGTGAGGCCTCACGCCCCTGGGTTTGGGTGAGGCCACGCGCCCCTGGGTCCAGGTGAAGCTGGATTCCGGGTTCGGGTGAGGCCATGTGCCCCTGGGTCCGGGCGAATCTGAACCCTGGGTCCGGGTGAGGCCGTGGGCCCCTGGAACCGGGTAAGGCTGGGTCCCGAGTACGGGTGAGGCCGTGAGCCCCTGGAGCCGGGTGAGACCACGCGACCAGGGGTCTGAGAGAGGTAACGCGCCCCTGGGTCCGGGTGGCTTCGTGCACCTAGGTCCAGGTGAGGCCACGTGCCCCTGGGTCTGAGAGAGGCCACGCACCCCTAGGTCCGGGCGAGACCATGTGTCCCTGGATCCGGGTGGGGCCTCGTGCACCTAGGCCCGGGTGGGGCCGCGTACCCCTGGGTCTGGGGGAGGCCAGGCGTCCCTGGGTCCGGGTGAGACCGTGTGTCCCTGGATCCGGGTGAGGCCTCGTGCGCCTAGGCCCGGGTGAGGCCACGTGCCCCTGGGTCTGGGGGAGGCCAGGCGTCCCTGGGTCCGGGTGAGACCGTGTGTCCCTGGATCCGGGTGAGACCTCGTGCACCTAGGCATGGGTGAGGTCACGTGCCCCGGGGTCTGAGAGGCCAAGCGTCCCTGGGTCCGGGTGAGACCATGTGTCCCTGGATCCGGGTGAGGCCGCGTGCACCTAGACCCGGGTGAGCCCAAGTGGCCCTGGGTCTGGGAGAGGCCAAGCGTCCCTGGGTCCGGGTGCGACCATGTGTCCCTGGAGCCGGATGAGGCCTCGTGCACCTAGGCCCGGGTGAGGCCACGTGCCCCTGGGTCTGGGAGAGGCCAAGCGTCCCTGGGTCCGGGTGAGACCATGTGTCCCTGGATCCGGGTGAGGCCTCGTGCACCTAGGCCCGGGTGAGCCCAAGTGGCCCTGGGTCTGGAAGAGGCCAAGCGTCCCTGGGTCCGGGTGAGACCATGCGTCCCTGGATCCGGATGAGGCCTCGTGCACCTAGGCCCGGGTGAGCCCAAGTGGCCCTGGGTCTGGGAGAGGCCAAGCGTCCCTGGGTCCGGGTGAGACCACGTGTCCCAGGATCCGGGTGAGGCCTCGTGCACCTAGGCCCGGGTGAGCCCAAGTGGCCCTGGGTCTGGGAGAGGCCAAGCGTCCCTGGGTCCGGGTGCGACCATGTGTCCCTGGAGCCGGATGAGGCCTCGTGCACCTAGGCCTGGGTGAGGCCACGTGCCCCTGGGTCTGGGAGAGGCCAAGCGTCCCTGGGTCCGGGTGAGACCATGTGTCCCTGGATCCGGGTGAGGCCGCGTGCACCTAGGCCCGGGTGAGCCCAAGTGGCCCTGGGTCTGGGAGAGGCCAAGCGTCCCTGGGTCCGGGTGCGACCATGTGTCCCTGGATCCGGGTGAGGCCTCGTGCACCTAGGCCCGGGTGAGCCCAAGTGGCCCTGGGTCTGGGAGAGGCCAAGCATCCCTGGGTCCGGGTGAGACCATGTGTCCCTGGATCCGGGTGAGGCCGCGTGCACCTAGGCCCGGGTGAGCCCAAGTGGCCCTGGGTCTGGGAGAGGCCAAGCGTCCCTGGGTCCGGGTGAGACCATGTGTCCCTGGATCCGGGTGAGGCCGCGTGCACCTAGGCCCGGGTGAGCCCAAGTGGCCCTGGGTCTGGGAGAGGCCAAGCGTCCCTGGGTCCGGGTGCGACCATGTTTCCCTGGATCCGGGTGAGGCCTCGTGCACCTAGGCCCGGGTGAGCCCAAGTGGCCCTGGGTCTGGGAGAGGCCAAGCATCCCTGGGTCCGGGTGAGACCATGTGTCCCTGGATCCGGGTGAGGCCGCGTGCACCTAGGCCCGGGTGAGCCCAAGTGGCCCTGGGTCTGGGAGAGGCCAAGCGTCCCTGGGTCCGGGTGCGACCATGTGTCCCTGGATCCGGATGAGGCCTCGTGCACCTAGGCCCGGGTGAGCCCAAGTGGCCCTGGGTCTGGGAGAGGCCAAGCGTCCCTGGGTCCGGGTGAGACCATGTGTCCCTGGATCCGGATGAGGCCTCGTGCACCTAGGCCCGGGTGAGCCCAAGTGGCCCTGGGTCTGGGAGAGGCCAAGCGTCCCTGGGTCCGGGTGCGACCATGCGTCCCTGGATCCGGATGAGGCCTCGTGCACCTAGGCCCGGGTGAGCCCAAGTGGCCCTGGGTCTGGGAGAGGCCAAGCATCCCTGGGTCCGGGTGAGACCATGTGTCCCTGGATCCGGGTGAGGCCGCGTGCACCTAGGCCCGGGTGAGCCCAAGTGGCCCTGGGTCTGGGAGAGGCCAAGCGTCCCTGGGTCCGGGTGAGACCATGTGTCCCTGGATCCGGGTGAGGCCGCGTGCACCTAGGCCCGGGTGAGCCCAAGTGGCCCTGGGTCTGGGAGAGGCCAAGCGTCCCTGGGTCCGGGTGCGACCATGTGTCCCTGGATCCGGGTGAGGCCTCGTGCACCTAGGCCCGGGTGAGCCCAAGTGGCCCTGGGTCTGGGAGAGGCCAAGCATCCCTGGGTCCGGGTGAGACCATGTGTCCCTGGATCCGGGTGAGGCCGCGTGCACCTAGGCCCGGGTGAGCCCAAGTGGCCCTGGGTCTGGGAGAGGCCAAGCGTCCCTGGGTCCGGGTGAGACCATGTGTCCCTGGATCCGGATGAGGCCTCGTGCACCTAGGCCCGGGTGAGCCCAAGTGGCCCTGGGTCTGGGAGAGGCCAAGCGTCACTGGGTCCGGGTGAGACCATGTGTCCCTGGATCCGGGTGAGGCCTCGTGCACCTAGGCCCGGGTGAGCCCAAGTGGCCCTGGGTCTGGGAGAGGCCAAGCATCCTTGGGTCCGGGTGAGACCATGTGTCCCTGGATCCGGGTGAGGCCTCGTGCACCTAGGCCCGGGTGAGCCCAAGTGGCCCTGGGTCTGGGAGAGGCCAAGCGTCCCTGGGTCCGGGTGCGACCATGTGTCCCTGGATCCGGATGAGGCCTCGTGCACCTAGGCCCGGGTGAGCCCAAGTGGCCCTGGGTCTGGGAGAGGCCAAGCGTCCCTGGGTCCGGGTGAGACCATGTGTCCCTGGATCCGGGTGAGGCCTCGTACACCTAGGCCCGGGTGAGCCCAAGTGGCCCTGGGTCTGGGAGAGGGCAAGCGTCCCTGGGTCCGGGTGCGACCATGTGTCCCTGGATCCGGATGAGGCCTCGTGCACCTAGGCCCGGGTGAGGCCACGTGCCCCTGGGTCTGGGAGAGGCCAAGCGTCCCTGGGTACGGGTGAAGCCAGATCCTGGGTCCGGGTGAGGCTGTGCGCCCCTGGATCCATCCGGGTGAGGCTGGGTCCCAGGCCCGGGAGAGACCACGTGCCCCTTGGGTAGGGGTGAGGCCACGTGCCCCTTAGTCTGGGTGACGCCGTGCCCCTGGGTTCGGCCGAGACCAAACCAGAGGGAGTCGGACCTCCATTACCACCATTTGTCCACCATCCAGAGCTGAGGGGTCAGTGCTGACATGTACACATAAGGAACTACTGGACATTGAAATTGGGTCTCAAAAGAACTGTTGGTCCAGGGGGAAGCTCGCTACACATTGATTCATTTGCCTGTCAGCATAACTATTATTGCTCGTCTCACATTCAGTTCTTATTAGTATATATCTAGTGACATATGATCTCGCTCATCTAGGGGAAATGATGAACAACTAGATTGAGGAACAAGAACAGAACCAGAAGCAAGGAGGCTCGATCGGACTATCGGGCCTCAGAGGGAGGATAGGGGAGGATAGGGGGAGGGTGGGGGGAGGGGGAGAGTTCAACCAAAGGACCTGTATGCATGCATATAAGCCTATCCACGGTTAAGTTCAACAGGGGATTGGGGCATGCGTGGGGAGAGGGGTGGGATGGGAATGGGGGGATGAGGACAAATATGTGACACCTTAATCAATAAAGAAATAAAAAAAAAAAAAATAAAATTGATGCCTATTGGGGGCAGGAAGCTCTGTGGATATTGATGTAACTATTAAATACCGGCCACAGTTCTTTTTATAAACATGTTATTTATATACATCATTTCATTTAAATCCAGTGATAATCCAATTAGTTAGGTTTCATTGTTATTTATTTATTTATTTATTTACTTATTTACTTACTTATTTATTTACTTACTTACTTACTTACTTACTAGAGGCCCGGTGCACAAATTCATGCACCAGTGGGGTCCCTTGGCCTGGCCTGCAAGATCAGGCTGAAACCTACTCTCCGACATCCCCCGAGGGGTTCCAGATTGCAAGAGGATGCAGGCCAGGCCAAGGGACCCCACCAGTGCACGATCGGGGTCAGGGAGGGATATGGGAGGTTGGCCAGCTGGGTAGGGACCATGGGAGGGCTCCAGGGCATGTCCGGCCTGTCTTGCTCAGTCCCCATCGGCCGAACCCCAGCAGCAAGCTAACCTACCAGTCAGAGCATCTGCCCCCTGGTGATCAGTGCACATGATAGCAAGCAGTTGAGCAGCCTTAGCATATCATTACCATATTACACTTTGATTGGTTGAATGGCCACAGGTCGACCAGGCACTTAGAATATTAGGCTTTTATTATATAGGATTTATATGTTGGTCTTCCTTCTTGAACAGTAACCTTCTTCTCATTGGGATTAGTGTCCAACTTTTCCCTGTGTTGTTGATGCCTGGCACAGTGCATAGCACATAATGAGGACTCGATGTCTGGTGACTGAATACATGCATGGACAGGTGGATGGGTAGATGCTGGCTGGTATCTATAAGGCCACAGGCACCTTATATATGGCTTTTGTGTCATAGGGGCCAAACAGAGTAGGAGAAAAAGAATTTGGAAAATAGGTGGGTAGAGGCTATGTGCTAGACAGTAAACTAATCTTCAATTGGAAGAAATTCTCAAATTGGAAGAAGTTTTAGTCAATAAATTCAAACACAAATCAGGAATATGTGGTTTGATACTATAGTCCAAACAAGTCATTAGTAGATCTCCAAGGTTAACCACCTGGGAGTTGTCCTTTAGATGTTCTAGGCAGTTACTGGTGAATTGTTGGGCTAGACATTTCTAGTCTGCAAAGCCACTGATTCAGTAAAGCCATGTATCTAAAATGGTTGGTTATCTAAGATTGAAGAGTAATCAGAATTTTCTGGCTAACGTCCGCACTTTTTTTTAAACATCAGATGCACAATTTTAAGTAATCATTCTCCTTAGTATGGTTCACTTTCATCATCATCTTTGTAGGTGTCCTTCTTTTTTTTTTTTTTTGTTTTATGTTTACTTAGTACTTTCCCCCTTCATTCTTTTTTCCTACCTCTGCTATTTCTTCCCTCTCACAATTGCCACACAAATAGTATATTTGATATATGCCCTCTAAACATCTGCCACACAATAGGCAGCATAGCACACTGTTTAAGCTTCCAGTATTAGAACCCAGTTTCCACACCTCACACTCCTGGTGTGACGTAACACAAGCTCTTCAGGCTTTTTGTGCTTCAGTTTCTTGAATTTTCATATGGTTATTTGAAAAATAAATATATTAATATGTATGAAGTATGCAATTAGTGCCTGACATAGTGTAAGTGCCTGCAAACCCTTGAAAATGGACATATTTTTGTGTTTTAAATGAATCTATTTATAAATCAATAAATATCATTTAGTTTACTTTCATTGCTGTCAAGGTCATTGGGTTTTGATAAGTGCAGTGTGTCATGGATCTACTATATGTATCCATACAGAAGAGTTTTACTGCCTAAAAAATCCTGAGCCTTACCTACTCAACCATTCCCCTTCACCAATCCCTAGTGTCTAATGATCCACCTTTCATGTAATAATATGCATGCAAGATTCATTGGTATTGTTGCATGGATTAATAGCTTATTCTTTTCTATCACATATAGTGACTAGTATTTTATTGTGTGGATTGCTTATTATTCACCTACTGAAGGGCATGTTGGTTACTTCCAACATGTTTTGGCAATTATCAATAAAGTTGCTAAAAACCTTTCCATGAGGATTTTTATGTGGACATTGCATCTGTTTTTAAAATTGAAATTGACTTATATTTTTAAGTATTTTTTTGTATCAAGTATATGTTAACTTCATAAAATGGATGCGGTTATTTTACCTCTTTTTCTGAGTTCAAAAATTATTTAAATTTGGAATGTTTATTTCTTGAAATTTTAGTGTAATTCATCTGAAAATATGTCTATGCTCTGGCTTTTTATGTGGGTAAGGTGTTTTGGGTATTTTAAAAGTATATATCTAGGCATTTAAATATCTGTTCTGCATTGAACTCCCTAATAGCTTTTAATTTGTAATACTGCATAACTTTTAATTTAGGGAAATTATTGGCCATTTATCTTTTTTTTTTCCTCCTTCATTCCTCTCATTCTGGTACCACTAACTATTGACACCTCTACATCTCCTGTATCTCTTAACTTTTTATAACTTTTCTTAATTTGAAATTTCTTAATATATTTGGTGATGATTCTTCTACTGGATCTTCTGGCCAACTAAATCACTATTGATTCTGTCTTCCCTTATTCAGCCTATACGTTTATTCTACAGCCACTGCTATCATTGTCTCATTATTTCCCTTTATGAGCTAATATTTTTGGGGACTCTTCTTTGATCACCAATGTGTACCTAAGAGAAGGTTGACATCTGAGCCCCTGCTTGTGGTTTTTCAAATAATCTTTTTTGGGGGCTTCTGATGGGAGAACTTCTCAGGTTGCAATTCAGGCTTAAGCAAGTGTCTGTTTGCAGCTTTCTCCTTCATTGCCTAGAGACCCTTCCCTTTAGGGTATATTCTAAGCACTGCTATTTTCTGAAAGCTGTGACTTTCTGCTGGTTGTCTAGCCCAATGATGAGAATCAGAAAAGAGATAAAGAAATTTTGAGGGGATCTTGAATTTGAGAAAATAAAATAGACAGAGGGACATTCATAGGTCAGATTGATCATGGCTCCAGGAGCTGTGGCAGGTGGACCAGAAAAGACCATAATTTGCCTTTAGCTATGGATATTTTCCAGCCTAATCTTCCATCTAGCATCTCATGTGAATCTGTGAACCTTGTTTTATCTATCTATCTATCTATCTATCTATCTATCTATCTATCTATCTATCTAGTTATTTAATTTGTTTGCTAGGAGCTCCAGAGTAATTATCTTTGCTTAGCTCCATGAATCCTGGCTAGAACACTATGTGCTTTAACCTTTTAAAATCTAACAACTTAAGAAATTAACCAGAAGATACATTTCTTGGGCTTGTCAGCTAAAAGAAACTTTTAAAATGTAATAGAAAATGAATACTTTTTGTGCTGTAAGAGAAAACAACAACTGGATTTGTGACTATATTGCGGGCAAGTGATTATTTTGAGTAATATATAAAAATAGATAAGATGAGGTTTGGGGAACCAATGTTACTTTGAAAGTAGGTGCGATGCACACCTCTTTCCTTTAGTGAGGACAATTACTTGGTTTTCAGGGGAGCCTCCACTTCCCAAGAGAAAGGAGAAATGTGGAAGCCGTTTCAAAGAGTTTAGCTGTTTATTTTATTTATTTATCTCTTGGTTGTCTTTTCTAATTACAGAGAAACCTCTGTCTGAATAATGAACAATTTCTGGCTCAGTTTCAGAATCTGGCTGCAGTGCATTTACTATTTGATTTCTGAGAGATGTACAACATGTTCACAGTGAATTCTCCAACTGAAAACAGTAGAGTTCAAATAAAGTCAATTAATTCACAGAGTGAATGGATTGAAGCCCAGAATCGCATGTCTTGTGGAGGCCTTTTTGATTCACTTGCCAAAAGATATCTGTTTATAAATGCAGTAAATGTAACTATTTGGGACTATGGCATTTACAACCTGATGTGGTTTCCCCCCATGTGTTATGGCTGATCTCAGGTAATTGAGTTACATTTTACATACATTTCAAACGTTCTTTCTTGCACCTCCCCCCCCCCCCCAAAAAAAAAGCCCCGTATGTCTTCCTGCTTTAACATACAGATCTTCTCATTTTCTTTCATTCTCTCCCTTGCTTCCTCCTATTTCTTCCCTTTTCTGATTCCCCCTCCTCCCCAAATCTTCCATTCTCTTATGCCATGCTTTCCTTCTTTATCTTACCCTCTTCTTCTTTCCTTCCTTTCCCTCCCTTCCCTTTCTTCTTCTAGCCTCCTCACTGGGGTTCCTTAAACTGCTCCCCTGTAGTTTCATGAATCCAGTTTCTCTGAGCATATTAGGAGCCTCCTTCTCCTTATACTGCTACAACAATCTTCTCACATGGTGTGTGTGGGGGGGGGGAGGGGGGAGGTGGTGGGAGGATGAGGTGAGGCTCTGAGCCAGGCGTCCTCAAACTACAGCCCGCAGGCCACATGTGGGTGTTTTTGCCGTTTTGTTTTTTTACTTCAAAATAAGATATGTGCAGTGTGCATAGGAATTTGCTCATAGTTTTTTTTTAAACTATAGTCTGGCCCTCCAACGGTCTGAGGGACAGTGAACTGGCCCCCTGTTTAAAAAGTTTGAGGACCCCTGCTCTGAGCAACTAGTGTTCATTGAGGCCGTGGCTCTCACCTAACTTGCCTCTATGCATTGGCCCTGTACTTCTACTGTTTTTGTTGTTGTTGCCATTTTATTTTTACATTGATTTCTCTTTTTTTGTTCCAGTTTCATACCGTATGTGAGCCCTTGCTTAACTCCTGGCCTGCTTGACCAGTGAACTAATATCTCTTTTTAGGTCTCATTTTTCAATTTGAATGCTGTCCCTGGTACAAAACAAAACAAACCAGTATTACATTCTGTAAGATTTGTTAATCAGGATTCTAAGTCTCTACTTATACTTGTTAATGTAGAACAACCTACCTGGAGATTCCTGTAGCTGAGTCCTTCCCATGATATTACACGATATTGGATCCCCTCTTGTATGCCAGGTTCAGGCTCCACTGGAATTAGCTACACCCTCTTAGCATCTTATATTGAACTGTGGGAACTACCAAACAAGATGCCTCCAGGCATCCTGTGTCAGCACAGCCCTGCTTTCCTCCTTGACCAAATCACCTCATTCATATTCCTCCCACCCTCTTTCTACTTCCAGCCCTGAATATTTCTTCAACCTTGAGAAGGAAGATGGATAAGAATTTGAAGTAGGAGAATAATTGATTCCTCCTTTCTTGAAATAAGATTTTCTTTAGAACAACCTTTATTTTTTTTCGCTACCTCTTTAATTTTTTTAGTATTGCTTACAAACATCTCATCTCTATGTGGCTTTAAACATTACAGTCCATAAGACCCTGAGACACTTTCGTCACTCACACTCTTCCTTGCTCATTAAAGTCTGATTAATTCTCTTCCAGCAGATCGGCATGGTGCTACCTGGCTTTCACCGCTGCTTCCTAATCTTGGCATCTGAGCTTCTGGTTTGGCTCTCTTTCTTAGATTTATGAGTTTTGGCTTGTGTTGTCTTTGGCTCCTGTTACTATTTCCTGATAGATAACATTCTTTTTCTCTTTTCTTTTGTTTTATAAGTGCATGTGTGTTTTAAACAAACAACTAGTGAACTCCTCTTATCTCTCAGGCTCTTTCACATATGTTATGTCATTTATTCTCTTTTGTAAGGGAGACACTATTATTGCCATGTTACCCATAAAGACACAGAGATTTAGAAAGATGGACTAACTTACCCAAGTAGCCACATCTTAGAAATAGAAGATCTGGGTCTTAAACCCAGCATTGTCTGACATCTGAGGGTGTTCTAAATCTAACACATCATCTCATTGTATCTTCTAGTTGTTCTACTTTGCTGAGAGACTTACTTCATGTTCAGAAGACTCCTCTTGACCCCATTTCTTTTCCCCATTACCAGTAATATTGCTGATTCTAACTCTTTATGTTCTCACACATTTTTATATCTGAACTAGTGGCCCAGTGCATGAAACTAGTGTCCCTCAGCCCAGCCTGCACCCTCTCCAATCGGACATCCCTCTCGCAATCTGGGACTGCAGGCTCCTAAATGCTCACCTGCCTGCCTGCCTGATTGCCTCTAACTGTTTCTGCCTGCTTGCCTGATTGCCCCTAACCTCTTTGCCTGCCATCCTGATCTCACCCCCAACTGCCCTTCCCTGCTGGCCTGATCTCACCCCCAATGGCCCTCCCCTGCCGGCCTGATCTCGCCCCTAACTGCTCTCCCCTGCCAGCCTGATAGCCCCTAACTGCCCTTCCCTGCTGGCCTGATCTCACCCCCAACTGCCCTCCTCTGTCAGCCAATTTAGTTTTTATTGGTTGGTTTCTATGCCAGTCAGTGTCAAAAGCTCCACCTCCTAGACAGCCATTGGCTCCTCACAGTTGACCCAGATTTGATTATGATTGGTCGGTTTCTATGCCAGTCAGCATCTCTGGGCCTATCTCTGGGCCTATCTCTGGGCCTGATCAGAGAGGCAGGGCTTATCAGCAGCTCCCGTGGAGGCCCAGAGAGAAACAGAGGCATGGCTGCTGGAGAGGCCTGGAGAGAGAGAGGCAACAGCTGATCAAGAGCTGCCATGGAGGCTATGGATCAACCCTGCCTCTCTCTTTGGGCCTCTCTCTGGGCCTGATCTTCAGCCCCCTGGGCAGTCAGTGCTGGGTCGCCACGGCAACCCAGCACTGACTGCAGGACTGACTTCTGGTGTTCAGTTGAGCCTTCAGTTGGTTGTTACGGACCCTGGGTTTTTATATATTAGGATGGTGGACATCTATTTTTCATTTTCTCCTGGGATAGCAACTGAAGAAATGGGATTTTACCAAAAGCTGAGTTTGAAGTAGAAAGTATAACTTTCAGGTGTGTTAATAAAAACATAATTCATCCACTCCTATAGCATTATTAACTAATAAGTTAATAGAAAAAATATACATTGTACACCTAAATATTAAAAAACATAGGATTTTTATGGTATATAATCTCATTCGTTTTTTTAGTTTATTTTTTCTACTTTTATTGAATTATAATAAAAACACATCACATCATATTAGTTTCAGCTGTATAACATAATGATTTTATATTTGTATATATTGTAGAATGATACTGTGATAAATTTTATGGGCATCCATCACCATCCATATTTACAAATTTTTTTCTTGTGATGAGAATTTTTAAGATTTGTTTTCTTAGTAACCTTCAAATATGCAATAAAGTATTGTTAACTATAATCATCATGCTGTACATTATATCCCCATGATTTATTTATAACTGAAAGTTTGCACTTTTACCATCTTCACCACTTTTGCTCCTTGCCTCTCACAACCACCAATATGTTCTCTGTATCTATGAGCTCATTTTTTAGACTCCATATATAAGTGAGGTATATAATATCTGTCTTTCTCTGTTTGACTTATTTCACTTAGTATAATGCCCTAACAGTGGTCTATTCATGTTGCAAATGGATAATTCTCTTCTTTTTATGGATGAATAATATCCCATATACCAAATTTTTTTTATCCACTTGTCAATGGACACTTAAATTGCTTCTATATTTAGCAATTGTGATTGATTATGCAGTGAACATGAGGGTGCATATATCTTTTTGAGTTAGTGTTTTTGTTTAAATACTCACAAGTGGAATTGCTGGATCATATGGTAGTTCTATTTTTAATTTTTTAAGAAATATTCATATTGTTTTCCAAATGGCTATACCAATTTACAGTCCCACCAACAGTACACAAGGGTTCCCTTTTCTCCACATCCTTGCCAACCCTTGCAATTTCTTGTCACTTTGATAATAGCCATTCTGACAGGTGTGAGGTGGTTTCTCATTGTAATTTTGATTTTCATGTTAAATACTTTTTCATATCTCTATGTCTCCTTTGTAAAAGTTTAATTTTTTAGTTTTATTATCTCCACTTCATATAAGAAAAAAACCTGAAGTTCAGATAAATAATGTGATTATCTAAGGTCACATAGAAAACAATAGCGTTATCTTTTTTTATCAAGATTTTTGGTAGCATACTAATTAAAACACAAAGTGTTGAGAAGCAGGAATATGTACACAGGGCTCAGAATTATCAAGAAGGACATATCCAGAAACACAATGCCTATCTGAATGTGAGGCTTAAATGGAATAGAAGAGAATGAACCACATCCTACCTATACTGCTAGACTGAAAGTCAGTGAGTACAAGTAATATGCAAGAGACAGACCCTCTATGGGAGAAGAAAAATCCAAGGCTGGAATAAACATTAAAAAATAAAATTTGTGGCATACCAACACCCACCCTATACCAAGCAGGATAACCAAAAGAAAACAATCTTAGCCCAAAAGAAATTGCCTTGGCATATCATATTAAAACTGCTGAAAACAAAGGAAAATTAGAAAATTTTGAAGTTAGCTACAGAAAAGTAGTCACATTTACATATGAAGGAAAGAAATAAAAATTATAGTGGACTTCAGTACCCATGCACACTGTAAGATAATAGTGTAATATCTTTAAAAAACCCAAAGAGGACATCCATTACCAGTCATGATTGAGTAATTTAAATTAGGGTTAGTCTTCCACTAAAAACAATTAGGGAACTGGACAAAATATATGAAATAATTTTCCGCATTTTGACAACAGGCACTGCAGAACGGTAATCTCTTGCAGAAGGAGAAAAATAAGGTGAGTTTTATGACTGTCCTTGCTATTGATCTGCAGGAACTTTCTGGACTGTAGTGCAGGGAGGGGGACATTCTCATTTAGTTGAAGATACAGGCGTAAGATTTGGGAAGGTGGAAGTGGCAGGTCTTTGCTATTAAATTATGAGAAAGAAGAGAGATCTCCGAAGAGAAAACCGACAGATGCATGCATAGGAGTTTCCTTGAGTTTTGGGCTTAATTCTAGTCTCTTCAGTTATAAAGTGATATTCCCTCTACAGTGTCTGTGATGAAAAATATATTTAATGTGGTTGATGATAGATTAGACATTGTTAGACATTGCAGAATTAGAGATTAGTGAACTTGAGACACAGCAAAGAAAACTATGAACATATATGCATAGACCATGGGCACAAACAATAATGAGATGAAGACCTCGGGTGGGGTGGGGGTTTGGTCAAAGGACAAAGGAGGTTAAATGGGGGACATCTGTAATACTGTCAACAATTTTAAAATATGAACCATGGGATAAGAAAATAAATTTTAAAAGTAAAGAAAACATCATAAGCTGTGGAACAACTTCAAGTGACCCAATATAGATATAATTGGACTTCCTGAAGTCTAGAAGAGAGGTGGGACAGTGAAAACATTTGAAGAAATAATCACCCAAACCATTCTAATTTGATGAATATTATAAACCCTCAGAATCACTGAGATAAATGAACCTGAAGTACAAAAAACATGCACTAAATATATAACCCAGAATTTCCATTCCTAGTTATTTACCCAAAATAAATGAAAACATGTCCCCACAAAGCTGTTTAAGGGACTGTTCATAGCAGCTTTATTGATAATTAATCTGGAAGCAACTCTATTGCCCATCAGTTGGGGATTGGATTAAACAGTTTTGTGATATATCCACACAAGGAAAATGACTCAGCAATAAAAAGGATAAAATACTTTTAAATGAATGGTATGGATAAATCTCAAAAACATTATTCTGAGTGAAAGAAGCCAGACACAGAAGAGTATATATTGTACAATTCCATCTATACAAAATTCCAGAAAATTTAAATTATAATGGCAGAAATAAGATCAGTGGTCGCTTAAGACAAAGGTTTGGTGGGATTGACCACAAAGAAGCATAAGGGAGCTTTCTTAAAGAATGCAAATATTCTATTTCTTCATTGTTGTGGTAGGTTTTGGGGTGTATACACTTGAACTTATTAAAGTGTACACTTTTAAATAAATGTATTTTATTATTCACAACTGTACCTCAATAGAGTTAATTATTAAAAATATCGTTAAGGGAGGTACATTTAAGGGCAATTCAGAACAGAGTGCTTTTGAGTGAATTAGAAGGAATCAGATGCTTTTGGATACCTGATTTTAACAGATATAAAACCTGTACAATATATTTGAATTTGCTTTGCAGGTTAGTACAAAATTAAGGCATACTAGATTGTGATCTAAAAAAGTATCTACATATTTCAGGACTAAATCAAGATGAAATTTATTATTTAGTACTTAAAAACATTTAATATCAATGAGTAACAATCAATCTCAGTTTTGAAATCAATATAAAACATGGGACAGGTTTTAGATGATTTTGAATGACTAGATAGGTTCATGAGGTTGTATAAAATATTTTTTTTAGGCAGGAAAAAAAGGGGTCTAGATAACATTAAATATTTTATAGGTGAAAATAGATTGTATGGTTTCCTGTACAAGAGGTACACATCTACACTAATAAAAGAGAAAGATGCAAATTGACTGTACCTTCATGATGCCCACCAGCCAATCAAGAGTGAGTATGCAAATTAACCCAACAAAGATGGTGGGTTAATTTGCATACACAGGCGCCAAGCGGCCTGGGGTGGGACGCAGGTGTTCTGCACTGCCCCAGCCGCTCCAAGCCTCTGGGCAGCATGGGAAGGCGGAAAGGCGGCTCTGGGCTGGAGCGAAGGTGGTGCCAGCAGCCAGGGGAAGGAAGGCCCATTCTTGCACAAATCTTCATGCATCGGGCCCCTAGTTTTTAATAAAGAAAATGCCTAATCTTGAGTAAGGTAAATGGGAGATGAGAGACCAGTGTGGAAACCTTCTTATGTCACTGATGAGAGATAAACATTGGTATCAGGATAGTGGTGGTGGGATTGAAGTGGATTGAATACATTCTGAACATGCTGTAGAGATAAATTCTTCTAAAATAAAGCTATTTGGCAGCTGTTATAACACCAATAAGAGCCTTTTATTTGGCAGGCAAGGGGCTAAATTTCAAGCTCCCCTTTCCTTCAAGACTCTCCAATTCTGTGCAGACAACCAAACCAAGGATAAGGAATTGCCTTTGCAGAGAGAGGCTCCGAGTTGCTTTGACTTTCAGACTGAGCACAGAGGGTTTCCCCAAATCTTGAAGTTTAGCTTATCAAAGTTTATCAGTCATGTGAAGGATGCTAACTCGGTGTCTGTGGGCATTTGGGTAGTTGCTGGAGTACAGGTGTCTCATTAGCAAGTATGACCTCAAGGAATTCACAGCTTAGCAGAGACAACAGGCTCTAGTCAAAGATGATTTCAATACACAGTCACAGGTACTAAACCCTGGGGGCAGCAGGGATGCAGAGGAAGCTTCCTAACTTGTACTGGCAGGAACATTTAAAGAAGGCTCTCAAGAGGTTGTGCCTGGATGCAGAGCCTAGTCCTCCAGTGAAGAAAATGGAAGGGTGTCTCCTGGGAGTAATTTTCATGCAGGGAGGGATTAGCCAGTCCCTGGAAGACACTCATAGGAACAGGTGTTGGACACTATGATTTTTTTAGCCTTCCCAATTTGAACTCATGAGAGCAGTGGTGTTTTGAGAGGTGTTCTTAGGTATTGCATTTTAAAAAGAAAACAATACCCAAACACAGGGATTAAACAAAATTAAATATAGTTATGTACAGTCTTTCTCAGAGCCTTTGCTTTACAGGTGTGAATTGTCATTTCTCAACAGGATATAAATAGTGTGCAGCATTTTCCAGACTTATCTGACCACAAAACACTCTTTCTGTAGAACTCGTATAATCTTCTCAAATACGTGTTCTGGGAACAGTTTAGGAGACATTATTGTACCCTATTTGTTTCTTAACTTTCCTTTTGGCAAGGATATTGAAAAGATATGTTCATATTCAACTTCTCCTGGTTCTCATTCCAGCTCTTTCTCAA
The DNA here is from genome assembly GCF_027574615.1 of Eptesicus fuscus. Lineage (NCBI taxonomy): Eukaryota > Metazoa > Chordata > Mammalia > Chiroptera > Vespertilionidae > Eptesicus > Eptesicus fuscus. The sequence continues at coordinate 42,093,238 of NC_072481.1, read as the reverse complement.
ATGACCAAAATCTCACGCTGAATTGGTTTCAGACTTCCGAGAGGACAAACCCTATCATTTCCCCACAGCATTGCAGCAATCACACACAGCCTGGATCTGATTAGTCCGCCCAGTGCCACAGCCACTCCAGGGTCAGGCCAGGTCCCCAGGGCATTCCAAGCACATGCCACTCCAAGGTAGAGTTTAGTCTCCTTGGAGCCCAGCCAGCTCATGCACCTCAAAATCTGAGTTCACCTGTGTAGCACCCTTTATCCTTGGCCACAACTAAAAGCTTTATTAGAAGGAATCTGGGCACCCAAGACCTCATGAAGGGCCCTGATGTTTGTCCTCTTTTGGTCAAATCTTCCGTGAAGGGCTGAGCAAACCTGGATGTGCACATTAGCCTCCTAATAGTGTCTCTAGGTTCTGTGCTACCTACTTCCCACCAGGTTGAGATTATTATCTTCCTTAGCAGATGGAGAAACTAAAGCTTAAAGTGATTAGATGATTTTTCCAAGGTATTGGAATGGCAGAACTAGTACCCATCTAAACCCGGGCATAGATCCCAATGCCCTGTTGTTGCTTGGTGCCAAGTACGGGTGGCTGGCTGCCTTTCATGTCCTGGTTTTGAGGGAGGATCCTCACCCTCTTTCCTCTCCTCATTTCAGTGCCTCACACTGTCATTCAAATGATTTTATTTTTCTTTTCTTTTTTCCATAAAACAACAACAACAACACTAAACAACTGTTAAGAAATTCCCTTGAATTTACATAGACCTTATCCAAATTCTAAATGAAGAAACCTTTTGAGATTTGGCGATTATTTTCAGCACCACATTAACATGTGTTCTCAAAAGGGAAAAAGATGGCGACCAGCAGGAAGGTAGGGAGAGAGAGAGAGTGAGTGAGGAACCCATGTGTGTGTGTGTGTGTGTGTGTGTGTGTGTGTGTGTGTGTGAGCTAGGGTCAGTTAGATTCTGCAGGTCGTCCAAGGTGCTGCCTAACCGGGCAGTCCTAGACGGCGGAGCCCCGCGCACAAAGCGGACACTTCTTGGCGGCTGGTGCGGATGCGGAGACCACGCCATCTTGAGAAACAGAGCTGCCTGAGACTAGGATCCTGGCTTCAGTCACAAACCAGGACCCTGCAGCCACTGGGGACAGAGAACTGCTATCACAGCTTCAGACCAACAAACAACAAGAATCCAGGCTTCCCGGCAGCAGATTTCCGTGAGTCAAAGAGCCTATCCCCCTCCCTGAAAGCTCACGGATAGGGCCATAGTAACTGATAGACCCGCCCCTCGCCCAAGCTGCAGAGTGCCCTCAGGCTCTTGGATAGCTCCATAGTAACTGATAGACCCGCTCCTCGCCCAAGCTGCAGAGCGCCCGTGCACAGACGTGCTCCCCTTTAGGGAATTTGGCGCATGGGACAGAAGCAGCTCCCCTTCAGGGAAATCTGACAGCGTGCACAGAGGGCTCCCCTTTGGGGAATTTGGCTTGCGGGACACAGCTCCCCTTCAGGGAATCTTAGAGTGTGCACAGAGGGGCTCCCCTTTGGGGAATTTGGCGCATAGGATGGACTCCTCCCCCTTTCGGGGAATCTGGGAGAGTGCACAGAGTCAGCTCCCCTTTAGGAACTTGAGAGTGTGCGAAGCCCTAGCTGGTTTGGCTCAGTAGAGAGAGCACACACAGGACGCAGCTCCACTTCAGGGAATTTGGCATGCTGGACACAGCTGCCTGGGATCCCTGACTCACAGAGCATTCACACTAAGAGCCAGTGACCCCAATTGTTGGTGCATGCACACATAGGGACCCTGATTCTCAATGAGTAACCACACGAGGCAACAGAGACTCTGACACTTGAGTCGTGGTGCAGACACAGGGAAACTCTGACTCCTGGCACATGCTAAGGATCTCATTTTCGGCACATACCAACAGTGTGGTGAAGACAGGACCCCTGATTCTAAGTGTGCACACGAGACCACACGGAACACTGGGGGCACTGACCCTGGGCAAGCCTGGTTCCCACCAACCAACAGCAGCCACACGTCCTAGTGTCAGAGGACTTCAGTGAAACTCGGGTGGAGCGAAGTCCCCACAGCACATGGCCCAGGTCCACGCAAACTGAAGCTTGAGCTTTCTGGTGATAGTCAGAATGGGAAGACGAAATAACTCACAGAGGAAAGAAAATGAGGAGTCGCCAAGAAAGGAAATTAGTGAAACTGAAGCTTGCAACGTGACCGAAAAAGAGTTCAGAGTAATGGTCGTGGAATGTATACATCAGATGGATGAGAAAATCAACAACTTATGCAAGAAACAGGAAGAAATGAAAAGTGATATAGCTACAATCAAAAACACCGTGGAAAGTTTCAACAGTAGACTAGAAGAAGCAGAGGACTGAATTAGTGAGTTAGAAGATCAGGTACAGAAACAAGCTCAATCTGAACAGCAATTGGAGAAAAAAATTAAAAAGCAGGAGGAAAGCCTAAGGGAGCTTCGGGACAACATGAAATGAAGTAACATGCGCATAATAGGGCTGCCAGGAGGACAAGAAGAACAGCAGGGATTAGAAAATCTATTTGAAGAAATAATGACAGAAAACTTCCCGGATATGGGAAAGATAAAAGTTACACAAGTACAGAGAGTCCAAGCAGGATCAACCCCCAAAGACCCACACCAAGACATGTCATAATTTCAATGGCAAATATAAATGATAAAGAGAGAATCTTAAAGGCGGCAAGAGAGAGACAGAGAGTTACCTACAAAGGAATACCCATTAGATTGTCAAATGATTACTCAACAGAAACACAACAAGCTAGAAGAGAATGGAAGGAGGTATACAAAGTGTTGCAAAGCAAAGGACTGAATCCAAGAATACTATATCCAGCAAGGCTATCAATCAAAATTGAAAGGGAAATCAGGTCCTTTTTCGGTCACGTTGCAAGCTTCAGTTTCACTAATTTCCTTTCTTGGCGACTCCTCATTTTCTTTCCTCTGTGAGTTATTTCGTCTTCCCATTCTGACTATCAAGGCTATCAATCAAAATTGAAGGGGAAATCAGAAAAAAAAAGGCTCAGGGAGTTTATCACCACCAAACCAGCAATGCAAGAAATGCTAAAGGGAATACTGTAAAAAGAAGAAATAAACAGGTAAGAAGGAATACAGGCACAAAAATAGATATGACTACAAACAAATACCTTTCAGTAATAACTTTAAATGTAAACGGACTAAATGCTCAAATCAAAGACATCGAGTGGCTGAATGGATAAAAAAACATGACCCATATATATGCTGTCTACAAGAGACCCACCTCAGAACAAGATACTCACAAGATTGAAAGTGAAGGGATGGAAAATATCTTTCAGGCAAATGGAAATGAAAAAAAAGCTGGGGTAGCAATACTTATATCTGACAAAATAGACCTCAAAGTAAATGCCATAACAAGAGATAAGGAAGGCCACTTCATAATACTAAAGGGAGAAATCTAACAAGAAGAAATAATTCTGGTAAACATATATGCACCCAATATAGGAGAACCCAACTACATAAAAAAACTCCTGGAGGATATCAAGGGAGAGATTAATAGCAATACAATCATAGTAGGAGACTTTAGTACCCCACTATCACCATTGGACAAATCCTCTAAACAAAAAATCAGCAAAGAAACAGCAATCCTAAATGACTCACTAGACCAGATGGAATTAATTGACATCTTCAGAACATCTCACCCCAAAGCCACAGAATATACATTCTTCTCAAGTTCACATGGGTCATTTTCAAAGATAGACCATATGCTGGGTCACAGGCAAAGTCTCTTCAAATTCAAGAAGATAGAAATTATATCAAGCATCTTCTCAGATCACAGTGGCATAAAACTGGAAATCAACTACAGTAAATACAATCCAAAGAAATCAACACATGGAGACTAAACAGCATGCTATTAAACAAGGACTGGGTCACCAGAGAGATCAAGGAAGAAATAAAAAACATCATGGCAACAAATGACAATGAAAACACAATCCAAAATCTATGGGACACAGCGAAAGCAGTCTTGAGAGGGAAGTTCATAGCTCTACAAGCCTACTGCAAAAAACAAGAAACAATGGTAATAAATTACCTAACCCTACAACTCAAAGAGTTAGAAAAAGAGCAGCAAGAAAAGCCCAGTGTAACCAGAAGGAAGGAAATAACAAAGATCAGAGCAGAGATAAATGACATAGAGACCAAAGAAACAATACAAAAGATCAACAAAATCAAGAGCTGGTTCTTTGAAAGGATAAACAAGATTGATGGACCTCTAGCCAGGCTCACCATGAAGCAAAGAGAGAGGATCCAAATAAACAAAGTCAGAAATGAAAGAGGTGAAATAACAACAGACCCCGCTGAGATACAAAGGATTGTTACAAAATACTACCAACAACTCTATTCCAACAAACTGGACAACCTGGAGGAAATCGACATATTCCTAGAAAAATATAACCTTCCAAAAATCAATCAGGAAGAATCTAAACAGCTCAATAGGCCAGTAACTATGGACGAAATTGAAGCAGTCATCAAAAAGCTTCCGGCAAACAAAAGCCCGGGGCCTGACGGCTTCACAGGAGAGTTTTACCAAACATTCAAGGAAGAACTAAAACCTATCCTCCTCAGACTATTCCAAAAAATTCAAGAGGAAGGAACACTTCCAAGCTCCTTCTATGAAGCCAGCATCACCCTAATACCAAAACCAGATAAAGACAACACAATGAAAGAGAAATACAGACCAATATCCCTCATGAACATAGATGCCAAAATCCTCAACAAAATTCTAGCAAATTGGCTCCAGCAGTACATCAGAAAGATCATACACCATGACCAAGTAGGATTTATCCCAGGAATGCAAGGATGGTACAATATCTGCAAATCAATAAACGTGATACATCACATAAACAAATTGAGAGATAAAAATCACATAGTCATATCAATTGATGCAGAAAAAGCATTTGACAAAATCCAACACCCTTTCTTGATAAAAACTCTCAACAAGGTGGGAATAGAAGGCTCATACCTCAACATAATAAAAGCGATATATGATAAACCCACAGCAAACATCACACTCAATGGACAAAAACTAAAAACATTTCCCTTAAGAACAGGAACAAGAGAGGGATGCCCACTCTCTCCACTCCTGTTTGACATAGTACTGGAAGTATTAGCCATTGCATTTAGACAATAAGAAGAAATAAAAGGCATCCAAATTGGAAAAGAACAAGTAAAGCTGTCTTTATTTGCAGGCGACATGATATTGTACATAAAAAATCCGAAAGACTCCGTCAAAAAACTAATAGACTTAATAAATGAATTCGGCAATGTAGCAGGATACAAAATTAACGCCAAGAAATCTATGGCCTTTCTATACACCAATAGTGAACTTACAGACAGAGAGACTAAAAAGGCAATCCCATTTACCATCACACCAAAAAAATTAAGATACCTAGGAATAAACTTAACTGAGGTAAAAGACCTATACACGGAAAACTACTGGACACTGAAAAAAGAGATAGAGGAAGACGTAAACAGATGGAAGAACATACCATGTTCATGGATTGGTAGAATCAACATCATTAAAATGTCCATACTACTCAAAGCAATCTATAGATTTAATGCACTCCCCATTAAAATACCAATGGCATATTTCACAGACCTTGAAAGAACTCTCCAAAAATTCATCTGGAATAAAAAGTGACCCCAAATAGCCACAGCAATCCTGAGAAAGAAGAATAAAGTAGGAGGGATCTCAATACCAGATTTCAAGCTGTATTACAAAGCCACTATTCTCAAAACAGCCTGGTACAGGCACAAGAACAGACATATAGATCAATGGAATAGAATCCAGAATCCAGATATTGACCCAAACCACTATGCTCAATTAACATTTGACAAAGGAGGCATGAACATACAATGGAATCAAGACAGTCTCTTCAATAAATGGTGTTTGGAAAATTGGACAGATACATGCAAAAAAATGAAGCTAGATCACCAACTTACACCATACACAAAAATAAACTCAAAATGGATACAGGACTTAAACGTAAGATGGGAAACCATAAAAATACTAGAGGAATCCACAGGCAGCAAAATCTCAGACATATGCCAGAAGAACTTCTTCACCGATACTGCCCCTAGGGCAATGGAAACTAAAGAGAAAATAAACAAATGGGACTACATCAAAATAAAAAGCTTTTTTACAGCAAAAGAAACTATCAACAAAACAACAAGAAAGCCCACTGTATGGAGAACATATTTGCAAATGGTATCACTGATAAAGGTTTAATCTCCAACATCTACAGGCAGCTTATACAACTTAATAAAAGGAAGATAAATGATCCAATAAAAAAATGGGCAACGGACCTAAATAGAATCTTTTCAAAAGAAGACAGAAGGAAGGTCAAGAGACAGATGAAAACATGCTCAACATCACTAATTATCCGAGAGATGCAAATCAAAACAACAATGCGGTACCATCTCACACCTGTCAGAATGGCTATCATCAACAAATCAACAAACGACAAGTGTTGGCGAGGATGCTGAGAAAAAGGAACCCTCGTGCACTGCTGGTGGGAATGCAGACTAGTGCAGCCACTGTGGAGAACAGTATGGAGTTTCCTCAAAAAACTGAAAATGGAACTTCCATTTGACCCAGTAATCCCACTCCTAGGAATATATCCTAAGAAACTGGGAACACCAATAAGAAAGGATATATGCACCCCTATGTTCATAACAGCACAATTTACAATAGCTAAGATCTGGAAACAGCCTAGGTGCCCATCAGCAGATGACTGGATCAGAAAACTGTGGTACATCTACACAATGAAATACTATGCTGCCATAAAAAAGAAGGGATTCTTACCATTTGCAGCAACCTGGATGGAATTGGAGAACATTATGCTGAGTGAAATAAGCCAGTCAATGAAAGAAAAATACCACATGATCTCACTCATTTAAGGATAATAAAGAACATTATAAACTGTTGAACAAAAAGATAGATACAGAGGCAGTAAAGCATCAAACAGTCTGTCAAATTACAGCAGGAAGGTTAGGGAGAGGTGGGGAAGATAAGAGATCAACCGAAGGACTTGTATGCATGCATATAAACATAACCAATGGACGCAAAAGTCTGGGGGGTGAAGGCATATATGGGAGTGGTGGGGGGCAATGATAAGATATGTACACATATAATACTTAATAAAAAAAATTGAAAAACAAAACATGTGTTCTCTAAACTCTGTGTGTGAGATTGAGATCCCCAAACATATCCATTTCAAACTTTGATTAAGCACTCCCTTGCGTACACCCTGCAAATAATTTCTTTTTACAATCCGTACATACTATTTCTCAGATATTCCAAAATTAAACAAAATAATGACTTTATTGGATAATTATTAGCATTACACACTTGATTAAAACCCATGTCTGCTCAGCACTTTTGCATGTTGTAATAACTTAGTTAATTATTATTTCTGATAGTAATAATAATTTCTAATCATATGAAAGAAGACCTTCTTTATGTTCTTCTCGGTCAGAACCTTTTGCTGTTAATCTCATGCCTCTGAGTATTTCACATCTAATCTTGATTCCCATGCCATCGTCTTAGAAAAAAGCATGTAGTTTTAATTTGATCATGAAAGTTGCTGTTTGAATGAATTTTTTAGACTTCAAGCATTCTGTTTATTTAAATTGACTCAGACAATTTAAACTGGACTGCCTGACATTCCAGAGCCTTCAAGAGTCAGTGCCTTATGGTGAGTGTACACTCAGTCTTCTACTTGGTTTTTACTAAGTCAGCTGCAACACACCAGTTCTTTAGAATTGCATGCACAGTCATAGGATTTCAATAAAGAATATTCCATCATGAGGCCAGAATACCTATGGCTGTAACCTGCTTTTGAGTGACCTTTCTCCCTGTCATTCTTTTCTGGAATACTATAGCTTTTTCATAGATCTTGGTCTTTTGCAATCAATACAGATTTCTATTGGTTGTGTGGCCTCTTTTGTATCATTATTTTTTATTTCTTTTATTGTCACAAGGCAAGTATTATTTCTTTTATACCTACAAGGCAAGTATTATCAACTCCATTTTACAGATCAGGAAAGAACAATAGGAGCATTACTCATTAATTGATATTAAATGATATAACTAAAATTTAAACTAGCATTTGTCATGGATACACAATAAATATATATGCTTAACATAAATTGAACATTTACTATATTCTAATTACTGTTCTGTTGGGCTTCATCACATGAAATTGCTGGTCTTTCATCTATAGATATCTGTCTCATTGAACCTAATATTGTCTTATTGATCCTAACAATAGCTTTATGAAGCAACTGTTAATGTCATTTTGTAAATGACAGAATTGAAGCCCAGCTAAGTTATATGATATACACCTGGTTAAAAAGTTAATAAGTGGTGCTTTTTTGTTCACCAAAAGTGTGCAAGTTCGATTCCCAGTCAGGGCACATACCTAGATTTTGGTTTAATCCTTGGTGGAGGGCAAGTACAAGAGACAACCAATCCATCTCTCTCTCTCTCTCTCTCTCTCTCTCTCTCTCTCTCTCCTTTTCTTTCTCTAAAGTCAAGGTAAAAAGTTGCAGTTCCTCCTCAAAAGCCTAGTACAGAGACTGATAATTAAACAGAATATTTCAATTCAACTATCCTTCTCTATTTTCATTCTAGCTCTACCCATCTGAAAAATGCACTTCTATCAGTAACAGTTGCTCACAATGGCTATGCAAATGGATAAAGAAGGGAAGAGCTGGAGATGGGGAACACTTGATTCCGCCCCCTCAGCTGGGACTCAGGGTCAGAGGTTAACACAGGTGTTTATCCTGCACTTGAAGCATCCATGAGGCTGGTGCAGAGAAAACTTTTGGGAGCTGGTGTTTGAATTAACTCATAAAGATGAGATAACTACATGCATAAGAGAGGGTAGAAAAGTCAGGTAAATAGGTAGCACCTGAAAAGGCCTGGAGGTAAAAGACAGAATGATGTGTGTGTGTGTGCGCGCGCACACGTGCGTGTGCATGTGTGTGTGTGTATGTGTGTGTGTGGTTTGATTTGGATACAATAGAGGACAAGGTGAGCAAGAGCAAGCAGTGTTTAGATAATGACATTTCAAAAAGTCACACTTAATGGTCTGGAGAATGGGGACTATGTATGTATCTTATATCCATCATTAGGCTGTGATCTACCTGAGGGCCAAGATTTTAATGTTGTGGTATCCTGGTACGCCAGACTTCTAGAACATCATTTAGATGCTTTAGAATTGCTCTACATTGTAGCTATAGTTTGGATATCACCTCTTGTCTTTCATTCTGGATTCCAAGTTTGCATGGCAATAAATTTCAGGAGAATATTGATAGTTCTAGGGGAGCCTGGGGAGAGAGAGGTGCGGGTCTATATGTGAGAGGGTCTGTTTGGAAGAAATAAAGGAGGCTTAAGTCCATTACTGCAATGACACTCAAATACAGCATTCCTCTCCAAATGGTATTTGTTCCTGTTTACTTTTTTCTTGTGGCATTGAGCTGGGCTGCATCTGCCATTGAGGCATAATTACTATTTTATTATTATTTTTTCACAGTTAAGTGGAGCATTTGAGCACAGCTGAATTGCTGGGAGCTTCAGTGGAAGAAATCTATTAGTGGTATGGCTTGAAACAATACACAAAGGCCCCTGTGTGTGGTCTGCCCTCCATGCTTTCAACTTCCTTATGTGGAACAATAAATCTCCAAGTCAGCTAGAATGCAGAGACTCCCATCCAACCAGAGGAGAGCCACATTTTTATCTTTTATTCATTGGCAGGAACATTAGCTGTAGGAGGTATTCAAATCACACTTTTATTTAAACAAACACAGCTGGATCACAGCCTCTTAATATAGCAATTCTCTAATGAAAAATAACAACATAGTATTTATCTCTTTTCTTTTGTGTGACTCTCAATTTGCTAAAATTAGGCAGACTTCAATCCCATACAAAATTGGCATGTTTTCATGACCAGAGCTCATCACAACTAACTGCAAAATTATAATGGGGATGTAATTATAGGAGAGCATGTGAAATACACATCCTTTTGCTGCTGTAAGCTATATGGGGTTATACAATTATGTTATAATAACATCATTTATCTTAAAGGAGTCAGGCAGCTGACTTCACTTATTTAACTTGAGCACTCCAATTATGCGCTGTGTCAGTTCAACATAAATGTCTTCCCCAAAGAACACGGTGTAATAATAATGGTAATAGCAATAATAATAATAATAATAATAACATTTGTATAGGGCTCTCTGGAGCACAAAGCGTTTTTACAATTGTGATCTTGCTGGAGGCTCATTACTGCTCTGTCAGTAGGCATCTACACTTGTGGTTCTATGGCCCCATTTTACTGGAAAGAAAACTGAGGTTTGGAAAAGGAAAGTGGTCAAGATTGTGCAGTTCATTAGCAGTGAAGTAAAAGCTTAAAACTCAGATTTCCTGACTTGACTTTCAGGGATCATTCTGCCGCTATCACCAGTGGTATCAGAGTTTGGACAATGTGACATGTTTTTCCTCATCTCTTATTCCATGTTGTCTCATAAGCATCATTTAAGGCAAAGGTAGGGAACCTTTTTTCTGCCAAGGGCCATTTGGATACACAAAATTATCAACTTAAATTTAACCTGTTATGTTTGGTCAAACATTTAATTAACTCAACCCTAATGCCTTGGCAGAGCCAGACCAAATTATTTCCCAGGCCTTTTACGGCCCACAGGCAGGGCATTCTCCACCCCTGATTTAAGGCACAGAGAACAGTCTGTGGTAGTGGAAATCACAGGTATTACTTCTTTGATGTTGGGCAAATTCAATTAAATTTTAGATTCCAGATCCTTTGTCAGAAAAAAGCACATAATACCTATTGAGCAGTTGAGCAGAGTTGTTGTAAAAATTAAGATAATGTTTCTAAAGTGCATAGGTAGGTGCTCAAAAAATTATTCTTTTCTATCCCTGCAAGAAAGAAAAAAAACAACTTCTATTTTACATGTGATGACGTTGCTGTATGTTTTGCACAACTGCCTTGCCCAAACTCACCAAGCTAGCAAATGTCAGAGCAGTGACAGGAATTCACCTCCTCCTCTTTCCATACCTTGTCATTGTTTTAAATCATATTGTAATGTCTTTGAATGCTCTCCGTCATTTGTTCGATTCTTTTCAATTCTTTACAAAATGTATATACATAAATACCCAGAGATGGAATAAAATACTTGTCTATCAAATGAGAGAGACCGGAGGTGTGAAAAGAGCAGGGCTTGGAGCAGAAAGCTGTGCTGAGCTTCTGGCATGGTCACCAGCTCAGCCAATCTCCTGACTTCTCTCAGCCTAGGATAGCTCATGGATAAATGCTATTTCAACCTGAACTTCTTGAGAGGTTACTTGAAGTACATAATATTTCTAAGCTAGAAGAAAAAGCTGGTAAAACAATAGACTTAGTTTACCCCATGCTGGACACTGTTACTACATTATTTAACAACTGTCTCATTTAACCTCATAGCATGCTATTTCTCCTGTTTTACAGACTAGGAAATGGAGATGATTTGTCAGAGTTACAAAATTTATATTTGGGTGAGTTCTGCTTAATAGTTTGGGGGACTTAATTGTCAAGTTTCACGAACAATTAAGTAGTTAAATAGGAAAAGGTGGGTAGGGTCTCTTTGGATGCTTCCAACTTACAAAATACAAAGTTTTATCAAGTTTGTCATGGTTCCCAGAGGAACCATCAAAGATGTGGTTTCTGTGGCATCAGATGTTTCTAACTGGGCCGGCCAAGGTGGGGTTTCTTAGCTTAGGAAACCTTTATTTATTGAAGGTTTTTCAAGTTTCTCACCTAATCCAGCCTCAACCTAGAGGCCCTGGTATTTTCAGGTGGGTGGATGGAGACACAATAAATGAAATGACTTAGCCAGGAAAGAATAGGATACATTTTTGGGGGTCTATTTCAAGGGGATTTCCCCCCTTCATTTCTTCTTTTTTTTTCCCCTCCCTTTCTCCCCTTACTTAGTCATTTGCTAAGATTTAACTTAAAAGAAAAAGTAACTTCTAGAGAATCTATACTGTCACTGCTTTCCAGGAGCTTGCATTGAATTAGAGGAACATCCCCGTGAGAGAGCATGACAGTGTGATGAGATTGCAGTGAGACAGATGCTGTACCCGAGACGCCAGCCAGGTGCAATATCAGCTCAAAGGTGGGGCTATCAACTTGGCTTCAGGATGGAGTCAGGAGTCCCTTGTGCAGAATTTTTCCCCAAATGCTTTTAATTGTAATAGAAAAACTATGTCAATTATTTCATCTCAGAGGGGCTTTTATTGTGGAGACACAAGAGTGTTTCCTAGTAATCAAGGATAGTAACATGGTTGAGCCCAAGGAGAAACTGGATCTATTTATCTGAGCATTAACAAGTTTTCTCTTCAGCTCTCATCTCCACTTCAATCTCGCTGCAGACTGGCTCTCTGTCTTTGACAGGAAGTATTGTCACTGTCACTTTCAAGTTACATCTTACAGCTTCTGACATTGGGGAGAAGCTGCTTCAATGAACTGTCCACCTTCCAAAGTTCTGAGGCCAAAATTTCTGGGGAAGATATTCATTGGTTCACTTCTAAGCCAATCAGATGTGGCTATGGGCAGGGTTGCTGAGAACTAGGCAGCTTCCTCAGGAGCTCTATGAAAGGAGCTGAAAGAGGTCATTTCTAAAAGAGAGAAAATAGGATCAGGCTACTGGTTCCATAGGTGTGTGGTTCTCAAAGTATGGTCCGTGGGACCCTGGGCAGTTTCAAGGCCGTTTTAGGGTATCCATGAGGTCAAACTACTTTGTTAATAATCCTAAGATAGCATTTGCCATGTGTGTGTGCGTGTGCGTATGTGTATGTTCACTATGTTAATATTTGCAGTGATGTTACAAAAGTAATCTTAGTAAAGCTGCTGGTACCCCAGAATGAATCAAAGCAGTGGCACCAAACTGGAATTTCCTCATTCTATTCTTTAGCATCTTGCACTCTCAGCTAAAAATGCAAGTTTAATTTTAAAATGTCCCTGAATAAGCTGTAAAACTATTAATTTTATTAGATATTAATGCTATTTATATGCCTTTACTATCTGTGTCCCAAAGTAGTTATGCCATAAAGTTATTTTGTTGCATACTAAAGTATTAGTGCTGCCTTGATAAAAATTAGTTGCAAAATTGAGTTGCAAGCTAAACTAACTGCCTTTTCTCATGGAACATAATTTTTACTTGAAACAATAACTTACAGAAAAAGTATGTTCAGATTTGGGTGTTCAGCAGACATACTCATAAACAAACTAAACCTGCAATTTCAAGGAAAACAACTAACAACAATATTTGTTACCAATGATACAATTTGAACTTTCAAATGAAAATCAGAATTTTGGAAATCTTGTACCCATCACTGTGACCTTGATAATTCCCCAAACTTAATGACTTTTCTGATGATATTCTCTTATCTGGCAACCCCAAGTTTCCATTATATTATCTGAGAACTGAGAGTAGAATAAATTATTTATTCCATATTCTTGCATCTTTCACTCAAATCCTCCCTACACACTGTGGCAAGATTACTTTTTCTAAAGTGTATTTCATATCATTCTATTTAATTTGTCAAGACTTTTCATTAATTCCTCATAGCCTACTGAACATTCACAAATGTCCACAAGCATTCAAAGCCCTCTTGCAATTTACTAAAATCAAAATTTCTAGGCATACTTTCCATACCATATGCTTTAGCCAAATGGGACCTAATTTCTTTTAGGAAATTTAATCTCAATGGTTTTATTCAAATTGCATTACTTTCCCTGCTGTGCACTTACGTGGGCCAGTGAAACCTATGGAAGATACACAGGATTTCTTGAATTCTAGTCCTCTCGCAACACTAACATTTGATAAGATGTCACAAGACCCAACTTTATAGACATTATATTCCACATTGTATGCACAAGGAGCATGTTTCTGCAATCTATGCACAACCATCCATAATAGTCTTAGGGAAGGAATGGTTGCTTAGAAATGCAAGAGTCTGGGCATGTGCATAAATGTTGCCCCTATACCTCATATTATTATGAGAGTTCTATATTAAGTTTTTAACCTGAGAATTCTATATTATGTTACTAACCTGAGCCCTGCACTTACTAAGTGGACAGGTTTTGTTGTTCTCAATGTTGTGTTGTTGTTCACTGCTTTTATTTGTTCCTCCTTTGACCTTACTCTTAACAACCCAAATGTTTTTTTGCTTTGGAAGAAGACATTTCAGCATGATCTGCACATACACTTTTCTCTTTTATCTAGCATACTAGAGGCCCGGTGCATGAAATTCATGCATGGGGGTGGAGGTCCCTCAGCCTGGCCTGCACCCTCTTGCAATCTGGGACCCCTTGGGGGGATGTCCGACTGTTGTGGGATCGGGCCTAAACTGGCAGTTGGACACCCTCTTGCAATCTGGAACTGCTGGCTCCTAACCGCTCACCTGCCTGCCTGGCTGATCTCCCCTAACCACTCACCTGCCTGCCTGATCATCCCTAACTGCCTGCCTGCCTGATTGGCCCCCAACCACTCGCCTGCCTTCCTGATTGCCCCTAACCACTCTGCCTGCCTGCCTGATCGCCCCTAAGCGCCTCTGCCTTGCCCCCTCCCCCCCCCCCACCGCAGCTTCGTCTGGAAGGATGTCCGGAATGACGTCTGGAAGGTTGTTTGACTGTCTGGTCTAATTAGCATGTTATGCTTTTATTATTATAGATGTCATTGACCTTACAAATAGAAATAAAAGACCTTGGGGATTATCAAGTGCTTATTTATATGAAAAACTTTGTGTTCACATTGGCAAACTGATGCTCTCATTTGCTCCAGGCTCCTTTGAAAGGTGCCAAGGTACCCAAGCCATTGAAACATGCTTTATTCTTTACTTCTCCTTGCTGCCATTGGAATTGTGTTGTAGAAACACAGTGGACTGGAATGAAGACATTTGAAATCCCTTCTCCACCGTTGCTCAAGATCAACAGTAAGGTTAGTATAAATGGTGCAGGCAATTCATTCAGAGACTTTATCAACTGTATTTATTATACAATTTGTAGGACATTGACAAAGTGCTAAAAAATCCCATTAAAAGTTATATTTTGAACTTGAATTTCCTCGTCAATTTATGGAAAATAGCACCTGTAGAAGAGTTTATTTTTCACCCTGGAGGCAATCAGTTAAGAAAGTTAGGGCATTTACTGTTAATAAGTGCTAAAAGGTTTATATTTGTTTTCTAACTCAAAGTCAGTAAATGTCCAATCTGAGATTCCATTCTATATCTCTTGGTTTCAGTTTTATTCTATAGAATAGATGTCTAGTAATGATCCTATGTCACTAGTCAGTTTGGCGCACTAAATAATATAAAAGATATGAAAAATTCTGGCATGTGGTAGGTGTTTACTAGTGATAGGTCTTGAGAAACATAGTTCTATCTTCTATAAGTCTAGATTTTTCTCACCTTTGGCCTTTCTCAACTAAGCTACTTTGCTTAGTAGTTGCCTGGTGGGGAAACACAGCCCTTCATCCCTGATGGGAATTAGCTCTTAATGACCTAATTCTTGTTGGGTTGTGGTTGCTGTCATTGTCCAAAGATGATTATTACTTGGCATGGAAATATTAAAAGACCACTCAGGGAATCTCTAGAGTTTTACATACAGTATTCCTTGCTGCACTTATCATGTAGTAACTTCTTTCTTTGCCTACTGGTCCACTGGAAAGATGTGTCTAAAGTAACCAGATTATAATTACAGATTTTCCTGTTCAGTGGAACCATCTTTGAGTTCAATGGATGTGTTCCCCATCCCTCTAAACAAAGTTGTGGGGGCAGGAAACACAATTCTGTAAGTGGGTCCTGGATCTCAGAGAAGACATACTTACTTTCATTTCTTGATACCTGACTCATGGACTCTAGCTGTTGTAGACATAGTATCATAAATTGTTTTTATTTAATGCATATTTTATATTCTGGAAGTTGGGAAGCAAGGCAAGGTGATCTGTTACTTATTATCCATTGCTTCACACATGGGACAAATACCCCCTCACCCCCATCTCTCAGCAGTTGTGTCCTCTTGGCCTCATGTCAGGCTATACAGAGATCTTAATCCTCAGAGCATTCCAGAAGAAATGAAAAGGAGAGATATTTTTATTTGCTTGTCTTGCTCATATTTCCTTTGTCCCATTGATTAAAGTTAACCACACTGGGAGTTAACTAATGCACACTTCTAGGTTATATCATCCTTTCCTTTGACCTATATATCATTATTAGTAGCATTGTATTATTAGTACTGTCCGTATCATTATCATTATTATTATTATTCTGTGTTGGCAGAAAGAGGTACATAAATTAACATATATGTCCATATAGCTCTCTATGTCTGTCATGTATTTATCTATCATTTATCTATCCATCATCATCTTTCCATCAATCTATCATAGTAAATACAATTGACAAATACATTTACTGGGAATGTCAGAGCACTGAGCAGGAAGAATGAATTTTCTTGGGGATCAGAGGAGCTGGTTAGGAAAAGGTAAGAGGACCTGACTTGAAAAAAAATTTCAGTCACCCGGCCGGTATGGCTCAGTGGTTGAGCATCAACCTATGAACCAAGAGGTCATGGTTCGATTCCCAGTCATGGCACGTGCCCAGGTTGCAGGCTCAGTCCCCAGTAGGGGCGCTTGAAGGAGGCAGCCAATCAACGATTCTTACTCATCATTGATGTTTCTATCTCTCTCCCTCCCCTTTCTTCTCTGAAATCAGTAAAAATATGTTTTTTTTAAAAAAGAAAATTTCAGTCATAGAAACAGCATGAACAAAGACTCTGAAGTAAGATACAGCATGAAATGTATAGGAAAGCAGTTTAGTATTGTTAAAACATGAGATTTAAGGCAAGGCTGTCAAGTTAAGTAGGGACACTAATATATAGGGACATATACTTCTACTGAGAACCTTGAAATCAGTTTAGAAATTGGTAACTTACTAAGTTGTTACCCTTTCTGAGCTTCAAATTTCTTATTTTCACAATGAGAATAATAACAATACCTACTTCACAATGTTTTATTAGGCAGGTAGCAAGTGTTCAGTAAATGTTAGTCATTATTAGGCACAAGGGGGCCATGAAGCATTTTCCATGGCAGAATGACATGGTCAGATTTATGATATTGGTATAGAGGATAGATTGGAGGGAGTTAGGTTTAGAAGGAGAGTGACAAGTTATTTGCTGATATGATATTATAATCATCACCCAAGGGGTGATTGTGGCCTAAACTAGGATAGAGTCAGTAGGAAAATAAAGAAAATATTTAAAAGGCAAAATTTACAAGACTTTGCAGGTAACCGATTGAAAGTAGTGAATAAGGGGGGAAGGCTGACTTAGAGATAACATCCAAGTTTTTGCTTCAGATAACTCAGTAACTCTGATGAAATCAAGTAAGATAAATACAAAGGAAAAGAAAAGAAAACAGGGAGTTTTAAGGGGGAGGATGTTATCAATAGTGCTGAACTTGCAAAGGCCAGTAAATAAAAGGAAGGACATGCACCGCTGCCTTTGCATTAGTGATCTTAGTGAGAGCGCTCTCAGGGAAGTAGTTGTTATTCTTATATATTTCTTCCAGAAGAAAAAACCTAGGCTCAGAGTCACTGTGAGACTCCTTTAAGGTCACATATTGGTTAGGTCTAGCATTGAGTGTGGAGTATTTATTTATTAAAAACAGCCACAGCAGCAGCAACAACAACAAAAATCTTGAGTGTTTATCATGTATCAGGCATTGTACTAGGCACTGTGAACCTAAGAAAAGTAACGCGTAACGCCTGTCCTCAAAGAGCTCATAGTTTTGGAAGCCATGTAAGGGAACAATTATAAATTTATAACAGAACTGTGTTCAGAGTAAGGGGGCAGTGGACACAAAGAAGGGTGCTTGAGCTAGGGGATTTGCAAAATATTTCAGAGTTGTTCAGCTGACTTGGCTGGGATGAACTGGGGTAGAGGAGGAGACAAAGAGGAATTTCAGGTTTGGGAGCCCCAGGTACAGAAGCAGAGAAGTGATTGCCGGGAAATGACAAGCAGTTCAGGACGGCTAGATGTAGGCTGGGGCTGCTTAGTGGGCAGGGTTAGAAAGCCACGTTAAGAATCTTGACTTTATCTTGTAGACCAGAGACTTTTAACTGGTAGACTTTAGAATGTCTGTGGAGTTCCTGAACTCTTAGTAATAATTTTCTATAGATCTATGCAGTCTCAAAAGCTGAGAGAGAAGATTCAAGAAGATGATTGTCAATGCCACATACTAAAATGGATATAGATCTTATTTTCTGAGGACGTAATTGCATTTTGTAGAAAAAAGCCTGTGTAATCTTCAGATAATTGTATACTTTCTATTCTGAGGAGCTCAGTGTAGGTTCTCTGAGAATTAGACCTTTAGATGTACAAGAGAGGTTTTTTTTTTTTTTTGTTTTTTGGGGGGGTGTGTGTGCTTGTGACAGATAAAAGGGGAGGAAGCAGAAGTAGGAAGGAAGAACTTACAGACCATTAATTCAGGTCTGACACCTATGAAAAGAGAGAAAGGAGTAAAGAGGCTCTGATCGGAAGATCCTCAGACTATAGCAGAGTTCTGAGAATGGTTTGAATAGGCTGATGTTAAGTAGCCAAGAAAAGGTTTCCCATTAGAAAAGTCCTGTTTGGGATTTAACACCTTTGCTACCATGAATAGTCATTGTCTGGAAGCAGCTTGGAGGAAGCACGGCCTTGGCGTGAATACCACATCAAATCCAAAGCTGCGGCCACAGGAGGCCGCCAGTCAACTATGCTCCGCACAGCAGCTTCTGTAAAAGGGAAGTCTGGCTGCTCCAAAATATTTTAGATTCAGGGAAAAACCTAATATAACAAAATGTTGACTGATTATAGGTATTGCCAGAATTATTGAGTAGGGTCTGAGTTGAAGACAAAAATCCCAGTTCCCACAATTTAAAGATATCTATTAAGAATTGGGGGCAAAGGCTGCCACACCCTACCCAGAGTTACTAAATTCTGCCAGAATTGGCCCTGCAACAATTGGACCCCTTCTATCCCCAACCCCAGTAAGGGAAGCAGTGTTTTCAATTGTATTAAAACTATGATATTTCTGCAGAGGAAGTGCCCTTTCATCTGAAAGGTAGGTGTGAGTGGAAAGCACCTGGAAGGAGTTACTTGTTGACACTGGAGTAGCCACAAGATGTGGAGACTGGCATTTTGCTCCCTGGAGGAATGGACTTAAGCTGAAGAATCTTTAGCCTTATTTGGACATTGTCTTGGGAGCCTGGTGAGAAAGTTTTTGGAAGAGCTTGACATGTGAGTCTGGCAGGTGGAAAGTTTAATTAGTATAGAGAATGCCATCTTTTTCATTATGGGGTTTCCTTAATGTAGGGTGCTTGCTGGAGCCAATGAACCAAGAAGCCAAGAAAGACTATAAGGTCATCTGACTGGGAATACAAACATGGTTGTCCAGTCCTAAGGACAACGAAAGGAAGACCTTAGCAGCTCACAGTGCTCCCTGTGAAGGAGCCCAGAGGTACAGAAGTGGCAGGAACTACAGGGCTGTTCAGGAGATTACAAAGCCTGGAAACAGCCACCTCGAAAGGACACTGGTGTGGCTGAAGGAGACATGGCTGTCCCTCTCTGAGGGGTTCTTTAGGGATGTAGGGTGTGAGGAAGAATACGAACACCACTCCAAGAAAGCTCAAGATATACCCCATCAACATAAAGTTTACTCTGTCTACATATTAAGTGTGACTGTGGGTATCTTATTCAACCTCCTTACGTGATTTCCTCATCAGTAAAATGAAATAATAATTATAGCTAATCTCACAATATTATTGTATTGGATGAGTTAGTACATGTAAAGTGGTTAGAACTATCTTCTACATTCTGTATTTCATCAATTGTCAGAGGCTGTCAATTGTTAGACTCACCATTATCTCACATACCACTAGGAGAGAAAAAAATGCTTACAATTAAACTATGACACATCAGTTACCAGTCATGTTGCTATTTCAGAAATTTTGGAGTATGAAAGAAATGTATTTTACTATTTATGAAGTATGATAATGAATACTCAAAAATATTATATATCATTATAATTACAGTTATCATCTGTTATAAATGTTATTATTTTTGGAAATCACCAGGAGAAGATAAAACAGACAAAATCAGGGCAGGATCAAAGATGGCTCCCCCTTACTGATAGTGTGACTAGTTATATAGGATGAGCCCTACTTCTTCTGTTCTCATTTGAGTCCTTATCAAACTCGGGAATAATTAGACTGGGAAGAGGGAGTAAAAGGCTATGTATTTGGGGCTTCCTTCTATAGTTGTGCAGATTGTGTCCTGGACAAACATAGGGAGAGCGGGTCACATGGTCTACCATAGGAGTCTTGCTCCCTAGAGTTGAACATTGCATATCCCGCACAAATCTATGCCATTTCCCTGCATGAATCTCAGTCCAGTCTGCCTGGTGTTATCTATGATTTCTTTCTCTGATAAGCCAGGATCACAGCCCAAGGCTTGGCTGGGGAAAGGGGAAGAAATGAATTTTAAGTCAATTTTGAGATTAAAGTTTTCAATGTACTTCTCAGTCATAAAAATGACTAGAAGTTATCAGATATGCCCAAGATATTATAAAGAAACTGGAAATGGCAGTTTGTCAGAATGTGGATGAAGGTGTTAACAACCAATAAAAGTTCAAATATATTCCTGTTTTTACAACATTATTTTGAGATTCCTCAGTAATCTGGCTATATAAAATTAAAAAGGGGGATGTGTCTTCTAACCCAGAGGAACCTCCACTCTTAAGAGAAACAGCCAAGTCATAATGAGCTAAGTGTTATTAGATAGGAGAGTTCTAGCAGATGCAAGGAGAGGGCAGAAATTGGTCCTGCTGGGGCAGCAGAGAATTCTGTGAAAGGGTGACATTTTGAACCAACCTAAAACATGATAAATGGAATCCAAAGCCATGTTTGATATCTGTAAGTGGTAAAAGAGAGACTTTGAAAGAGGGGTCCTTTGGTAGCCTATGTTTTATGGAATAAATGTATGTGTGTGTCTCCTACCCCCCACCCCCCAACACAGACACATTCATGTGCTGAATTTTTACCCCTCAATGAGACTATATTTGGAATTGGGCCTGTGAGGAGATGATAAAGTTTAAATAAGGGTGATAAGGGTGAGGACCTTACCCAATAGGACTGGTATCCTTATAAGATGAGAAAGAGTGGCCCCAGAGAGCCCTCTCTGTCCATGCTCAGAGAAAAGATCACATGAGCCTAAAGAGCAACTTGCAATCCAAAAAAAGAACTCTCATCAGAAACCAGACTCCACATCTTGTTGGACCTTGATCTGGGACTTCCAGTCTTCAAAACGGTGAAGAAAAGAAATTTCTGTGACTTAAGCCACCCAATCTAAAATGATATTTTGTTATAGCAGCCAGAACAGACTAATACACGGTGTCTACTCTGTTTTCTGGCTCCATTTAACTAACTCTAGCCCACAATTTTAATTTGAATCCATAATATCCCAACCATACAAAATAAATTAGCTTTTGCTTTGCTTTTATCTATCAAATTTTACTAGATTTCCACTACAGGCCAGTGAAAATGTTATTTCCCCCCTTTTTACAAATAAAAAATATTGAGGCTTCGAGAATTACAGCTAATAAGTTTCTCTCAGTTTATTGTTGTTTCTCCTCAAATCCAAATACTGCTTTAAAGTCATGGCAAGGGACAAGGGTTTGGCAACCCTAAATCATAACAGACACATCTCCCCTCTTCAGCTATATGTTGTGGTGACTTCACAGAGTGTTAGCAACTTTTTGAAACCTTAATATCATAAAGTTGTTGACTTTTTGGGAGGGGGGTAGGTAGAAAGAAGCATTTATCATATGACTGCAAAGAATAATCCTACAACATATTTGATCTATCTTCTATTCAAACTATTCTTTCCAAGGATGTGCTTTCCAAGTAATTATACTAAAACCTCAATTAAGAGCCTTATCAGGCATGGTAATGCCTCAGGTGCAATTTGGAAAGTGCAATTATTAGAGTGTAAAGGCAGCTTCAAAACCATCAAGCAATCACAATCAGTTGTGGCATTGAAGCAAAAATAGCAGCAATTGGCATTTGGAACCATTACCTCGTAATTTGTTTGTGTTGATTCAGGAGTCCAGTTTCTACAGCAGGAATGAGAACTCCATCTCTGAAAGTCCTCCCACCTCCAGGTTACTGATCATCTCCAAACCAGCCCACAATCCATTTTCTTAGCCTTCTTGCCTCTCCCCCACGGAATCACAGCAGGGTCCATAAACATTCCGTGAGACCACAATCCTGGAGAGACTCTCCACTAATCCTCTCCTGCTACGTTTTTTTTCTTGTCATTCTTCAAACGGTATTTAACATTAATTTGTCATCTGGATTGGTTATTGATCGCACTGGAGCACATTGAGGAACTGGTTAAGAGGCTCCACGCTTTAAAAAGTTCACTCACTTGAATTTACAAAGGATGTTAGTGGGTCTGGACTGTGAAAGTGTACGACTTATGACTGGCTTGTCCTTAGATGAGCAAGCCATAGACATTGGCATATCCTAGGTGAAATGAATAAGGCTTCCTAGAGTTATGTGGTCATGTGCCATTTACAAAATTCCATCTCAGACATGATTTTGATTTTTCTCTTTCCTTCTCATTTTTTTCTTCCCTCTTTCCCTTCTTCCCTTTTTCCATCTCCCCCTCCCTGTTTTTGGTAAAATCTTTGTTGTCAAAAGTATTACATATGTCCCCCTTTTCTCCCATTGACCCCTTCTAGCCCACCCATCCCCCCTCCCTCCCTCCCTTTCTTTTTGCTTTTTACCTTTTCTGTCCATTCTGTATATTTTATTCTGCAACCATTTAATGACTGCTGGGCAATGTGCCAAGAACAATGTGACTTTAGAAGCAAAAGACTATTAGTTTCAAAGCATTCCATGTTTATGGGATTGGTAAGAAAATAGGTGATTCTAATATAGATTGATAAGGACTATAGAGGAAGCACAAAATGTTTCCTCAGCAAGAAGTCCCTACCCCCAAATGAGCTGGGTGCCAGGGTGAGGGTGAGGTTAGGAAAGGCTTTCTGTGAAAAAAGGGACTCATGAGCTACTTTTTTTAAAAAAGGGATTCAATTTAGAAAATAAGTGATGAAGCAGAGGAAGAGTTTTCTAGAAAAGAGGACCAATACTGCAAAGTATTGCAGATAAATGTGTGTGCATTCAGAAAAGTACAAATACTTGGGAATAGCTGGCATTAAAGGTGAGGGAGGTGATGAAAGAGGTCAAGATGAAGGTCAGGGAATAGGAGGATGAGGGTGTCCTTAGAGAGGTAATGGTCAAATCATGAAAGCTTCTATGTGCCACATAAGGGAGTCTGGATTTAATCCTGAAGGTAATAAAATGTTCTAAGAAGGGAAGCATCACAGTCTGGTTAAAGTCCAATTAGATTTTTAAGTCCCTTGTCTATCTTCAAGATTCAACCAAATGTTCAGTGTTGATGAGTTCTTAGGCTGCACCTGACCTATAAGCTGCTGTTGCTTCGAAGAAAGCAGGAGAGCAGCTGCTGAGTCAGCACTGCGGGGAGGAGGATGTGTAAGGAACATGGATTATTCATGGGCCTGTGCACTGCTCCAGGTGCAGCCATGATTGCCGTGGACTGGGCCCATCTGTAATGCAAAGGCATGACAAGAAAATCCATTTTCTCATTTTCAGAGCCGATTTTATCTTCATGCTTGGGCCCATGTTACATATTTAGGCTAATAAAGTGAAACAGGAGGCAGAAGAGCAAAATGGAATTTCTGACGACTGTTTGCAAAAGGAATTTTTAGATGTCAATTTGGAAGGCAATGATTCAGAGAGAATGTATATTGAAGCCTTGTGGTATAAAATGACAGAGAATGAGTTCTGAAGTCAGACAAATCTGAATTTGCGTGCTGTGACCTTGGGTAAGTCAACTCGGTTCTTTGTGTCATAGCTCTATCTGTGACATGTGAGAATGATGGTGTCCGAGGTGGAATGATTGGCCCCAATGCTTCACCCCTTCCTGTATTTTTTACTTTTACTTGTGACTGCAAGTTGCTCCTACTAGAGGAAAATCTAGATGGATATATACCTTCCTGCAATTGAACTCAAGGTTTTGACACATGACTTGCTTTGGCCAATGGAATATGGGAGGAGGAGTTACAGTGTGGTAACTTTAAAAATTATCACATGGCTGTCTTTCCTTTTTGGACTTTTGCTATTGCCAGGAAAAGAAGTTCCCTAGGATTTTACAGCCTCCTCATCTTGGGCCCCAGTGAATCAAACTTACACCTAAATCATAGCAAGGAGCTAAACTAGGGGTACCTGTAGCTTAAATCAGAGGATGTTCAGCTATATCCCAGTTAACTCACAAACATGTGAACAAGAATGAACAATTTTCAACCACTGAGTTTTGTGGTGATTTGTTATACAGCAATAGCTAACTGATACAAATACTGTTATAGACTGCTAAAATGGCTCCCAATGATTCCTTCCTCATGATAGTCACCCCCTGTGTAGTCTCCTCTCTGAATGTGGGCTGGACCAACTGACATCATGACTTGCTTTTTACTAAAAGAATATGGTAAAAGTAATGGGATGTCACTGCTGAGATTACATTATAAAAGATCATGATTTCCATTTTGTTGGCACTTTTCTCATGCTCTATATGCTAAGTCCAAAGAAGAAAGCTGCCATATGAAGAGATATGTATGAAAAGGAACTGAGGGCCCTCAGTCAACAGCCTATGAGGAACTGAATTCTGCCAATAATCATGTGGTGAGCTTGAAAGCAGAACTATCCCCACTTGAACCTTTAGATGAGACTGCAGCCTAATTGGACACCTTTATTGCAGTCTCTTGAGAGACCTTGAAAAAGGAGACAGCTAAGCCTATGAGGTAACAGATGTTGTCATTTTAAGCCACTTAGTTTTAGGGTAATTTGTTAAACAAGAATAGATAATAATATTCTTTTTAAAAAAATATATTTTATTGATTTTTTACAGAGAGGAAGAGAGAGGATAGAGAGTTAGAAATATCGATGAGAGAGAAACATCGATCAGCTGCCTCCTGCACACCCCCTACTGGGGATGTGCCCACAACTAAGGTACATGCCCTTGACCGGAATCGAACCTGGGACCCTTGAGTCCGCAGGCCAACGCTCTATCCACTGAGCCAAACCGGTTTCAGCAATAATAATATTCTTATCTTGGGGTTTCTCTGGGAAGACTAAATGAAATCACACAGATAAGTTGTCATCTATAGAATAATGGCACTCCAAAGATATTCAATCCCTAATTCTAGGAACCTTACATGGCAAAAAAGACTTTGCAGATGTGATTAGCATTATAGACCTTAAAGTGGGGAGATTTTTCTGGGTTAGCCAGTGGGATTGATCTAATCACATGAGTTCTTAAAAGTAGAGAACATTTTCAGGCTGTGATAAGAGGGAGGAAGAGAGGGAGAGAGAGTTATACTATAATGGAAGAAGTGTCAGAGAGAAGAAAGGTGATAAGGACTAAACCTGCTGTTGCTGACTTTGAAGATATAAATGGGGGTTAATTAGCTAAGGAATACATATGGCCTCGGGAATCTGAAAAGGGCAATGGAAGAGATTCTCCCCCAGATTGGAATGCAGCCATGCCAACACCTTGATTTTAACCCACTGACACCAGTACTGAGGTCTGGGAATTATAATATAAAAAAGTTATGTTGTTTTATTTTAGAGAAAGAGAGTAAGGTGGAGAGAGAGAGAGAGAGAGAGAGAGAGAGAGAGAGAGAGAGAGAGAGAGAGAAACATTTGTTGTTCCACTTATGCACTCATTGGTTGCTTCTTCTAAGTGCCCTGACTGGAGAGCAAGCCCACAACCTTGGTATATTGGGATGATGTTCTAACCAACTGAGTTACCAGGCCAGCGTGTTGTTTTAAGCTCTAAGTTTGTGGTTATTTGTTAGAGTAGCAGTGGAAAGTGAATACATAGAGTAACCTATCTCTATGGTCTTAATGGCTTATGATTTTCTTCATCCTTTTTCTCTCTTTCTGTCTTCATTTTTGAAAAAAGTGGATTTAACTTTGAATAAGAGCAGCTTGTATACAAACTGTATTATATTATTTGAGGATTATATAGAGAATATCTATAAGCCTATCGAACAATGAGACAGTAAGCAGTCAAATCTTAGTATTACCATTATGGTTGTCATTGCTACCATTATTATTGTTGAGAGATCCTGGTTTCAGTTCTCTATTCTACTAGGGCTGTGGTCAGCAAATTGCAGCTTGCGAGCCACATGCGGCTCTTTGGCCCCTTGAGTGTGGCTCTTCCACAAAATACCATGGCCTGGGTGAGTCTATTTTGAAGAAGTAGCGTTAGAAGAAGTTTATGTTTAAAAAATTTGGCTCTCAAAAGAAATTTTCAATCGTTGTACTGTTGGTATTTGGCTCTGTTAACTAATGAGTTTGCCGACCACTGTCTAGGGAATAGAATGTCCTTTATTCCACTGAGGAACTATAACATAGGCATCAGTGAAAAGCCTTGGACATAAGAATTATTTTGTTTTCCTGAGAATCCCAATGCTCAAACTTAAAATTTGACTACAAAAAGTTTAAGGTCATTTGTTATAAATTTGTGTTTTCCTGAAAAAAAAAAAATAGCCATAGTTTAAGGCATTTTCTCTTATTGCTAAAAAGCAATTTCAGGATATAAGAACTCTCCTTAGATATCTCATGCGCTGTCCTATGGGAACAGGGACAGAATTTTTTCTTTCTGTGTGATATCATTGGGTTAGAGGAGCAATGAATAGAAGGTTCAGGGAAGCCAAAGAATCCTGGAGGTGCAAAGAACTCTAGAGCTCCTGCAGAAAGACTTACGAACTATGAAATCAGCAAACACAAAATATCCTATATAATAAAGAGGTAATATGCAAATTGACTGTCACACCCTTGCACAATGTGGTCATAAGATGGCTGCCACAAGATGGCTGGCAGGGGAGGGCAGTTAGGGGCAACCAGGCCAGCAGGGGAGGGCAGTTGGGGGTGACCAGGCAAGCAGGGGAGGGCAGTTAGGAGTGACTGGGCTGGCAGGATAGGGCAGCTGGGGGCAATCAGGCCAGCAGGGGAGCAGTTAGGCGTCAATCAGGCTGGCAGGGGAGTGGTTAGGGGGTGATCAGGCTGGCAGGCAGAAGCAGTTAGGGGCAATCAGGCAGGCAGGCAGGTGAGCAGTTGGGAGTCAGCAGTCCCGGATTATGAGAGTGATGTCCCAGATTGTAGAGGGTTCAGGCTAGGCTGAGGGATAGCCCCCCCGCAGTGCACAAATTTTGTGCACCGGGCTTCTAGTACATATATATATAAGCCTAAGTGCACTGACCACCAGGGGGTAGAGACTCAATGCAGGAGCTTCCCCCTGGTGGTCAGTGCACTCCCACAGTGGGAGCACTGCTCAGCTGACCGTTGGGCAACAGATGCAGGGCTCACAGCTGGTCGCCGCAGCCCAGAGACCACAGTGGAGTGGCAGTGAGCCTACTGAGCAGTGTGGCGGCAGGCAGCGTTGGACTGCTGGTTTCACCTAATCCCAGCAGGCCATGCCAAGGGACCCCAATGGTGCACAAATCCATGCACCAGGCCTCTGGTTAGAATATATAATGCTATCACAGTTATGTACTCTTTCAATCCCCAAGGAGATATATTTGTTCTACAATCTAGATTCATGACATAATCAGAGATATAGACAATTATTTTTTATTGCAACATTACTTGCAATAAAATAGCTTAAACAAAATAGAACAATAACAACAAAAAATACAACAACAAACCCTAAGTGCTGTGGGCTAAAGAGACAGATTGACTAAGTCAACACACATCCATTTTGGGTTACTATACAGATATTAAATATAATTCAATGTGAAGGGTTTATATGACATGAAAAATATAGTATAATTTTAAAAGCAAGAAATTAATCTAAGTAACTGTATATTCAAGAAGATAACTACTATGTAAAAAATAAATAAACAAACAAAAGTATGCTCAGAGGGTGGAGAAATTATAATGAAATATATCTCACTAATAACTAATGTTTTCTTTTGGGAGAGGAATTCAGTAATTCTCCTCCTTCACTCTACACTTCCATTTTCAACATATTTTTATAATGTTAAATATTAACTTTAGATTGAGAATATAATATACTTTATTTTTGAAGTGGATAAATGGTACTTTCAGAATTTGCCCCTCCCCAATATATATTTTTATTGTCTCTAGGGTTTCTGCAGACTCTACTGTGTTCACACATATACCCACACAAAAAACTCACTGTGAAAATTATTCAAAATGTTGAACTATTTACATATAAAAATAAATACAAATACCAAAAGAAGTTCTATCCTTATCAATTGATTATTAAATATCAGGTAGGATGGTCTTAATAATGAGGTCTTTCATTCATTCTTAAGTGGAAGAAGTAGACTGTTAAGTACCATTTCCTGAGAGTACTCTATGTTAAACACTTTACATATATTTTCTCATTTTAATCCTTACAAATTATTCAATTCTTAATGCCCTGATAAATGGGTTAAAAATTATCCATGGTTGCCCAAACAGGAATCTACCCTGGCAGGAGTATAAACTCTGTCCATCTGTTTCCAAAATATGGGATCTTCTCACTGTCCCATATCATTAATACAACAAATATGTAATGCACCATTTTCTCTATTCTGACCCAAGCCATTAACTTTGCCTTGTTATGAAAGGGCTTGAATCTTCTCATTTCTCTGTTGTGTTATGTTTCTTTATAACTCCTTTGACAGTTTCACAGTGGATCAGGCCAAAACACCTTGAAGTTGGATATTATATTCTTCAAGGTGTCAGGATTTCCTCACTATTTTATTGTCCTGATTGTTTTCCTCTGGGCTCCATGTAAATAGACTTTTGGTAAGCCAGATATTCTCTGCCCTCTTTAATTTTATTGAAGAGGAGTTTATGAGGCACTACTTTACTTTATAGGACAGCTGCACCTGTGAGTCTAGCAGCTTGGTTGCAGCTGATCGAGCCAGGGGTATATACCTAGCTCAAGGTTATCAAGGGCCTGGCATAATAGATCTGTCCAACAGAGATGTTAGTCATCAAATGAACCAATTAGATCTGACCTCAGTGAATTTGAGTAGGGTGCATAGAGGGAAAGACAGCAATTAGTAGCGAGGGCAGAAGCCATAATGCACATAAAGAATAGGAGTTACTAGAAGGTTGAGGTGATAGAAGACATGAGTACCCAACTGAGTAAATAAGGAAGGAGACTAGTCAGGAATTTGTCATTTGTCAGTAGTAGCAGGAAAAGAAGGGGTGAGTCACAGCAATGGCAGACATCAGAGAGGGACACTGGACATATACTGCTGACGCAGAAGCAACAAAGGCTGGTCACTAGAATGACCCTCAAGTTCTTAAGTAATGTTCCATCTACCTGAAGGCTGAGATTTAAAGGAATAAACAAGCAAACAAGCAAAAATACACTGTAGTGAGTGTGTGTGTGTGTGTGTGTGTGTGTGTGTGTGTGTGTGTGTGTGTGTGTTTATTTCTGGTCATTTGAAAGAGGCTAGCCATCAAGTTACACCTGGATATATAGATAAAGGTTTCTACTGACCATATAAAAGGCAGGATGACTGATAAAAGGCAGAGTACCCTTCAAATTCCCTAATTCTGGAATATGCCTTGCTTGGGGAAGAGAGAGAAGGAGAAAGACAAAGATTATCACCTGTTTTCAATTTTTTTCTAAACCTCAAACTTTCTTATTTGATATTTTTCATCAATACAGTGAACAATGGATGCATTAAGTTTGTTTTTGTGTATGGTGTAAGTTGGTGATCTAGTTTCATTTTTTTGCATGCATATGACCAAATTTCCCAGAACCATTTATTAAAGAAACTGTCTTGATGCCATTGTATGCTCTTGCCTCCTTTGTCAAGTATTAATTGAGCATAATGGTTTGGGTCGATTTCTGTTTTTTTTTGTTCTGTTCCATTGGTCTATATGTCTGTTCTTGTGCCAGTACCAAGCAGTTTTGAGAACAGTGGCTTTGTAATGTAGTTTGATATCTGGTATTGTGATCCCTCCAACTTTGTTCTTCTTTCTCAGGATTGCTGTGGCTATTGGGGTCTTTTTTATTCCAGGTGAATTTTTGGAGACTTTGTTCTAGATCTTTGAAATATGCCATTGGTATTTTAATGGGGATTGCATTGAATCTGTAAATTGCTTTGGGTAGTATGGACATTTTAATGATGTAGATTCTACCAATCCATCATCATGGTATGTTCTTCCATTTGTTTATGTCTTCCTCTATCTCTTTTTTCAATGTCCTGTAGTTTTCTGAGTACAGGTCTTTTAAGTCCTTAGTTAAGTTTATTCCTAGGTATCTTAATTTTTTTGGTGCAATGGTAAATGGGATTTTTTTTTTCATTTCTCTTTCTGTTAGTTCATTATTGGTGTATAAAGAGGCCATAGATTACTAGGTGTTAATTTTGTATCCTGCTACATTGCCAAATTCATTTATCAGTTCTAGTAGTTTTTTGATGGAGTCTTTGGGGTTTTCTATGTATAGCATCTTGTCATCTGTGAATAAGGACAGTTTTACTTCTTCTTTTCCAATATGGATGCCTTTTATTTCTTCTTCTTGTCTGATTGCTATGGCTAGCACTTCCAGTACTATATCGAACAGGAGTGCTGAAAGTGGGCATTCCTGTCTTGTTCCTGTTCTTAGGGGAAATGAATTTAGTTTTTGCCCATTGAGTATGATGTTGGCTGTCGGTTTGTCATATAGGGCTTTTATTATGTTGAGGTATGATCCCTCTATTCCTACTTTGCTGAGAGCTTTTATCAAGAAAGGGTGTTGGATTTTGTCAAATTCTTTTTCTGCATCAATTGATATGATTATGTGATTTTTATCTCTCAATTTGTTTATGTGATGTATCACATTTATTGACTTATGGATATTGTACCATCCTTGCATCCCTGGCATAAATCCCACTTGGTCATGGTGTATGATCTTTCTAATGTAATGCTGAATCCAATTTACTAGAATTTTGTTGAGGATTTTAGCATCTATGTTCATTAAGGATATTGGCCTTTAGTTGTGTGTGTGTGTGTGTGTGTGTGTGTGTGTGTGTGTGTGTGTGTGTTTAGTGTCTTTATCAGGTTTGGGGATTAAGTTAATGCTGGCTTCATAGAAAGAGCTTGGAAGTGTGCCTTCCTCTTGAATTCTTTGGAATAGTCTGAGAAGGATAGGTTTTAGTTCTTCTTTGAATGCTTGGTAGAAGTCCCCTGTAAAGCCATCTGGACCAGGGCTTTTGTTTGCTGGAAAATTTTTGATCGCTGCTTCAATTTCTTTGGTAGTCATCAGCCTATTCAGATTTTGATTCTTCCTAATTGAGTTTTGGGAGCTTGTATTTTTCTAACAATATGTTGGATTTCATCTAGGTTGCCAATTTTGTTGGAATAGAGTTGTTCATAGAATTTTTTCATGATCATTTGTATTTCTGTGGGATCGGTTGTTACTTCACCTCTTTCATTTCTGATTTTGTTTATTTGGGTCCTCTCTATTTGCTTCTTGGTGAGCCTGGCTAGAGGTTCATCAATCTTGTTTATTCTTTCAAAGAACCAGCTCTTGGTTTTATTGATCTTTTGTATTATTATTATTTGGGTCTCTATGTTGTTTATTTCACTCTGATCTTTATTATTTCATTCCTTCTGCTTATGCTGGGCTTTTATTGTTGCTCTCTTTCTAATTCTTTAAGTTGTAGGGTTAGATAATTTATTACCATTTTTTCCTTCTTTTTTTTTTTTTTTTTAGGTAGGCCTGTAGAGCTATGAACATCCCTCTCAAGACTGCTTTCACTGTCTCCCATAGATTTTGGATTGTTGTGTTTTCATTGTCATTTGTTGCCATGATGCTTTTTATTTCTTCTTTGATCTCCTTGGTAACCCAATTATTGTTTAATAGCATGCTATTTAGCCTCCAGGTGTTTGATTTTTAATTGTTTTTATTGTAGTTGATTTCTAGTTTTATGCCATTGTGATCTGAGAAGATGCTTGATATGATTTCTATCTTCTTCAATTTGAAGAGACTTTGCCTGCGTCCCAATATGTGGTCTATTTTTGAAAATGACCCATGTGCCCTTGAGAAGAATGTATATTCTGTGGCTTTGGGGTGAAATGTT
Organism: Eptesicus fuscus; assembly: GCF_027574615.1. Taxonomy (NCBI): domain Eukaryota; kingdom Metazoa; phylum Chordata; class Mammalia; order Chiroptera; family Vespertilionidae; genus Eptesicus; species Eptesicus fuscus. Next base: position 42,060,911 of record NC_072481.1, on the reverse strand, counting down.
CTGAAGATGTCAGTTAATTCCATCTGATCTAGTGAGTCATTTAGGATTGATGTTTCTTTGCTGATTTTTTGTTTAGAGGATTTGTCCAGTGATGTTAGTGGGGTATTAAAGTCCCCTACTATGACTATATTGCTCTCCCTTGATATACTCCAGAAGTTTTTTTTTTTTATGTATTTGGGTGCTCCTGTATTGGGTGCATATATATTTACCAAAGTTATATCTTCTTGTTGAATTGCTCCCTTTAGTATTATGAAGTGGCCTTCCTTATCTCTTATTATGGCCTTCACTTTGAGGTCTAATTTGTCAGATATAAGTATTGCTACCCCAACTTTTTTTTTTTTTCATTTCCATTCGCCTGAAAAACCCTTTTTCATCCCTTCACCATCAGTCTGTGTGAGTCCTTTGTTCTGAGGTGGGTCTCCTGTAGACAGCAGCTATATGGGTCATGTTTTCTTATCCACTCAGCTACACTATCTCTTTTGATTGGGGCATTTAATCCATTTACATTTAAAGTTATTAATGATAGGTACTTGTTTGTTGCCATTTTTATTCTTTATGCCTGTGTTCCATCTTCCCTTCCTATTACTTTTTTTTTACAGCAGAGCCTTTAGCATTTCTTGCATTGCTGGTTTGGTGGTAATAAACTCCCTTAGTTCTTTTTTGTCTGTGAAGCTCCTGATTTCACCCTCAACTTCAATTGATAGCCTTACTGGGTACAGTATTCTTGGATTCAGACCCTTGCTTTTCATGACTTTGTATATTTCATTCCATTGCCTTCTGGCCTAATGTGTTTGTGTTGAGAAATCAGTCAATAGTCTGATGGGAGATCCCTTGTAGGTAACTTTCTGTCTCTCTCTCTGGCAGCCTTTAAAATTCTTACTTTGCTGTTGTGTTTGCCAATTTAATTATAATGTGTCTTGGTGTCAGTCTTTTGGGGTTCATCTTGTTTGGGACTCTGTGAGCTTCTTGGACTTGTGTGAGTTTTTTCTTCCCAATATCAGGGAAGTTTTCTGTCATTATTTCTTAAAAAATGATTGCTATTCCTTGCTCAGTTTCCTCTCCTTCTAGCACCCCTATTTTGCAGATGTTGTTTCATTTCATGTTTTGCCAAAGTTTCCTTAAGCTCTCCTGTTTTTTAAGTTTTTTTTTCTAGATGCTGCTTGGGTATTTTTTCCTACTTTGTCTTCTAGCTCACTGATGCAGACCTCCACTACTTCTAGTCTACTGTTGATGCTTTCTATTGAGTTCTTTATTGCAGCGATGTTATTTTTAATTTCTTATTGGTTCTTCTTCATTTCCTCTTGGTTCTTACACATATTGTTGAATTTGTCTTCCATTCTTTTCAGCGTCCTTATGACCATTGCTCTGAATTCTTTCTCTGACATATTGCTTGCCTCCATTTAATTTACTTCCTTTTCCTGTGATTCCTCCTTTTCTTTTGTATGCGGGCTGTGTCTTTGTCTCCCCATGATTGCTCCTCTCAGGGTGTCTGGTTATTTAGCTCTCTCTCTCTCTCCTGTTTTGACTTTCTCTAGGCGATATGTGACCTTCCTATCTGGATTGCTTCACCAGCTGTGTTTAATTCGCCAATTCTGGGTGGGTATTATTTGATTCAGCTGTTCCTTCTATCTGCTCTGTGAGAAGGCGCAAGGCCCATCTGTGTATTTGGTGCCACTTTGTCTCCCCCTGGACAGACTTTTTAGGTGCCCAGGTTTGGGGAGGCTGGAGTCTCAGTGTTCCTGGGTTCACAGCTGAGGCAGCTGGTCCTTGGGCATTGTGGTTGCAGGGTCCCGGGAGGTATCTGAGGTCTCCCTGTTTGAAGGTAATGCTGGGCTTCTGATCACAGCCGGTCTCCCCTTCAAGATGGTGTGATCTCCACGGCAGAACTGGCCACTCCAGAAGAGATTTCAGCAGTAGTAGAGGCTGCCCAGCCAGGGGAACCTGATCCGCCAGTCCCCAACAGTCTTGTGGAATATAGTTGTCCCTCACTCAAAAATACAGACACTCCCCACATGTCCATGCACTTTCCTTTCATTCTCTCACTCACACACTATCTTGCAGCCTGCCATCCCATTGGCAGCCATCTTGGATCCCAAAGATAATACATTTAAAACGTATAAAGTAATTGAAAGGGCTACTATTTTTTTCTTACCATAAATAAAGATATACTACTAATATGCCAGTTTCTGAATCTGAAGAGTTTTAATGAAAAGTAGTTTGATATGTAAACCTCAGCTAGTCAGGCTCAGAAAGAAATGTTAGACAAACCTCATGGGCCATTTGCTAGAAAGGCTACATCAATTTCACTAGGCATCGGACATGAGATGGAAGTGGCATGTGGAATAGGTTAGCAATATAAGAAAGCAGCTGTTGATAGTGTGTGGTTTCCCAATTATCTTGTCTGTCTTTCATGTCTCTTTAAGGGTTTCACAGAGAAGAAAACTATCACTGACAAATCTAGTTATATAAACTCAATGACAGCCAATCCAAGATGCAGGTCAGGATAAACAGTTGCTTCTTTTATGTTGATTCTGGAAAGCCAAATGCCTTTATTTGAGCAGCCTTTACAAGAGCAACTATTGTCCACATATATGATTTGTTTCCCTTTTCCAGGGTCTTTGGTTGTGGGGTTTGCTCAAAATTGATCACCTACCCATCCAGTCCCAGCTCAAAGGACAATGCCTTCATGAAGTATTCCCTGGTTCTTCCACATCTGACTAGTCCCAAAGATCCTCCTACCAGATGACTTGTCCTGGCTCTACTTCCCAATAACAAGCCAAAGTTAAATAGCCTTAGCCTCAGTTCAGAAAACAGCCACTTGATTTATTCACTGATGGTTTATTTTGCTTCAGTTAATATAGCAAGAGTGGGAGCTGCAAGTTCAGACAACCTGAGTCCAAATCCTCTCTATTTCAGTTACTAGTTGTGTAATTTTATGCCAACTACACAACTTTCCTTTAAGTTAGTTTCTTCATCTGTAAAATGGGGGTAATAATAGTGCCTATTTCAAAGAGTGCTTGGAAGGACTAACCATACATGCTATGTGATTGAAACAATGACTGCCACATGGCACATGCTAGGAAATGTTAGCTCTTATTACTATTGTTGTTAATAATAGTAATGCCTTATGCTTAAATGTGTAAGTTGAGTTTATCTTTCTTCTAGAAACTCTTCCAAATCTGCTGCCACATTTGGAGACCACTGCTCTGGACTCACATTTGGTTCTGTCAGTAACAGAGCACTTATCATACTTTATTTAAATTCCTAGTTCTCGCCATTCTCCCCAACTAGACTGTGAACTTCCAGGCAGCATTGGCCAATTCCTCAAACACGTATCCCTAGAGTCTAGTTTAGGCAGTACTTTGGCACTTTGTAAGTGTTCAGTAAACATTTACCGGATGAATAAGCAAATACCCTGCCACCCTCTGAGATCCTGCAGCGGGAGATTCAGCCAAGCAGAAGAGTTGCTGATTTCTATTCACATGCTCCAGCTCTTCCTGTGGGTTCTCTCCCTGTGGTACCATTTAAGATTGTGGCAATCAACATTCATGCTAGCACTGATGATTCTGAAATATCCTTGATAACTTCAAGAGAGTTGTAATCAGACTTGTAGACATAGAGAACAGACTGACAGCTGTCAGAGGGGAGAGGAGTTGGAGAGCTGGGTGAAGACATTAAGCAAAAAACAAAAACACAGACAACAGTATGGTGATTGTCAGAGGGAAAAGATGGTGGTGGAGATAGAAAAGGGTAAAGGGGGGATAAATGGTTGTGGAAGGATATTTGACTTGGGATGGTGAACACTCAAGACAATACACAGATGATGTATTATAGAGTTGTGCACCTGAAACCTATATAATTTTATTAACCAATGTCACCCCAATGAATTCAATTAAGAAAAAGAGAGTTGCAATCATTACATTTTATTGCTTCAGTGCTCCTGCCCCTCAGGTTTGGTTAGGAGATAGAACTCAGCCCAGAGGTTTGATCCCAATCAGTGCTATTGTGCTTCTCTTAAAGAGTATGTTATAGTCAGGAGGATGAGAAGTAGTTTCCCAGATCGGGGAGCCAAATTTATTATAAGAAGAAACTAGGAGCTTTAATATGCCTTTCTCCAAGTTAGTGACCTAAGGCAGCACCATGCTATGCTCTAGCCAAATATAATTACTTGCTATTCTTCTACTGAAGGCTGAGCATATATATCTTCTTGCCTTTGTTTATGCTACTATCTCAGTTTCCCATGATTCCTCACTATTTAAAGTATAAAGCCTCAAACTAGTTTAGCTGCTAACACTCTATCAGATACCCTAACCTCCATATAATTAATCATTCATCCATTCTTTTCATGTCTTTAACAATAATTTACTGAATAATTATATAATTATGTCATATTATTCAATATATTATCATTAAAAATAAAATCATAACACTTATACTATTAGTTAATGATAGCAAAATAATAATATATTCAGTTTTTCAACCATTCATATGTAAACATCCTATATTCTTAATGACTAGCCCAGCTCTTTTCACAGAGTAGGCACTCAAGATTAATTAATAAATGAATATATAACATATTAGTATCACAATTACTTTTTTTGGATATCACTCAAATCTGTCAACATTAGTTGAAACATGTGATCCCAACAAATCAACTAAATAGTTATTAATGTGTTCTCACCAGCAATGGACCCATTTTCTCACAGAAATGACTCTTGTGGTACTTGTCATCCAATAAACCTATAAATATATTTTCCCATAAACTATTCTTATTCTAGATCATACCTCATTCTGTATGTGTGGTGTTGATTTTTAGAACATAGTATAAAAATCTATATTTATTAACTTATTCATTTATTAATTCCACAGACATTTATTGAGTGCCTACTATGTATCAGATACTGGCCTAATTATCCCTGTGACTTTGCCAAGATATTCATGTTATTTATTTTGGCCTACTCATTAAATTGCTTGAGTTATTTTGAGCTCTTGAGTTTATCATCTATATTAGCTATTTCTCCCAGATGTTTGTCACCTGCAAAATTGACAAGCATGTTACTAAGTAATTATTCAATTAATTGAGGAAATATGTTGAAGAATATTGGGCCAAATAAGGAAGATAGCAGAAATCACAGGGATATTTCTCCTAGGTTTTCAAAGTCTTATTCTGGTTCAGCTGTGGCTGGATGTGTAACAAATCTGACAAAGTAGAATTTCAGATAATCAGTATGATATAGGAATGGTTTAATACCACTTGGTAATGGTCAGGTGACTATAAAAAAAAATGACAAGGGCCGAAACCGGTTTGGCTCAGTGGATAGAGCGTCGGCCTGCGGACTCAAGGGTCCCAGGTTCGATTCCGGTCAAGGGCATGTACCTTGGTTGCGGGCACATCCCCAGTGTGGGGAGTGCAAGAGGCAGCTGATCGATGTTTCTCTCTCATTGATGTTTCTAACTCTCTATCCTTCTCTCTTCCTCTCTGTAAAAAATCAATAAAATATATTTTTTTAAAAAATGACAAGGAAGTCTTATTCCAAAAGGAGAAAAGGTCAATGCCCAAGGGACATCACACAGAGAAGTAGCTAATGTGGGGAGAAGAAACCAGGGGAAGTTATAAGTTAGGTTCTTAGAGAAAGGAATTCCCTAGAGAAACAGTAAGAGGCCTTGACATATTTGTACCATCTTGCTTGAGTGTGCTAGGCACTTTTAATGGGAGTAATGCTGAATTGAGATAGGTTAACATCAATCATCTCTTTTTTATACTATCAAATCTGATTGGGTCTTTACTTTATCTCAGTTCATGGGAAATATTATTAATTACTTGCAAAATTAGGGTTTCCTAATCCCCAAACTAAGGAAGAGCCAACCAGCCATTTTATCAACACTACTCCAGTGATAACCTGCAGATATAGAAAGAAAATGGGCACTTCCTGTCCAAAGGGTGAAAAGAGCTTTTCTGATGCTCTCAGGTGGCCACTGCATCCAGAATGCCCTTGTTTTTTCCACATGATAACAAGAAGTCTGCTCATGACCAGCTTCCTTGCTAGGGATAAAGTCATATGTACACAGCTTAATTTCTTGGAATTTGCTTATTTAGTGTTGTTGTTTTTTTAAACTATACCATGTTTAGCCTTGGATATTGTGGCATATGTCCAGTTTTCCATTACTTTTCTCAAACAAGTAGGAATTTTAAATTTTTTTTTTTTTTTTGCACAGCTTTTCAATAGCACTTTCTGAAATTCAGAGTTCATAAAGGATGTAATTTAATAAGGACTTTTTTAATAAGAAAAAGTCTGGGATGTTTTTCTGACATATATTACTATATTTATAAAATAAACTTTGTTTAGAGGTCAGTTTATAAATTCAACATTACGTGTAGTATTTTCATCCTACTCCATTAAACTTTGGTTTTCTTATGTAAATGGCATTGGAAGTCACATGATTTTTAGTCATGGTCTAGCTGTAAAAATATACAGTAAAGTCTTTTCTATACTTTGTGTGGTTTATGGGAAAATGGCATTTTGAAATTATATTCTGGTTCTGCTACTGACAAATGGTGTAACTTTGAGGTCACATCAATTCTTGTAAACATCATTTTGTCATCTGCCAAATAGGGATAATTATGCCTGTCCTGTGGGTTGCTGCCTTTTATTAATTCAACAAAGTTCACTGCCATATGACAGGCACCCTGATGGACACAGGATGCAAAGATCAAAAGATATTACCCATGTCCTAACAAATCATTGTCTCAGAAATAGATGTGAAAACACACTATTTAAATAAAGTGTGGTCATTTGTGTAATAGAAGGATTATATGGGAAATCTATAATTTTAATGTATGTGACAGATTTTAAGTCCATGAAACAATTCTAGATCCCCTTCATATTTAAAGGTCTTTAAGTATATTAAGAATTAAAAACTACAAAGGCCCATCAACTAGCTCAGCTACCATGTGGGCTTGTAAAGTATAAATTGAATATAAGCTTTGGGCTACATGATAATCTCTTTTGAGTTATGAAGTCACTGATGAAGCAACCATCTCTGATCTTTATGGAACTTAAGGTAAGTGGAACAGGGAACCCCAATTACATAAAATATTACAAAAGAGTGTTTGATCTGATATAATTATTTGGCCTAATATGATAGATTTGTTTAACCCCTAGAAATTTTAGAATTACATGAAGAAATCAAGTAGATACCAATATCAAGAGTATATATTCTGAATCCAAAATGCCAATGTTCAATTCTGGAGCTCTCCTTACTAACTATATAAACTTAGGTAATTTATTTAAATTCTCTGTACATCCGGTTCCCTTATCTGTAAAAAGAAGAGTGATAGGACTGTTATAAGGATAAAAAATTGTATCAGAAATATGGTAATTATATAAAAGTGTTTGTTATTATAGTAGCATTAGTTATTAATACTAATATTGAAAATCAATAGTACTAATCATGAACTTAATATTTTAAGTCAAGAAATTTGTATTCCAGTTCCAGGCAGTTCAGCAGATAAAGAAAAAATCATTAAAATCACAAAGCCTAGAAATTAGGAAATTAAACTTTATTATTATCAGGTGATATGATTATCTACATTTAAATTTCAAAAGCATTTACAGACAAAATATTGGAAAAAGTAAAAAATAAATCAATATAAAAAACTCCATTGTATTTATAAATACCAAACAAATATCGGCCCCTGTTGTGTTATTAAGTACCTATGAGATCTTGAGCAAGTGATTCCTCTTCTCTGGGCTTGGCATTTTATCTGTTTGTCAGTTTATCTCGGTAAACTGAGGTAATTTATTCAGCCATTTATTTGTCTTTTCCAGTTCTAATAGATGATGGATCATAAGATTTTCTGCCTTATCTCCTCTTGTTAGTGGTGTTTTCAAATGAAAAGACTGACATTTTTTTAAGTGCATCATGTTATTTTACGTGACAATTTTGATATACTCCTTGAACCCACTGAGTTTATAACCTAGTAACAACAGAAATATTAATAATACCTAACATGTTCTTAGCTCATCAAAGTTAATAAAATGTTTTCATTCATATGATGAAATATTTAATGAGTATATAACAAGTATATGAATAATGTTAATACCATACAGACAGTATTAAGCTCAATAAAAGAGATAGAAACTGAATAGTATTTTGGATAATATCAGTTAATATTGGCTGACTGGTCACTCATGTTTATTTCCCTTTTCATACTTGAATATATAATTATAGTAAAGATTTAAATGTAAAAACAACAAACTAGGAGAAAGAAACCAAAATGGCGTCATAGGTAAACACCTGAACTTGCTGTTTCACACAACCACTTCAAAAATATAACTACAAGACAAAAAGGACATCATCCAGAACCATAGGAAGGCTGTCTGAGTGGAAATTCTACAACTAGAAGGAAAGAGAAAAGCACACTGAGATTCAGGAGCTGCGGAAGTAAAGTGCAGAGGTACGGAGGCGTGCGCGGAAAGGGCTGGCAACTGAGTGTGCTGTTGTCTTTCTCAATCGGGAGGGAGACACAAGTTCCTGACTGCTCTGAACTCTAGTTCCGGGTGAGACTCTGGGGACCCAGACTCATATGGGGAAAAACTGGACTATCTGGCATTGGGCGGAACTCGAGGGTGGCTTTCTCTCAGAGGTGCCTGCAGCAATTACCAAGGGACACTGAGACCCAGGGGCCTCTTACAGTGGGGCTGACGGGAAGCCATTGCTGTTTGATCCACTCTGAGACCCCGCCCCACCCAAGCTGTGCCCAGAGGCTTTTGCATATGAAAGGCCTGGTCCTTTGAAATCCAAAATTACCTAACAAACTGCAGCTGAGTCAGAGAGACCCAGAACATCCAAAAGAAGGCCCAAGGCCCCACAGCAGCTTGCATTGCTTCACAGCTGGACCTCATCTGGGCACCTCCAAAACCCAAACGAAGAGGAATCTGCAGATCTCTCCATAGCTCCTGCTGGGTGGTCTCAGGCAGAGGCTAAATTAGCAGCTCCTTGGAGATCCAAGAGCTAGTGTACCCAGTGGTCAGAGTGGGCCCATCAAGATTATAACTCCTGCTGAAGCCAGTTTGGCTCAGTGGATAGAGCGTCGGCCTGCGGACTGAAAGGTCCCAGGTTCGATTCCGGTCAAGGGCATGTACCTTGGTTGCGGGCACATCCCCAGTAGGGGGTATGCAGGAGGCAGCTGATCAATGTTTCTCTCTCATCTATGTTTCTAACTCTCTATCCCTTTCCCTTCCTCTCTGTAAAAAATCAATAAAATATATTTTAAAAAAAAGATTACAACTCCTCAGATCCATAAGGGACACACTCAGGGGGCAGACTCAGTGAGCACCAAAGCCCCACTAAAGCAAGTCTTGCCCCATAAGGGTGTCTCTAGCACAGAAGTTCTCACATCATAGACACAGCTGATCCTCACAGCCAATTGGCCTGGAGGTCAATTCCTCTCAGTGATACCAACAACAATCAAGGCTTAACTACAACAAGACTGTGCACACAGCCCACAAAGGGGTGCACCAAGAGTGTCCACCTCAGGTAACTAGGGAGGCTGAGCCACTGGACCCTATAGGACACCTAGCACACAAAGCCACTCTATCAACACAGGGAAACAGTCAAAATGCAGACACAAAGAAACAGGTCACAAATGAAAGAAATGGAGGATGTAGAGTTCAAAACCAGGGTTATAAGGTTTTTCAAGAATTTTCTAGAAACCACCAATGAATTTAGTGAGACCCTCGAGGATATAAAAAAGGACCAACTAGAAATTAAGCATACACTGACTGAAATAAAAAATAATATACAGAGATCCAACAGCAGACTAGAGGATCACAAGAATCAAGTCAAAGATATGAAATACAAAGAAGCAAAAAACACCCAACCGGAAAAGCAAAAAGAAAAAAGAATCCAAAAATATGAAGATAGTGTAAGAAGCCTCTGGGACAACTCCAAGCGTACCAACATCTGAACTATGGGGGTGCCGGAAGAAGGGAGAGAGCAAGATATCAAAAACCTATTTGAAGAAATAATGACCGAAAACTTCCCCCACCTGGTGAAAGAAATAGACTTACAAGTCCAGGAAGTGCACAGAACCCCAAACAAAAGAAATCCAAAATGGACCACTCCAAGACACATCATAATTAAAATTCCAAGAGCAAAAGACAAAGAGAGAATATTAAAAGCAGCAAGGGAAAAACAGTTAGTTACCTAAAAGGGAGTACCCATACGATTGTCAGCTGATTTCTCAACAGAAACTATGCAGGCCAGAAGGGAGTGGCAAGAAATATTCAAAGTGATGAATAGCAAGAACCTACAACCAAGAATACTCTACCCAGCAAAGCTATCATTCAGAATTGAAGGTCAGATAAAGAGCTTCACAGATAAGAAAAAGCTAAAGGAGTTCATCACCACCAAACCGGTATTATATGAAATGCTGAAAGGTATTCTTTAAGAAGAGGAAGACAAAGAAAAAGGTAAAGATAAAAATTATGAAGAACGAATACATATCTATCAACAAGTGAATCTAAAAATCAAGTGAATAAAAAATCTGATTAACAGAATAAACTGGTGAATATAATAGAATCAGGGGCATAGAAAGGAAGTGGACTGACAGTCCTTGGTGGGAAAGGAGTGTGGGCGGTACAGGAAGAGATTGGACAAAAATCATACACCTATGGATGAGGACAGTGGGCTGGAGAGGTAAGGGCATGGGGTGAGGTGGGAACTGGGTGGAGGGGAGCTATGGGGGAAAAAAAGAGGAACAACTGTAATAATCTGAATAATAAAAAATTATTTTAAAAAAACACCAATAAAAAACTATCAGCTCATAATGATAATAATGATTTATGCTCCATTATTTACTTATGTATTCCCAGAATGTAGAAAGTGCTTGGTAACTTGTGAGCAATTAATAAATGTTAGTTGCATGAATGATTAAATAAATACACAAAGAGCTGAGGAGAAACCATTAGTAGGTGGGATATTTCAACAAATTTATGAAAGACAATGTAGGTGAAAAGACTATTTACAGTTACATGTCTGATTAGATAACTTAATTGGCCCTCTTGCTAAAAAATAAATAGAAGTTTTTCATTTTATGTGAATCTTTTTTTTTATTTTTAAATATATTTTATTGATTTTTTACAGAGAGGAAGAGAGAGGGATAGAGAGTTAGAAACATCGATGAGAGAGAAACATCGATCAGCTGCCTCTTGCACACCCCCTACTGGGGATGTGCCCGCAACCAAGGTACATGCCCTTGACCGGAATTGAACCTGGGACCCTTGAGTCCGCAGGCCGACGCTCTATCCACTGAGCCAAACCAGTTTCGGCTTATGTGAATCTTTTAAAATGAACTCATTAGCTAGTAAGAAAAGAAGTCAAAACCAACATGAAAATAGAAACCCAGAAAGATAGGCATGGCATTGCATACTACTTTGCTCTCAAGGTATTTGGTGAACACTGATGACCTAATTTGCATGACTCTGCAAGGCACTAGTTATAAGAGGTCAAGCCTATGGTGTTGGGACATTAAAATGGGAGATCCTGCTTCCCTTTCTTATAACTGAGGAAACCTCTCAGTGCAACCACTGGGTTAGTCCAAACTTCCTAACCTTGAGAAGACAGTAAGAAATGTGTCTGTTTTAATCTTTTGTGTTTGTTAGAGATAAAATCTAAGAATTTTAACTACAAAATAGCTATCATAAAAATTTTTAGCCAAATTGACATTATCTGAGTTGTTCAAGGAACATTCTCAATTAAAGAATTTAGTTTCAAGAGTTGTAGATTTTTATTACCCAAAATGCCTGGCAGAAGCAAATGTATCTACTCTGCAGAAATCCTCAAACTAGGCTTCAACAAATACCTAAAATTTTTAAATTAATAGTTAAAAATTAGAAAACAGAAGAAAATGCACACCAAAGAGTCAGAAGATTACAGATAGTAGAAGCATATTCAACCTTCAACATTTCAGATGTTGAAATTATTAGGCAGAATGTAAATGTATAAGTACATTTTACATACGTCTGTTTAATGAATTACCTCAAAATTCAGTGGCTAACAGAAATAAGCATTAATTTCTTGCTGAGGAAAGAACCTCTTTACACAAGATATGTGTTGTCTATTGCACATAGCATGGGAAAGCTCAAATAGGTTTATATATTTTCTAGGAGGCTAAAGGTACCAGTTTTTAATGGGTTGCTTTGAAATTTACTTACATATTTAATACTAGTAAGTACACACCATGTGTATACTTTTGGCAGAACATGGCAAGAGAAGCAGGGTATCTCAGTTAGCTTGGGCTGCTATAACACAGTACAACAGACTATGTGACTTAAACAATAGAAATTATTTCTCAACAATTCAGTGCTAGAATTCCTCTAGTAACAGAAAGATTTCTATGAAGAATTTGCTATTTCATAAGTAGTTTTAACCATTTTTATCTCCATCCAAACTTCTCTTTCCTCTTATATTGCCCAGATTATTGTCTGTTTAGAGATTCTACAAAGAGAATATTCACAAGCACTAAAATTACTGGACATGATTCCTGTGTATTTTACACTATTATTATAACAACTACTAGAGTGGATTTCAGTTTATATGTCTCAGTTGATCCTTGCTCTACTCTGTGAAATTGGTGATGGTGTTCTCATTTTTCACAGGAAGAAACTAGGGCACAAGGAAGTAAAAATAACTAAAATTATAATGGTAGTATGAAGGGCATTGAAGTTTTGAATTACACATTTTATCTGTATCATTTCCTTTGCTTTTTATGTGCTTAACCTATGTAAAAAATAAAAGCCAGAGAAACATCCATTTATAGGAAGAATAGTCAGATATGAAGCCGTATGGTCAATTATAATCAAGTCCAGATGGTTAGCGCTCTGAGCTACTAGAGACCCCATTTGATGCCCCAGTTACCTACCACCATCATGATCAGGATGGGTATCAGCCGACACTTAATAAAGGAGCCAATATAATTTGGTGAAAAGAACATGAGTTTTGAAATCTGTCCTGGAATCAGTTTTCAGCTCTGCCACTTACTCATCATGAGATGTGAAATAATGAAGAGTTAGCTCCTCTGAATCTCCATCCCCATATATGTAAAATGTGAATAATTGTACTATTTACCTTATGAGAAGTAAGTGAAATAGCAAACAGGAAAGCACTTATGACTGTCCTTGATACAGAGCAGTCATATCATAGGCATTCAATAAATGTTAGTTGAACCTGAATTATAGTGTTATGCACTAATACTACTTAGTGTAAAATTCAATCTCTCCCTCACTGTGATTTACAATCTAATTGGTGAGACATTGAAGAATGACAGCATTAAGGCAGCAAAACCAAGTGCCAAGTTCAAACAAATTTGTGGCAGGTCAGTGGAGATTCTTGAGGACTAGGACAGTTAGAACAACTGAGTTTTTTAGGAGATCAGGCTCCTGAAGAAAGACAAACCCTTATTTAGGTAGACAGGGAGGAGGAATCATGCATGTTGTGGAAAGGGAGATATGACTTGTAAGAGAAATGTGAATAGCTGAGTATGGAAAGAAGAGTTCATCATTATGGGGGAAGCAGAGATACTGCAAGGTGGATTGTGCATTGTGCTTTAAAGTTTGCAAAATAGTTTGCCTCATTGGAGCCTCTACTCACATGTAAGAGGAGGAGTGGGCAAATTTCAGTACCTCCTTTGAAGCATAAAGAGGAAAAAGGAACTGAGAGAGGAAGTGGCTTGGCAAAGGTGACACCTCTACTACGTAGCAGAGTGGAGCCTCAAACTCCTATCTGCAGCCTCTTAGGACTTAGGGAAGTGGCAGCGGGCAGGATAAGACTACGGAAGTTAGAGAAAAAAATGTGACTTTGAGTGACAGCCTTAGGAGTTTGGAACTTTTATTCTATAAGCATAAAAACTCACAAAAGCCCAGGACCAAATTTTTTAAAGATTAGTAGAACAACAGGACCTGAGGTGGATGTCTATTCCTCAGATAAGACAGTGTTCTAGAATCTCTTTTTTCAAGAGCATTGTCCAAATGAGTTTTAGGGCAAACAGGGCTCTGTTCTTTATGCCATCTTGGAGAAAGCCCTCTTAATCAGGGAAATGGAGCTATTAGCACACTGGCAGGCTTTTCTGTTCTGCATTTTAAATTGTTAATTCAATTTATTTCTGGATAAAATATCTGTTTAAATCAGGCCAGTTTGCAAAACTGACAGCCCCATGAAGAAAATGTTTTGGAGAAAAAGATTATATGCATGACTAAGCTATATTTTAATTTCAGCAAGTGTCCTGATTAAATCATAAAGGGAATAAAAATGGCATAACAGGAACATCATAACTCATTGAATTGGGGTCAGGTTCATCTTCCACACAGCACCAACGCACAAAGCATTACATTTGGTGAAAAAAAGTGATTAAGGTTTTGAAGCAGGTCAGATCTGGGTTCAAATCTTGAACGTAAGCTCCAAGGAGTCAGAAACGTTTTTGCCCATTGTTATATAACTTCAGCACCAATGAAAGTATCTAACTCAGAGTAGGTACTGTACAAATATTTGCCAAAATTTAATGAAATGAGAACTCAGCCCTACCATTTACCAACTGGAAAACATTGGGTGAGTGACTTCACCTTACTTCTGTTCCTCATTTGAAAATAGAGAATAACAATATATACTTTACAGAACTATTGTAAGAGCTAATCAGAATGAAAGTAAGCAAGATCTTGGCTTGTGGAGAGGGATAGTTTGTTAGCTTTTCCATGACCCCAGATTTTAACCTAGGGTTTCCCTTTCATGTGTTTCCCAGAATGCTTTGCTCGATGTTAGCAATGCTTTAAAGGCCCTAACTGAGCCAGTCAATATTCAGGTTTATATCCTTCTTAGGATTAGCAGAGTACTTTTACTAAAGGTACTCTATGGTTGAAATTAAAATTTGCAATATGGTAGAACTTTGAATCGAATTATTTCTAATTATCAATTAGTTCATTTAGGAAGTTGATAGATGCCTACATAATGGATACTTTTTATATCATTATTATCTTTTAAATAATATTATTCTATGACCTCTGCCGCCAAGAACATACTATAGTCCTTGATCTCATCTTTTTAATCCCTACAACAAAGTCCCTTCTACAGTATTCCCATTTTGAAGATGAGGATATAGTCTTGGAGAAATCAAGTGATAAGCCAACAATGACACACTAAATAAATGGCAGAGCTGACATTTGAGCCAGGACTTTTGGGTTCAAAGCCACAGTACATTTTGATTGAATTAATGGTCAAAGGCCAGTCCTACCCAGCTTTAACTTTCCTTCTGTCACAAAGATGTTCTTTTAGCCCCCGCCATGAAAACATTAAAAAGAAGGAATCTGGCTTTGGTTCAGTGGCTAAAAGCATGTGTAGTTTGGAACTGTTAGGTATTTGTTAAACTATTCATAAGTATTTATCAGTCTTGCAAGAGCAAGGACATCCTTTCGACTTATTATGTACCGTCCCTTCCACCAAAAGAAAGAGCAATGAAGTAAAATATGATGGAAAGGCTGTGGTAAGGAGGCTATGAATTTAATGTTCATAAAGACAGTAGCTAACATTTATTATGTACCGATCATATAAATGACCTTGTGCTATGTGCTTTACATACATTATTTCACGATGACCCTCTGAGGGCATATTGTTGTCCAAAAGCTGTAAAATAAGAAACTGCTCAGAACTCTCCAGTGGTTTCCTGTCTCACTCAGGCTAGGGCCAAATGTTCTCACCACGGCTCACAAAACCGTTTTATGACCAATTTGATATCATAACCTGAGTGTAGGAAACACAATATTGTGTGTGAGATTAACACCTATAACATCTGCACTTCTGCAGATACGGGGATGTAAGGAAATCGCAGGGGAGACCATAATATTCCCCTGCGATTTCCAGGTGAAGCTTGAACTCTTACTTGCTTTGAGCTCTGTGGAGAACAGGCTATGAGAGATGGAAGCAGAGCAGCTTAGACCTCCTAGTGGAAGTGAGCTTCCCTAACCCACCACCTGGATAAAGGGAGCAGCGGATCTACCCGCTGTGCCCTGCAAAACCTCCCCTGTGCAGTGACTAAGGACTGTGCCAGGCACTCATCAATCCTGGGTATGGCCTTATCACCAGCTCTCTTCTCTTATCCTTTACCTTCTCCTGACAGGTAGAAAGCAAATTTGCATAACAAACTGTTTAAATATTCCATTTTTATCCACCTCCCGGGCACTCTTTGTCCTCAGCAGTTCTAATGGTTAGTGACCCCTTCAAAATCAACATCATTTGTCAAATCAAATTAGGTTTGTTACTAACTGCAAGGCAGTGACATTCATCTTCGTGATACTTTCAAACCAGTGTGAGGTCAAGTTCTCCTATGTACTAGGACTTGGTATGCTGAATGAGTCACTTCCTCAATGAGGCAATTGTCAGAAAAATAGGAGACTTAGCTCTAAGGTAAATATTGTTGGGTCACTTGAAATGTATGCAGATTTGACATTTCCCTTCTGATTAGCATGTCTACACATTAAATATTTTTGTATGTCACAGCTTATAGTTCAGATGCTAGTGTAATGCCAGTGAACACTTGATAGAAACTTAATTTTGCTCCTGATGAAGAAAATGGAAGAATTAAGGGGAAATTTTTAAGATGGGACTGTCATTTGGGGTGACATATGGAATATATAGGGGGAAATTCAGAACAAAAATAAAATGCTATGAAGGGAGTAACATTATCTGCCATGTGCCAGTTGCTATATATAACCTAATTTAATTCTTGTAGGGATTATGATCCCCTTGAATAAATGAGAGAGGTGAAGCAGAGGAAGCAATAGGCCTAATGTTAAACAAATGGTAAAACAGCAGAGCTGAAATTTTAAACTCATGTCTGTTTGATGCCGAAGGCCAAGCTTCTTCCACTGTAACACGTTGCCTTCTTAAATTGCAAAATATTCAACCTAGCTCTGACAGGAAACCTTAATTGAAAATATTAAGCAGTGCCTAAACATACTAGCTGTGTCCTTAGCTTGCAAATATTAAATCAGAAACTTACCCTCTGTGACAGCATGGAGGGACCTGGAGAGTATTATGCTAAGTGAAATAAGCAAGTCAGAGAAAGACAAGTATCATATGATTTTACTTATATGTGGAATCTAATGAACAAAATAAACCAACAAACAAAATAGAAACAGACTCATAGATACTGAGAACAGACTGACAGCTGTCCGATGGGAGTGGGGTTGGAGTGCTGGGTGGAAAAGGAGAAGGGATTAAGCAATACAACAACAACAACAACAAAACACCTCATAGATACAGACAACAATATGATGATTATCAGCAGGACCAGAGGGTAAAGAGGAAATAAATGGTAATGGAAGGAGACTTGACTTAGGGTGGTGAACACACAATACAATCAATATTCAGATGATGTAGTATAGAGTTGTACACCTGAAATCTATGTAATTTATTAACCAATGTCACCCTAATAAATTAAATGTAAACAAAAAATCAGAAACACAGAGCATTTCTTGTTCCAATATATTCCTTTTGTAAATAATGAATATCCTGTCTTCATTTGAACACATCCACTGGCCAGGAGCCCACTATTTCATGATTCATTCATGTCTATATTTGTTCCCATACTGCTATGTTTACTCATATATCAATAGCTCTACTCGGGACCTTATATGCTTAAATATACTATTGTATCTACATCTAATTATGACTTTAGAGTATTTGCTCTATTATTTTTTATAGACAATTGTATGAGTTTTATTTATTTATTTTTTATTGATTAAGGTATTGCATATATGTCCTTATCCCCCCATCCACTCCCCCACTCATGCCCTCAACCCCTGGTGTCTGTGTCCATTGGTTATGCTTATATGCATGCATACAAGTCCTTTGATTGATCTCTCCCCCTTATCCCCACCCTCCCCTACCTTCCCTCTGATGTTTGATGGTCTGATCAATGCTTCTCTGTCTCTGGATCTGTTTTTGTTCATTAGTTTATGTTCATTATATTCCACAAGTGAGTGAGATCATGTGATATTTATCTTTCTCTGACTGGCTTAGTTCACTTAGCATAATGCTCTCCAGTTCCATCCATGCTGTTGCAAATGGTAAGAATTTCTTCTTTTTTACTGCAGCATAGTATTCCATTGTGTAGATGTACCACAGTTTTTTAATCCACTCATCTGTTGATGGGCACTTAGGCTGTTTCCAAATCTTAGCTATTGTAAATTGTGCTGCTAGCTCTTTTAGAGAATGTGCTGTATCTCCCATTTATTTGATCATCACAATAAGCCAATAAGATATGTCTTAATATTATCCACACTTAATAGAAGAATTTGAATTTAAGACATAAGTGACTTGCCCAAGCACATAACTAAAGAGCAGTACATCTAAGATTATATCACCTCCCAGTTTCAAATGTTTTCCTAACTCAACGGCAATATACAACCTATAAGATGTAATGAAAGCATTCTCAGAAGAGAAAATGCAGCCTCCACTCTCAGTTTAAAATTGGATATCTAATCTTACCTCATTATTTCCTGCTGTCAATCTTATAAAATACTAGAGGCCCTGTGCATGAATTTGTGCACGGGTGGGGTCCCTCGGCCTGGCTGGCGATCGGTGCCAATTGGGGCCGGCCAGCCAGGGGGAGGGACTGTGGGAGGTTGGCTGTGGGAGCACACTGACCACCAGGGGGCAGCTTTTGCATTGAGCATCTGCCCCCTGGTGGTCGGTGAGCATCATAGCTACCAGCTGGTAGTCTGGTCATCCAGTTGTCTGGTCGGAATCGTTGCTTAGGTTTTTATATATATAGATAGCAGTAAGATCAATGAAAAAATGGTTGAGATAAATTCAGCTTTCACCCATCATCTGTACACAAAGGCTCCCAGTAGACACCTTTCTTATGCCTTACACTATGCATTAGGTCAGGGGTTGGCAAACCATGGCCCACAAGCCAAATTCTGTTCACTTTCTGTATTTTTTTAAACAAAATTTTACTGGAACACAGATATGTTCATTCACTTATAGATTGTTTATGGTTTTCTCACTATAAAGGCAAAGTTGAATTATTGAGCCAGAGACTATATAGCTTGCAAACCTTGTCACTTCTTTAATATTTACTACCCAAGTCAAAACATTGTGAGGTTCCTTACTAATAAACACCCAAACCTGTGTTTCATTGTCCTGCCAAATCCTCAAAAATTTATTGTTTTTTTTATCTAATTAGTATAAGAAACTTCATGCTTTGAACATGATGTTCCATTACAATTAAAAAACAAACAAACCAAAATAACACAAAGTTCTTACTTTGTCCTGCTAACTTAATCTGTTCTGGCTATTGCTGGAAAGCATCTATGTCAATCTTCTCTCCTGTCATTCATGCTAGTCTCATGGGTCTTCTCTTCTGTTCTAGAACACTAAGCTAATGTATTTCTCAGGGACTTTGCCCTTGCTGTTCCTTGAGCCTGGAAACTTTTTCACATTTAGTTCCTCCTTATCACCAGGATTCAGTTCAGAGAAGTCATTCCTGACTACCCTATCTAAAGAAACGACTTTAAAGCAATATGTCACTGTTTTATTTCCACATAACTCTTACCTATGTGAAATTTTTAAATTTGTTTACTTATTGTCTATCCTTCTACAATAGAATATGAGGGCCACAACAATACCCCAAGAGCCTATAACAATATGTAGTGTATAATTGTTGCTTAATTAATTGTTGCTTAATTAATATTCATTAAGTGAATAACTACTGCCCTGACCGGTTTGGCTCAGTGGATAGAGTGTCGGCCTGTGGACTGAAGGGTCCCAGGTTCGATTCCGGTCAAAGGCATGTACCTTGATTAAGGGTACATCCCCATTAGGGGGTGTGCAGGAGGCAGCTCATCGATGTTTCTAACTCTATCCCTCTCCCTTCCTCTCTGTAAAAAAAATCAATAAAATATATTTAAAAAATAAATTAATAACTACTATTTTTCTCCTTAATCTTTTTTTTTTTCAGGCTAAATCTTCCCATTTTTTCAAATACTTAGTAAAGTATACTACATGAGAACAGTGTGACTTCATTAGCTATAAACTGTTCCACTGTCACAAACTATCTATTCTAGAAAACTTTCTATATACTTTCTTAGAGCAGAAGCTGGTCTTTGCCTCCCTTTGAAACCTTCTTATTCATTTAGTACAATATTGTATACATAGTGGGTATTGAATAAATGTTGATGAATGAACTATATAATGGGCTTTGGGTTCCATACATCAAGGTCTTCTTGAAGGACAGATAATTACTTCTACTTTATATCTGACATTTTAATATAACTGGTTGTGGTCATTATCTTTTGGAATTGCATCCTAGTCAATTCCTTCAAAAAAAAAAAAAAAAAAGAAGAAGAAAATAAGGCAAAATTACCTTGTGAGCAATCCACAATTGGATTTGCATTTAAAAATTGCCGAGTGAGCACTCCTGCCTGATGGCCAAATGAAATTAATCTCTCCTAACTCAAGTTCTCATTTATTTGGAGTGATGGGGGCTGGACTCAGGGAGGCTACAGGCTTCCTAAATAGTGAAAATCATCTCTCTCATTATTTATATTTACCATGTGTCCACAATATTCTCATTGTCCTAGCCAGTGGGAATGTAAAGTTGGTTCAGACTGTCCCTCTGTCTCTAGTTTACATGATCAAGGTCCCTGCACACTCCTTGGAAGTGTCCCACATCCCTGGTGAAGGGAGGGGTCAGATGTTGATAACAGTTTGTCTCCTAATGTCCTGAGACCTGATTGTTTATTTTCCTTTTGGGATTTCAGTGAGGCCTTAAGAGAATTTGAATACTCTTCTGTTTCTTGCAATAAAACTTCTATAAGAAACAGTTATGTATATGAAGAGATATATAAACTGAAATGTATACTTCAGTATGATCAGTGCTATGATAGAGGTTTGGTCAGGTTGCTATGTAAGCAAATAAGGAATACTTTCAGCCTGGCCCAGGAAGGTCAGAGAAAGCTGTATGAGGCATCACCTAAAGTGAGTTATGAAGAGTAATAATTACCTTAGTTAAAAATAGTGGGGAGGAAGAGGCAGGTTTATGCAGCATGAACAAAGCCAAGGAACTGTGAAACAGCCGGTATATTTTGGGAAATTCCAGTTAATATAATTGGAGCTCAAAGTACAAGGTGATGAAGTGACTAGAAAAGTGGATACAAGTCAGACCATGGGATGACTTTCTTTTTTAAAAATAAATTTATTAGGTTGACCTTGGTTAATAATATTGTACAAGATTCAACTATAAAATGCTATAATATATCATCTGTATATTGCATTATGTGCTTACCACCTAGAGTCTATCTCCTTCTGTCACCATATATTTGATCCCCTTTACCCTCTTTATCCTCCCCAATCTCCTTTCCCTCTGGCAACCACCAGTCTGTTGTCTGTGTCTATGAATTTGTTTATTTTGTTTGTTTGTTGCTTTCTGTTTTATATCCCACATATGAGTGAAATCATATGGTTCTTTTCCTTCTTTGTCTGACTTATTTTGCCTAGCATGATACTCTCACGATCCATCTATGTTGTCTCAAATGGTGGTATTTCATCATTTCTTATGACTGAGTAGTATTCCATTGTGTATGTACCACATCTTCTTTATCCAATCATCTGTTGAAGGACACAGGTTGTTTCCATGTCTTGGCTACTGTGAATAATCCTGCAATGAACTTAGGGGTACACATATCTTTATGAATAAATGTTTTCAAATTTGGGGTTAGATACCCAGAAGAGGGGTTGCTAGGTCATATGGTAGCTCTATTCTTAACTTTTTGAGGAACCTTCATACTATTTCCCATAGTAGCTTCTATCAATTAAGATGCTAAGGAGTTCAGGCTTTATTTTTTAGGTTTCTAATCTGTCATATGACCAGTTTTGATTCTTTTTCTGAGTAGATCTAGACTACTGTATATCCTCAGACAACCTCCAGCTATTTCATAACTCCTTTTTAGGAGTGACCCAAGGCAAATTTATGAAAAGAAACACATGGCATATAGAAAGTAGCCAAGATTCAAAACCAATAGTTAAGAGTTTCAGCTTCTGTTCATCTGCTCTCTAGCTGAGTAATATTGAATAAGTAATTTAATCTCTCTGAGACTCTGTTTCCTCATCTATAAAATGGAACTTAAAAATACCTACCTCCCAGAGTTGTAGGTCAGATCCAATACATGTATTTTTAGTGTCCTACAATATGTCAGTTTCTGACCTTACTCTTCCACAGTCAGAATCTCAATGAATTACAGCCATCTCTTGAGGTAGATGTTATTGTCTCCTCCTTCAAAGTGGGACAACAGGCTCATGGAGGTAAAGTGTCAGTTTGGTTTCATACAAGCTAGATGTAGAAAAGCTGCTATTTGAGGATTATATCCATTGGATTTAAAATCCAGTGCTCTGCCGAAACCGGTTTGGCTCAGTGGATAGAGTGTCGGTCTGTGGACTGAAGGGTCCCAGGTTGGATTCCGGTCAAGGGCATGTACATTGGTTGCGGGCACATCAACGGTGGGGGGTGTGCAGGAGGCAGCTGGTCGATGTATCTCTCTCATCGATGTTTCTAGCTCTCTATTCCTCTCCCTTTCTCTCTGTGAAAAATCAATAAAATATATTTAAAAAAAAATAAAATAAAATCCAGTGCTCTCTCCCCAAACCACAGCTGCTTAATGATAAGGAAGCAAATGAGAATTTTTAAAATAACAGTATTTTAACTAGAAAATGTACACTTATTAGTTGTTGCTCTTCAGTGGGTGAAGTCAATGTCTGCTGAGCCCCCACATCCTTGTTTTGGGGGGCTCCTGTCACTCAAGTGCCTGGTGTCTTCTTGGGTTTACTTCTTGTTATAAACAAGAAGTATGCTTCCACATACCTTGGGGTACCACCTAGGCTACCCACCAAGGCATCAGCTGGGTTCAAAGTTGAATTGACCTTTTTCTGGTGTTCTATTGCATTAGGGTCTTGCGAAGAATCTAAAAAATCATGTGTTTAATTGATTTATCCTAAAGTATAAAGGACTTTTATTAGCTTATTTTAGTGTCCCTTCCTTGTATCCTTTCTTTTAAACAGAGGTTCCTTGGTGACCCAGCTTCTTAAACCAGCATTTCTTAAAGCTGTTCTTAGAAATGTTAAATGCAAGGAGCTGTTCCATTAAAGAAGGATTATTAAGAATCACTATATTAGTTGACACATGAAAGGTTCTGAGGAATCATGCAGATTTTTAAAAATTAGCTTTTCTAACTTAATAATTTTTATTTGTTTGAATAAAGTCTCTTTTTTGTGGATAACCTATTAGTATCTCAAAATCAGCATTATGCAGAACACACTTTGGGAAACCCAGAGCCTTAATAAAAAACCATCTTTGTGGAAATTCTGGCATTGTGTTGCCTGGAAGGAGTGATTTTGTGAGAGTTGAATCATATGAGTATACTTCTCAAAATATAACATATTGGCATTATTCTAAGGGGCTTTATGGAACTTGAAGATTATACAATTAGTGGGGACTTTCTAAAAATACAATTATGAATCAAAATTAGGTTTGGGAGGTGATTTGTGTAAATGAAGAGCCCTACAACCTAACCTTCATTACCTTTATCATCAATCCACAAAGGACTGGCCTTTTCCAAGTTGGTAAAGCCAAGCCTGCCTTGTTTTCATGCAGGAAGTGAAAGGATAGTGGGCCAGGTAACATAGGGCTTATATTCTTATTCAGAATTATCCACTTTACTTCCACTTACTAGATACTGTGAAGTTTTTCATCCACATGGGTGTTAGTTTTCAAATAGGGCATAATTGTCCTATTAATGATGAAAAATCATTTTGAAGAGGCAATTAATGGGGAAGCATTTAAAAAATACATAATCATGTAGCTCCATATAAATATAGGTTATGATTCTTGTAAAAATGCTTAATTCTAAGTACAACACATTTGCTAAAAATCATTAATGTTAACATTAATGTTAACATATCAAATAAAAAACAAATCTGGACTTAAGTAATAAGAAATTTTATTTGAAAATAATATTGTAACAACTAAAGTGAGACTATAGCAATATAGAGAATGCTTTGACCATGAGATCTACAAGCACCTCAGACTGAAAAGGGATATTTGTTTACAAGAAGGAGTAAACACCACCAAAGTCAGCTGATTCTCAGGAGGAGCCATTAAGGAGGGATGGTTCCCAGTTCCATAGTCAATGTGAGCCAAAGGTTAAAGAACCCTGTGTAAAGTTTAGTCAAGGCAAGTTATGGGCATTTTGTTAGATTGGTCAGTGGAAAGAAATAGTCCAGCTAATTCTGTATGAGATAAAAAATGGGGATTTGGAAGGTCTGCTTCTGATCTTTCCATACCTCAATAAGAGGATCATCCATGAGGCATGGGTAATGGTTCTTGGCAGTAAGTCATTTTTTTAATATATATTTTTATTGATTTTCCGCAGAGAGGAAGGGAGAGGAATAGAGAGCTAGGAACATCGATGAGAGAGAAACATCGACCAGCTGTCTCCTGCACACCCCCCACCGTTGATGTGCCCGCAACCAATGTACATGCCCTTGACCGGAATCGAACCTGGGACCTTTCAGTCCGCAAACCGACGCTCTATCCACTGAGGCAAACCGGCTTCGGCAGTAAGTCATTTTTAAAAACATAAAAGGGAGCTAAGGGGGCTTCTAGACCATTGATGTTTTCCAGGAGCACAAGCTTTGGGTATAAAGTTCAACATCGTCAAGCCTCATAATTATTGTTTTCTTCTGTCTGGTTAGTCATTCAAAATACATCTTTGGGCAAGTTGCTTAACCTTTCAGACCTTCTGTTTTTTCATTAGCAAAATCGAATAATTATAATAATAACAACTAGTTCACTAGAATAAGGTGAAGCTTAAATGACCTAGGAAAAATACAAGTGCCTCATTGATGCAGAAGATAGCTCACTGTAAGATTGTCTTGAAAAAAACAAATAAACCACAAACAAAATAAAATCAAAAAGCAAAAACAGCCTCAAACAAAACATGCAACCATGACAAAATGTTGTCAACAATCTAGATTAGAAATTTAAGAAGTTTGGGAAAGGAATAAAATATTATATTTTTGTTAGTTCTATCCTTGGACTTCATTAAGATTATTTGGTAGAAAAACTTTTTGTTGTAAGCTGATGGTTGCATTATTTAAGGGAATAGGGAGACACAAAGAGGAGCCTATTTTATTGGGAGATGGGGAGTTACTGATAAAGGGAGAAGAACTTATGTACATTTGGCAAGAATAAGGTTTTTCTTTCCGCAGCCTGTGGCTATATGATGGCTACAGTAATGACACAGGCTTATTATCAGCTCCACTCAGAAAGGAAGAGACAGTGCTATACAATCTCCTCTGTAGAACTCCTACATTGAGGACATTATTCACAACAAGAGAGTGGAAGGACAAAGGAGCTCCTAGTTGACGGAACCTCCTATTGAGCCATGGCTGCATCAGACCCACAGCCTGCGCTGGTGCCCACACAGCCCCCAGAAATATTATAGAAATGTTATTTATTTAATTTTTCATTATCATTATTAGTGGTTTCATGAGCTCTGCCACCTTCTCCACCTTCTTCTTCTTGTTCACCTTCTTCTTTCTTCTTCTACTTTAATAAAGGTAAATCTCATTTGAGGCAGCAAAATCCCAAAATGTGTATTTATTATCCTTATATTACAAATGGGGAAACTGAGTCTTAGCAAGGTTTATGTGCCTAAGCTCACACAGTTCACACATGATAGAGGGAGATGATAAAGATCTAGAGGTGTCTGGCTCATTCTGTTTCTCACTAGGTGCATGGAACATGACTGGTCATGTGCATGAAACAGCCCACTTTTATCTCAGGAATAAGGAATAGAGATAGAGAAAGAGACATCTCAGCTACATCTGCATGTGAATAACTGATTTGATTTTATTTGGAAAGCAATGAGCTTAGTCTCATATAGTTGTGTGGTGTGTGTGTGTGTGTGTGTGTGTGTGTGTGTGTGTGTGTGTGTGTTTCAAAGAAAATAATAAAGAGGAGAGAGAGAGAAAGAAAAAAAAAACTCATCAAGTCCATATTGCACGTTGGCTGCCAGCAATGTTTCTTTTAAAAATAAAATAAAAATGTTCAGTTGTAGATTTTTTTTTTCTTTTGGAGAGATACCGGAATTGCAAAGAGAGTGCCAGACAGCACTAGCATATGCTTATTTTTCTAACTCAATGTGGGCAGCCTTTCTTAAACATTTTGTATAAATATATTTATTCTCTCACTGAGACCTTGCCTGCCAGGTTCAGGAACAACTGAGTAAGCAGATGCATTAAAAACCAAGAAAAGAAAAGGAGAATTGCCATGGAAATGCTGATGGCCCCTTTATTCCAGCTGAGTACATTTCCCTGAAATAATAAATTAGTGGCTGATACATTGATGATAAATCTATACTGGCTTTCATATACAAAGTAAAAGATATTTCACTCTGTCTTTGTTGGAGATGTAGTCAGAAAGCAAGGAAATGTTGACATCCGGTGGGCAAGATTGAAAAAAAACACACACACAAAAACCCTTTGGTGCACAACCCAACCCACATTTGCAAGCTGTCTGCATTTCTTATATTGGCCTCAGCTTTGACAAATGTAAAAAAGTCACTAATATTTTGACACTCTCCCTGCCCAAGTCTGATACCAGCTGGCTGCGAAGCCACATACTCATTGTTCTGCTGGATTTTAAAGACTGGGTCCCAGCCAAAGGACTGGACTGGATCCATTCATTCATTTTCAAGATTGAAGTTGCAGCTTAACTGTAATGACCATTTCTCAACTCAATCTGGAAACCTCTTCCAAATCCAACAGATGCCTGAGAGGCAAATGTGCATTTGGATTGGAAACCATTCTCTCGGATAAAGCAACAAAAGGTGATCTTTGAATTTGAAAACAATTCCTTGTGTTGAGAGCAATTAATATTCTGTACGTTAGTTAGGTCTTACTTAAAAAAATCCTCATGCTTTTAGAATTTTGTAGAAACACTTATTTTACTACTTGAAATAAAAATGAACATTTTAATTGCAGATAGATTAATGGGAAAATGTGCCCAGAAAAAAAAATGGAAGAAAACAACCAAAATGTCAAACATGTTAACAGGAGATCTTTAAGTTCATGGTGAGTTTTTTCTTTCTGCTTTTATATAGTTTTATTCTATAATAAGTTTTAAATTTATAATTGGGAAATAAAGAAAATATGCTTTTTTTTTCCTTTGAAAACACGCTCTGTTTCTTTTACTATATTTTCAACTCTGGTGACCATATTGTTCTGGTAATCATAGCAATGATTGCTAAATAGTGTGCTACAGCCATGGAAAATAAAACCACTCTAATCTACAAAAAATATCTTTGCTTTCTACTTCTTAAAAAATGCTCCCCTGCTGTTGTTCCTGCTGTCCCATTTTTTTTTTCACTCACTTAATAATTGGAGACATTAACCCTGATCACTTGCAAATTTTCCATTGAAATTTCTTTTTAGGTTAGCAGAAACTTGGAAAACCTGCCATCGTGGTGCTCTAGGAGAGAGGGAGTTATACCTTGATCCTTAACTCATGTGAGGGGATTATTTCCAAGGCTTGATGAGATACCTATACCTTTTAGTGTCAGAATGATGTTTGAGAAATTATTTGTTTTATTTCATATGAATAGAATTCAGTGTGTTCTCCTATGTGCCAGATACTGTGTGAAAGACTTACACGTACTCTATTCATGTACCCTGAAGACAATTTTATAAATTATATGCCTTCGTCATATGCACTTCAGTTGAGGAAACTGACACTTGGACTAACATTTTGAACCTACTTCAGTTTGATTTCAGCCAGTGCATTGTTTACCCTTAAACTATTGGGTTTTGCATTCAGAAAGACATGCCTTTTGATCTCAGTGAAGGCTCCAGCCAATTCCTGTGCCTCTTTAACTCCCAGTTTCCCTGTCAGTAAAACAGGGATGATGAAGTTGAAGACACAGGGCAGTTGCAAGGATTAAAGTAGTTAATGCTATCGACATCGATTGAAGAAAAAACCTCTGATTCCACCCAAATAAAAACTACTGACAATGAACACAGAGGTAGGTGTCTTTAAAAACACTTCTCTATCCTGCCTGTAAAATTTGACATTATTTCTCCACAGCCTGTCGCCATATTCAACCCTCTGGCTTGTGCAGCACTGATTAAAAACCGGATTGCCAGCAGTCTTCCGTGATTGTCTACCACGGGAGTGCCGCTCCTCTCGTCCTCCACCCAGTTGTCCCATGCACTATTCATGAGTTCTACAATATTCCAAACTTTAATTTCCGCAGATTAATTCTCACTAATTATTCACCATATGAACCTTCGCAGGAGAATTCCACTGGATGCTCTTCCGTCCTGAGGCAGGGAAGGCAATGTCGAACCGCTTTCTGATTTCAAGTGGAAAACAAACTAATTATGTGGAAATATGATAATAGATTGCGCTGCAGGGACCAGTCCTCTGCAGGCTTCAAAATGTTTGCTTATGATCGGCTCCTCGTGCTATTTCTTCCAGGAGGAGCTGCCCTTTCATAATGCATCAACATTATTGACTGGCCTGTGATTCCGAACTTGGAGTTAAGGTGATTTGCATAATTGTATATTACTTCCGTCTGGTGGAAATAAACAAGATGTTCAGGTGCTAATGATCAAGCAGGCAGCAGTGACTGCTGGGAAAAACAGCATTAGTCAAGTCCAAACAACCACGCCTAGCAGCTTCTCTCTTTGGCATCTTCCACCACCTTCCTTTGATCCAGTTCTTTATTCCACATGGCCACAGACATTGTTATTTTTCTATCTGTCTAAGTCTAGCCAATGGCCTGGGCTAGGCATATATTCCAAATCTTCAAAAACATAAAGCATCTTAAGGCCGTGAATTTTCCTACCTGTTTGTATTTGCTCAGGTCAAGTCCTTTGCTTGCAGTATCTTTCTTCTTCTCTCTGGCAGGAAGGGTCTTAGCCTTCAAAATCCCACTGAATTGGTGCTCTCCTTTGATGTCCCCCAACTTTCCCACTTAGTATGGTTGTTCTCTAAATGTACAAGTATCAAATGGAGACAATGGGTACTCAATAAATTCATCTCATTCATTTGCTTTAAAAAGTTGTTTATTTTTACAATTTGCTAGTTCTAGTCTAGGCACTCTGGAGTGAAAAAATAAATACCCTCCCCCCCCCCTTTTAAAATTCTTTAATGCTCCTCTTTTCTGTAATAATTCCTGTCTCTATTTAGCAATTATTTATTCTGCCTTGTAGTACACCTGATGGACAGGGTCATTGCTTAACTTACCTCTATAACTCCATGATCAGGTACCTAGTAAGGGCTAAATAAATGTCTGTTGAATAGACTTGAGGTTTCAGAAGAGTGGATCATGCAAACCATTTGATGAATTACACCAAGGATGCAAATGGGGTACCTTATTTGCCAACTCCAAATGATTTGTAGTGACCACATGAAGTGCTGAGGAAGGATTTTTGAGGCAGCATATGCTTAGTGAAAAAGTTTTCTGTGATTAATTATTCATGGCTGCAATAGAACTATTAATAGCAAGCCACTTATCTTGTATTTGCATTCTTATAGAGATTTAAGCTTGGGCTTCTTCAAGAGTCTCAAGGGGTATATTTGTGTAGGTTTTGTGGGCGGAGTTGATGAGTTTATCAGGTTGCCTACAGTTCAAATGTTTAACAGGTTATGCTCTGTCAAGATTACAATATAGTAGTTTTGAGCTTTAAATACTTGAAGTGAAATGTTTTGATTTACTTTTTATGGCAGTAATAAGATCTGCCATTTTTGTGCTAGGCACCTCTCATATGTCATTCCATTTAATTTGTCATAGCAATACAGCACATTAGGTCATTTTATCCCATTTTACAGATGTAGAAACTGAAACTCAGAAACTTGACCATGATGAAAAACAATTGTGAATGGCAAATACAAAATTCAAGTTTGGTTTGTCCTGACTCCAAAGTTTGTGCTTCCCCCTCCCCGCCCCCCCCCCTCCCCGCCGCCACTATCCTCAATACAAATTGTCATTTAGTCCTAATCTAAAGCACAGTGCTTTGCATTTCTGAGAAAGGAGTCACTTTGTCCTAGTCGATAATGAGCCAAATAGATGAGAGGCATTCCAATGATTGCAGTCTTTGTGGTATTTGAGGAGCAGGGACCTTGTGTGAGGGTCCGTGTACAGACAGACTGAAGGGGAAAGGTGGCTTCAAATGGAAAGAGGTTGAAATGGAAGAAAACTTATTTAGTGTGTTTAGCATGCCAGGCATTGTGTTACATCCTGAATGATTTTCTTCCTTTTTTTTCACTTTAAAAAAATGTATTTTTCAATGACAGTTTACATTCAATATTATTTTGTTTTAGTTTCAGGCATACAGCATAGTGGTTTACAAAGGGTTCCCTCAAATACCCACCTTACACCATACATAGTTATTACAAATTTCTTGACTATATTCCCTGTGCTATACTTTACATACCCATGACTGTTTTGTAACTAGCAATTTGTACTTCTCAGTCCCTTCACCTTTTCAACCAGCCCTCAAACCCCTCCTCTCTGTCAATCATCAATCTCTTTTCAGTATTTATGAGTCTGTTCTGAATGATTTTCTTGAAGACCATTTAGATGAGTATTACTAGCTCCATTTCTCAGAACAAGGAAATATAGATTCAGATAAGTTAAGTAACTACATTAATGACAGGAGGTACATTGTTTATTCCACTTGTCAACTGTTATATCCATATTTCAATATAGTATCTTTTGCCCAGCACAAACTAGACTCTAAACAAACAAATAAACACATAGCAATATATTCTTTGAATGTTAATAAGAAGTAAACAGGTTTGAAATCCAAATCTGTTAAACTCCAAAGCCTGTGTTATTTCTATCATGCCAGGCTGCCCTGGGGAAGTTTAAAATGTGCTTGAAACTTTGAAACCAGTTCCATTTTTAAAGGATAACTTCTTATACAGCTGCCTCAATGCAGCTGGTCCTTTGGAAAAAATATTTATAAGAAGTCTTGGCAGGTTTCTTGGACATTAAGTATCTTTTACAAAATAATATTTTGATGGATTACATGTAAATGAATCAGAAACATATGGCTTTCATTTCCTTTAGAATGTACACATATGTGTTTGGCAAAATGGGTTTTGTGGAATGCCACCTCCAACGTGTCCTTCCTCTCTCACCCCAAGTATATCATATCCAAAAGGACTAGATGATCTTCTAAAAATCCCAGAAAAACCTGGGAACTTCCATCTTTGCTTCTGATCCATAATAATACATAGATAATTTTCCTTTTTATTTCTAATAGTAGAGATAGATGCTACCAATAAGGCAAGCTGGTAGCCTGCCCAGAGCTTCCCCCAGAACATGAGTAAAACATCACAGTAGATGTCCGTTTACCTATCTTGGGAATGCTGAGAACTCAGGCATTGCAAGCAAAGGACTTCCTCTTTATGTACACAATGTTAGGTCATGTACACTTCATAATATAAACTAGAGGCCCAGTGCATGAAATTTGTGCATGGGTGGGGTCCCTAGGCCTGGCTGGCAATCAGAGCCCACCGGGCCCTTCCTTTGTTCCGCACCGACCCTGGTGGTCCAACTCCTGGTCTCTCGGTGGAACTCCTGAGGGGACAATTTGCATATTAGGCTTTTATATATGTACTAGAGGCCCGGTGCACAAAATTCGTGCACGGAAGGGGGTTGTCCCTCAGCCCAGCCTGTATCCTCTCCAATATGGGACCCCTCGAGGGTATGTCCGACTGCCCGTTTAGGCCCGATCCCGGTGGGCAGTCGGATCCCTAAATGGGCAGTCAGACATCCCTCTCACAATCCAGGACTGCTGGCTCCCAACTGCTTGCCTGCCGGCCTTCCTGATTGCCTCTAACCACTTCTGCCTGCGAGCCTGATCACTCCCTAACCACTCTGCTCTCAGCCTGTTTGCCCCCAACTTCCCTCCTCTGCCGGCCTGGTCACCCCTAACTGCCCTCTCCTGCAGGGTTGATCACCTCCAACTGCCCTCCCTTGCAGGCTTGGTCCCTCCCAACTGCCCTCCCTTGCAGGCCGGGTGCCTCCCAACTGCCCTCTCCTGCTGGCCATCTTGTGGTGGCCATCTTGTGTCCACATGGGGGCAGGATCTTTGACCACATGGGGGCAGCTATATTGTGTGTTGCAGTGATGATCAATCTGCATATTACTCTTTTATTAGATAGGATAGAGGCCTGGTACAGGGGTAGGTGCCAGCTGGTTTGCCCTGAAGGGCGTCCCGGATCAGGGTGGGGGTTCCCTTGGGGCGTGGGGCGGCCTGAGCGAGGGGCCTGTGGTGGTTTGCAGGCCGGCCACGCCCCCTGGCAACCCAAGCAGAGGCCCTGGTATCTGGAATTTATTTTCCTTCTACAATTGAAACTTTGTAGCCTGGAGCAGAGCCAAGCCTGGGGCTCCCTCTGAGGAGGCCGGCAGCCATTTGTGTTGGGGTTATAATTGAAACTTTGTTGCCTTAAGCGGGTGGGCCCGGCCAGGGTGTGCAGAAAGCTTTGCTTCCCCTGTTGCTGGCGGCAACCCTGGCCTGCTCTCTCAAGTTCCATTCTGCCACCATTTGTTTGAATTTGTTTACCTTCTATAATTGTAACTTTGTAGCTTGAGTGGAGGCTTAGGCCTGGCCAGGGCAGGTGGAAAGCTTGGCTTCCTCTGTTACCTAGGAAACCTTGCTCTCTATGGCTGTAGCCATACTCACTCTGATTGGATGGTGGGCGTGGCTTGTGGGTGTGTCGGAGGTATGGTCAATTTGCATATTTGTCTATTATTAGATAGGAATGTAAATACATTTTGAGCCCTTTTAAGAAAAACACTTTGTGTTGTGGGGCATTTCATCTGAAAATCCACTGGATTAGACACAATCAGATATTTATTTAGAACAGATTAAAGCTGTCATGTCCTGCAGAGAATAAAAGGCACCCACTGTGATTTGATAGCAGGGTATTAACCACAACATATACTCTCATAAAGCTGAAGAACAGACTGATGACCAACTGGACCACAAGGAAAGCCAGGAGTGCCCAGCCAGGCTTTGAAGAGCTTGTTATATCCATTCTTTTACTCAGGGTAGAGATTTTGAGATTCACTCATGTTGTAAAGTATAAATAGTTAATTCTTTTTTATTGCTGAGTAGTGGTTTATTGCATGATTATGCCACAGTTGGTTTATTCATTTACCTGTTCATGGGCATCTGGGCTAGTTTCAGCGTTTGCCCATTACACATAAAGTTGCTATGGGCACTTGTGCAAAAGTCTGTGTGTGGACATATGATTTTGATTCTCTTCAGTAAATACTTAGCAGTAAAATGCCTGGATTCTATGATTGGTATATCCATACATTTGTAAGAAACTGTAATACTGGTTTCCGAAGTGTTTGTAATATTCACTCTAATCCCAGCAGCAGTAAAAGAGGATTCCAACTGCTTTACATTATCACCAACAATTGATAAGGTTAGTTTTTAAAAACATTTTAGTCTTCCAAATGTAGTGTAGTAATATGGTTTTAATTTGAATATCTTAGATACCTAATGATTTTAGCATATTTTTAAATGCCCATTGACAATATATCTTCATCCGTAAAGTATCTAAATGTTTAAATATCTGGTCATTTCCTTAATGTGTTGTTTGTCCTATTATTGATTTGTAAAAAGTGGTTAAATATTCTTGCTAGAAGTCATCTTTTTTTTAAAGTTTTTTTTTAAATTAATCTTTTTTTGTTGAGATTATTACAGATGTCCTTCTTTTTTCTTCCCATAGCTCCCCTCCACCCAGTTCCCACTCCACCCTAGGCCCTTATTGCCTGTGTCCATAGGTAATGCATACATGCATATAAGATCTTTGTCTAATCTCTTCCCACACACCCCCACACTCCCTTCCCTCTGAGAATTGTCAGTCAGTTCCATTTCCATGTGCCTGATTCTATTCCATTCACCAGTTTATTCTGTTCATCAGATTTTTTATTCATTTGATTTTTAGATTCACTTGTTGATAGATATGTATTTGTTGTCACTTTGTTGTTCATATTTTTTATCTTTACCCTTTTCTTCTTCTTCCTCTTCTTAAAGAATAC
Source organism: Eptesicus fuscus (assembly GCF_027574615.1). Taxonomy (NCBI): domain Eukaryota; kingdom Metazoa; phylum Chordata; class Mammalia; order Chiroptera; family Vespertilionidae; genus Eptesicus; species Eptesicus fuscus. Next base: position 42,026,736 of record NC_072481.1, on the reverse strand, counting down.
CCTTCAGCATTTCATATAATACTGGTTTGGAGGTGATGAACTCCTTTAGCTTTTTCTTGTCTGTGAAACTCTTTATCTGACCTTCAATTCTAAATGATAGCTTTGCTGGGTAGAGTATTCTTGGTTGTAGGTTCTTGCTATTCATCACTTTGAATATTTCTTGCCACTCCCTTCTGGCCTGCATAGTTTCTGTTGCGAAATCAGCTAACAGTCATATGGGCACTCCCTTGTAGATATCTAACTGTTTTTCTTCTGCTGCTTTTAAGATTCTTTGTCTTTTGCCCTTGGCATTTTAATTATGATGTGTTTTGGTGTGGTCCTCTTTGGATTCCTCTTGTTTGGGATTCTCTGTAATTACTGGACTTGTAAGTCTATTTCTTTCACCAGGTAGGGGAAGTTTTCTGTCATTATTTCTTCAAATAGGTTTTCAGTATCTTGCTCTCCTTCTTCTTCTGGCACCCCCATAATTCAGATGTTGGTATGCTTGAAGTTGTCCTAGAGGCTCCTTACACTGTCTTCATATTTTTGGATTCTCTTTTCTTTTTGCTCTTCTGGTTGGGTTTTTTGCTTCCTTGTATTTCAAATCATTGATTTGATTTGATTTTCCGGATCCTCTAATCTACTGTTGAATCCCTGTATATTATTCTTTATTTCAGGCAGTGTATGCTTAATTGCTGACTGAACTTTTTCCTTTTTTTTTTTTTGGCATTCTCACTAAGATCCTTGAAAGTCTCACTTAGTTCCTTGGAGGTTTCTAGAAAATTCTTGAGTAATCTTATAACCATGGCTTTGAACTCTATATACAGTAGTTTGCTTTCTTCCATTTCTTTCATTTGTGACATGTTTCTTTGTCTCTGCATTTTGGCTGCTTCCCTGTGTTTATTTCTATGTATTGGGTAGCTGCTAAGTCTCCTTGAGTTGATAGAGTGGCCTTGTGTTTTAGGTGTCCTATAGGGCCCAGTGGCTCAGCCTCCCCAATCACCTGAGGTGGACACTCTTGGTGCACACCTTTGTGGGCTGTGTGCACAGTCTTGTTGTAGTTGAGCCTTGATTGCTGTTGGTGTCACTAGGAGGAATTGACCTCAGGCCAATTGGCTGTGGGGACCAGCTGCGACTACAGTGGGAGAGCTGCTGTGCAGGAGACACCCTTATGAAGCAGGACTTGCTTCAGTGGGGCTTTGGTGCTCTTGAGTCTGCCCCTTAAGTGTGTTGTTTATGGATGTGAAGAGTTGTAATCTGGTATGGTCTCACACTGACCACTGGTACACTGGCTTTTGGGTTTCCAGGGAGGTGCAAAGTCAGCCACTGCCTGGGGTCACCCAGCAGGAGCTACAGAGAGATCTGCAGATTCCTCCTCTTTGTATCAGGTTTGGAAGTGCCCAGATGAGGCCCAGCTGTGAAGCAAGGCAGGCTGGTGCTGGGGCTGGTGCAGGTTTTGGGCCTTTTACTGACAGGTTTGGGGCTCCCTGACCCAGCTTCAGCTTGTTTGACAGGTTTTTAGCCTTTTGTTTTCTTTTTTAAGGAGGTATTTTGAAGAGCAAGCAGAACTTTAAAATATTGATGAAGCCTTATTTATCATTTCCTTTTTTGTGGCTAATGGTGTTTATGTTCTAAGAAAACTTTACCTTTTCTAAGGTTGCAAAGCCCCCCCTATACTTTACTTATATAAGTTTTACAGTTTTAGGTTTTATATTTACTTCTATGATTTGTTTTGAGCACATTCTGTGTCTGGAGTAAGTCAGAGTTGGTGTTTATTTCCTTGTGGGTATCTAGTTGATCCAGTACCATTTTTTTGAAATGACTTTTCTTTCCTCATATGAATGGTGTGTCCTTTCTCAGGCACAGCTTGGGTAGGGTTGTAAATTGGGTGGGACGAGGTCTGAGGGAATCACCAGGGTGGAGCAAACAGAAATGGCTGCCAGTCAGCCCTGCACTGGGGAGGTCCCAGCATGGGAACAATGACCGCTGCGAGCACCTCCGTCTGGAAGAAAGCTGCCCCCACGTTCCTGCCCCGATGCCAGACAGTCCAGTTTCTCCCCATATGTGTCTGGGTCCCCCAGAGCCTTGCCCAGAATTGGAACTTAGAGAAAGTGGGAGCTTGTAAATTTAGTTCCTGGTGCTGACCTTTTAAGAGGAGCAGCTGGGTCTCCAGCAGCCTGTGTGTCACTCAGCCCCAATCCACACTGGTTTTTACAGTCCGTAGTTCTTACAGCCCATAGAGACTTCTTTCCCCAGCTCTGAAACCCTGGGATGGGGGTCTGGTGTGGGGCTGGGACCCCTCACTCCTCCATGCGGCCTCTGTAGAGGAGATTTCCCTCCCAATTGAAAAAGCAGCACACCCAGGTGTCAGACCAGCCCGTTCCATGCCTCTGCACCTCCTACCAGTTTTGGTGTGCTTTCTTCTTTGCCTCTTTAGTTGTAGTACTTCCACTCAGCCAGCTTTCCCGTGGTTCTGGATGATAGTTGTTCTGTATTTTAGCTGTAATTTTGATGTGGTTGTGGGAGGCAGCAAGTACAGGCAGTTACCTATGCCGCCATCTTGGTTCCCCTAGAACAGTGGTTGGCAAACCATGGCTCACGAGCCACATGCGGCTCTTTGGCCCCTTGAGTGTGGCTCTTCCACAAAATACCATGTGCGGGCGCGCACGTACAATGTGATTGAAACTTCATGGCCCATGCGCAGAAGTTGGTTTTCGGCTCTCAAAAGAAATTTCAATCATTGTACTGTTGATATTTGACTCTGTTGACTAATGAGTTTGCCAACCACTGCCCTAGAAGAAGTCTTTTGATATATGTGTTGCAAATACTTTGTCACAGTTTGTAACTTTCCTTTTGTTTTCTTTTTTAACGAGGTATTTTGAAGAGCAAAACTTTAAAATGTTGATGAAGCCTGATTTATCATTTCTTTTTTTTATGGCTAATGGTGTTTATGTTCTAAGAAAACTTTACTTTTTCAAGGTTGCAAAGAATTCCCCCCTATACTTTAATTATATAAGTTTTACAGTTTTAGGTTTTATATTTACTTCTATGATTTGTTTTGAGCACATTCTGTGTCTGGAGTAAGTCAGAGTTGGTGTTTATTTCCTTGTGGGTATCTAGTTGATCCAGTACCATTTTTTTGAAATGACTTTTCTTTCCTCATTGAATTGCCTTGACATCTTTGTCAGAAAGCCGCCAACCACATCTGTCTAGATCTATGTCTGTATTTACTATTCTCTTTCCTTGATCTATATGTCAATCTTCTAGCCAAAGCCAAACTGCTTTGAAAATGGAAGCTTTTCAATACATTTTTAAATCAGTTTCAGTCTCCCAATTTTGTTCTTTGTTTTCAAAGTTGTTTTGGCTGTTCTGGGTCCTTTGCATTTCCACGTAAATATTAGAAAAAGCTTACTGATTTTTACCAAAAATAAAAGTTTGCTGGGATTTTGATAAGAATTGTGTTGAGTATACTGATCAATTTGGTGATAATTAACTGGTGGAACCTAGAAAATAATGGAGTGACATCTGTACAGTATGAAGAGAAAATAACTGCCAATGTGGAATTATAATCACAATAAAAATATCTTTCTAAAATAAAGAAAAGTAAGACATTTCAAATAAATTTATTGAGATTATTTATTGCCAGTAGATCTATCAAAGAGAAATACTAAAGTTAGTTTTTTGTGCATAAGGAAAATGATCTCAGATTGAAGTTTGAAAATTCAAAGTGGGATAAAAAGTAATAGAAAGGGTAAACATGTGTGGTGAATCTAAATCAAAATTGCTTATTGCATTTAACATATATGTAGTTAATATCCATACCAATAGGGGCAGAAGAGGTAGAATAAGGATGAATTTAGTTAAAGTGCTCTAAAGTTCTTCGATTGCCTGTTAAGTAATAGAAATACTAATTTATGGAAGACTCCGATAAGTGAAGATATATATTGTGATCTGTAAGATTTTCATAAGGAAAAAAAAATGTATGCTTAACATGTTCATACAGAGAAAAAATGACATAATAAAAGAATACACAATAAATTTGAGGAGAAAAAGAACAAAAAATGCAAAGGACAAAGAAAAAATCAAATAGGAATATAGTAGATTTTAACACAAATTACAAGTAATGAGAATAAATATTCTAAGAAAATATCAAAGCATTTCAAGCTGGATAATCAACTAAAGGCTGTTTATAAAAGATGCATCTTAAATAGGACTCAGAAAGTTTGGAGCTGAAAGTATGGAAGATGTACCATGAAAATATTTAACATAAGATCCTGGTATAGCTTTACTGTTATCAGACAATGGAGGTTGAAAGGCATAGAATATCGATAAACAAAGATTTTTTATAATTATATAAAGTGACAAGGTAAATCCACCAGTAAAACATAACAGTTCTAAATTGGTATATATGTAATAACTGACTCAAAAATGTATGAATCTGAAACTAACAGAAATACAAGGAGAAATTAGTCAGATTCCCAGTCCTTCTAGGCACGAGGTCCCAGCCACCGTCAATCAGCCAGTGTTGACAAGAGACCTTTATCTGACTGCTGTGTGTTTTCTCTCATTGTAGTCTCTCCCAGCGGGTGGCTGGTGGTAATTCTGTGTTATCTGTGTCCCATGCAGAGTCAAGACAATCTCTTAAGCCTTTGTGGGAGTTTGGAGATGAATACAAATGATCTCTGTGAAATCACATAATGGTAATCGGTAATAGAAAGTATTATTGCCAAGTCTCATGTTTCAGTTGGGACACAAGTGTTAACTAAAGGCTGCATAATGCAAACAGCGTGGGCTTGGGAGTCAGACAGGCTTGGTTCAAGTTCCAGAACCACCACAGCTTAACTGCAATGTCAAGTCAACTACTTTACCTTTCTGAGACTTTGTTTCTTTATCCTGAAATAGAGACAAGTGCCGTAATGATTACCTGCTGAAGGATAGGCTGATCAGAAAGGGCGGAGCTCTAGAATGTGCTAGACCAGCCTAATAAGATACTTGGTGAATTAAAGATAAAGATGGTGCTTTTCTTGATCTTAAAGACCCAGTGCCCTGACATCAGCCATCTTTCATTTTCAGCCAGTTTATTGCAGATATAGCAAAAGTAGCAAATTAGAATATATTTCTGTAGTTGCTTAAAAATTACCAGAGTATGGCAAGAACTAAAGAGAAAACTTCCAGGCCAGATGCTAAAGTCCTCATTAAAGCTGAGTTCTCTGGAGGTCAGCAGATGACATTAACAAGATGAGGTCTGGATGCTATCGTTGGGTTAATATGGACATTCAGTCTCCTTTAAAATGCAATGATCTCTTGTATGTCTGTGCCTTTGCACATAACCGGTCACTCTGCTGAGAATGCTTTTTCCTCCTCTACTTGGTTAACTCCTACTTGCTCTTCAAAATAACTGTGCATATAGCTTACCAGGTGAGTAGTGATACTATGAATAATGCACATTATATATGCTTTCCTGAGTGTGCTAGTTAGGACTCTTGGTTGCAAGCGACAGAAACCCAGACCAAACTAGCTGAAACAAAGCAGCTTTTAATGGCTCATGATACAGGGATGGTTTTTGTCATGGACCTGTCCCTTAGGGTCTAATGGCTCTGCCTCCTTCTCCATTGGCTTTGGTCTCATGCTAGCCTTGCCATCAACAGCTTCAGGCTTACATATTACCTTTCTCACTCATCCCAGTAGAATTCCTAGGGCCAGTTGATAGAACTGAACCAATCTCTGTGGGAAAGGGGATACAGCACTCTAATTGGACAGGTCTGGGTTCTGGGCCAGCCGTAGAGCCCAGGGTCACTTTATACTTCATGGTTACTTTTTGATTGTGTCCCACTGTTCTGACAGCTTCACAAGGACTCACTGCACTTGGAGAGCTCACAGGACCTGTAGGGGTAGCAGAGGGCTGTGCTTAGGTTGGGAGGGGCAGGTGATGCAGTGGCTAAGGGAAGAGACTGGAATCAGACTGCCTAGGTCAGGCTTCGGGATCTACCACTTACTGGCTCTGTCACTAATCACGTATCCTTTCTGAACCTGTTTCCTCATCATTTTAAAGTAGACATACTAATAGATAATAATAATAGTGTCTACCTCATAGGGTGGTAGTGAGTATTAATTAATGCATGCGGAGTGTTTAGGATGGCGCCTGGGACTTTTTGAATATATATAATTTTTATAATTTTCTAACTCACCATTCTCTCACTGTTGTTCTTGGAATATGGCATCGTTCCCGGCACATAGTTTGTGCTAATATATTTCTAATGAATAAATGTCATTTGCTCTTCCTAACAATCCTATGAATCCGGTGTTGTGATTCTCATTTTACAGATGCAGGACAGGGAAGCATAGAGCAGTTGAGTACCTTATGGTCATATAGCTCCTGATTATTTAAGCCTGAATTGATCTGAGATCTGTCTGACTGCAGAATCTGGGCTCATCAACAGCCATTAACCAGCTGTAAGATGCAGTTAAGTTATGACCTCTTCTGGGAGAATTTCTTTAATGCTGGACTTGGCCACAGTGAGGGAGGCCCCTTCTCTGAGTACCCGTTATTTGCCCACCTGTGTACCTAAGGGCAGGTCTGTGTCTTGCTCATCTTTGAATATCCAGTTTCGACCACATTGTTAGTTTATTAATTTGGTTGTTAATTAAATAAGGGAATGTTAAACCATGACATGATGGATCCAGGGGGTATGAGTAAACTAAACCGTCCGCTTACCTGAGAAGGATGGCTTGGGGGAGATGTTTCCTTTTAGAAAGAGAATAATGAAGAAAGTAGTGTCTCACACACTAGAGCCCACAATTAAGAAGGTTATGCAGACTGACGTGAGATCAGCAGGCAAGGATGGCGGGGGGGCGGGGGGGGAGGTGGCGGTCTCTGAAACTCAATTCTTCACTTTACGCACACAGATACTGAAACTTAGAGGATGGAAGGAACTTGTCCAAAGTCACATAAGTCTAAGAATGGCCCAGGTGAGAACCCACTCTCTGTGTCCCTGTTATGGATTCTTTCCACAATCTTGCATGATGAACAATTTGAAGACATAGAACAGCCCAGGGGAAATAAGGAAAGAACCACTAGCCACTAACCTTATAGAAAGGGTGTGAAATGAAAATACATTAAACATTTGGCAAATGAAGAAAAATGCACTAACAAGTAGAACAGGAAAAGAGACAGGGGAAAACGTATTAACTTATATATCAGGCTGAGGCCAAGCTGCTGCCAGAGCTGGCTTTGGAGCGGGAAAGCATTCTCAGCTGCTTTTGAGGCGAAGAGATTCCTGTGCTACTCTGAAACAAATGCAGGCAGATAACAAATCATTGTGCACTGCCCGAGAGCACTACAGATCCCAAACCTCTCTTTCTCCTTTCCCTTGGAGTAGACCCACTTGGTCCTTGCCTAGTGCCATGGAAAGAACACAGGCTCTGGGTCTCACTTGATGTTACCATTAATTGGGTCCATGCAATTGAGCAGCCTACTTACTTATTCTCTCTAACCCCAAGTTTCCTCACTTATAAAATGGAGCTGTAAATATTTAAGAGGCTGGCAAGGATTAAATGAGATAGACTATGTAAAATTACTGGAATAGGGTAGGCAATAATTGGCAATTATTGTTATTCCTTCAAAGATGATGGTGCCCATAGACAGAAGGGGAACCCATTTGCCATATAAGCAAACTGGTAAATGAGACACAATAAGATTGGCCTCACTCAATACTTCCTATAATCCCTTTTTTTTCCCCCTAAAGTTTTTATTCTGTAGAAGGAGGCATCATATCATGGTGGCCCTATTTAGGACATTTTATTTTTCTGTGTCTGAAACAAGGAGGGCTCCCTTCAGTATTTTAGAAAATAAAAGAAGACATAAATTAGCATAGACTAATTAACATTTAATTTTTTTAGCTTTCCAAAAAAGATATCACTTCCCTCTGTAAACTCTTATCCTCACTCTGACCTTGAGGGCTCCTCTTTACTCTCTCCCTCTCTCTTCCCACTGGTCTCCTCTGATCCTCTGGTGCTCATTCTCAGAAACAGGGTCAATATTAGGGTGAGGAAAGTGAAACACCTTGGACCTAAAATTTAATGAGACCCTCATTTTAGATCCTACAAGTGTTCATTTCTAAATTTTGTGTCCTAAGAGTCTTGCTTGCCTCACCCTAGACCTTGCCCTGCTGGAAAATATGGCTGCCATGAGAAACCAAACTTTAAAAAAATATATGGTTCTCTCACTTTTCTCTCTTGATCATAAGACAAAACTTCTTAGGGAAGGTGTAACTTAGATCACTTTGAATGATTGAGCACCATAAGTCAACTAGCTGTGGTCAAGGGTTTGGGTACCTTTCACACAGTAAGAATCATGGTGCCCATTTGGATGAGATTTGAGAGGAGGCAAGAAGAAAAGTTCCTAGGAAAGCAGTACTGGGCAGAGAATGTGTTGCTCTTACCCCACATATAGGATCATTGCTTGCTATTGGTGCGGCAGTGGTCTGAGCGGTAGTCCCCCAAAGATACCTCATCTTAACCCCTAGAACCTGTGAATGTGAACTTATTTGAGAAAAAAAAAAAGTCTTTGCAGGTGTAATTATAGTTGGTGAGATGAGACCATCCTGGGTTATTCAGGTGGGTCCTGAGTACCATGACAAGTGTCCTTATAAGAGACACACAGAGGTGAACAGAGAGAGAGGAGGCCATGCACAGATGAAGGAAGGTATTAGAGTATTGCAGCCATAAGATGAAGAATTCCTGCAGCCACCAGAAGCTGAAGGGACGAGGAACAGATGCTCCCCTGGAGCCTTGGAAGGCAGTGTGGCCCTGCCAACCTCTTGGACTTCTGGCCACTAGAACTGTGAGAGAACACATTTCTGTAGTTTTAAACCACCAAGTCTGCAGTGATCTTTTATGGCAGCCCTTGGAATCTAATACAGGTGCTAAATAAGAAATCATGGGCAAGACATCTGACTCGAGTGGCCCTCAAGAGAGGACATGTAATATAGTGATTAAGAGCATGGACTCTGTAGCCAGGTTACTGGACTTTGGGTACTGATTCTGCCACTTAACAGATGTCAACCTGAATAATTATTTAACCTCTCTGGGCCTTCAGTTCCTTTTACTAAAATAAGCATAATATTAGTTAATTCATGCAGAGCTTAGAACAGTACCTGGCATATGCTATATACTTACTGAGAGCCATGATTATTCCTGTGTAAATTTGGGGTGATGACAATAGTTCCCCTGCCCATTTAATCATGTTGTTGGGATGATTCACTGAGAGAGTAAATGTCAATTACATTCAAGCAAAATAATCTACATGTACTAGGAAATAGGGTAGGAAATATGGGGGGGAGGGGATAAAATAAGCTAAATAAGGTATGTGACCTTGAGGAGTTCACAGTTCTGTTATAGACTAAATTGTGTTGCCCCAAAATTCATTGGAATTCATATTTGGAGATAGAGCTTTTAGGAGGTAATTAAGGTTAATGATATCATAGTGTAGGGCCCTACCCTGATAGGACTGGTGTCTCTATAAGGAAAGAAAGATATACCAAATACCTCTCTCTCTGCCTATATGCACAGCAGAGAAGCCCTGTGAGGACACAGTGAGAGAGAGTCTGCAATCCAGGAAGAGAGCTCTCACCAGAAACCAGCCCTACTGGCACCTTGATCTTGGACTTCCAGCCTCCAGAACTGTGAGAAATAAATTTCTGTTGGTTAGGCTCTCCAGTCTGTGGTATTTTATGGCAGTCCAAGCAGACTAATATAAGTCTATTTGTGGAAATTATAAAGCAATACATATTATAAGTATTGTATTTTACTACCATTAATCCAGCTAATTTCTCCAACCAATATACTGCATATGGAATGAAAAAGGATTCCCCTAAGGTTAAAAAAAACTTTCTTTGTTTTACACTGACTGTCAGAAGTTTGTGCAAGCACACAGTGGAATTCAGGGAATTCGACAGCTCTAAAAGAAATGCTCCCTTGAGGGTTGTAAGCAGGAAAGAGATTAAGATAAAACAAAATGTTTTCTACTCAGGGAGACTTTTTGCCTTTGTAAAATGTGTCTTCTCTAACTGTCTTCTCTCTTATATATTTACCTTCATTTTGGAAGTCTTAAAATTAAAAAAAAAGTTTTCCTCCAATATGGATGGAAATGAGTCTAAGGTAAAAGAATATCATTCCCTTTGGAACAGGAAAATATGTTCCCTTCCACATATTAGACAATGGTCCTCGTCCAATTTCACTGTCTCTGCCAGGAAACGTCCTGCTCATCTCTCAGGTGTCTTCCTTCTCAGCACTGCTTCTCTCCAACTAGAGTTAATTAATCCCTCCTCCCTCCTAGCTCTGTCACACTCTGACTCAGGGTAGATGCATCTCACTAGATATAAGATCTTCAAAGTCAAGGGCAGTTACTTTTTGTCCTGAACTCATCCCTGCCTCCATCGCCAATGGGGTGCTCATACTAAAAAACTTCAGTATATGAGTTGAAAGGAGTCTCACCTATTCCTATTTAAAAACACACACACATAGACTGGCCATTTCTGATTGGAGTTATTGACTTTTGGTGTAAACTGAGTTTACCATATAACAAAGGAACAGTGAGAATGAAACATTTAAAAGTCAAAAACTGGTATCTTATCCTGACCACTCTAACCTGTACATTTAAACTCTGATGAACCCACTCCCACACTTCATCTCTGGAAGCCATTTAAATCCTGTTTGGGGAAGTCCAGATGTGCCTGTGGCCATCCTCTTAGACCCTCTGACATTTCTTCTCAGTCCTAGAACTATTCCACTTCCTTGGCGTGGTATCCAGTTTTGCCTCTATTCCTGCCTCTTGAGCACAATGACATTGACATTCCTGCTTCTGACTAATAGCATTGGGGTATCATGCTTCAATCTGCAGGGTTTTGGACCTCAGCACTGTGCACTGCACACTAGAAAAGTGGTTTTTGAAGAGTGGTTCCTGAACCAGCAGCAGCTGGGAATATGTGAGAAGTGTGACTTATACAGCTGCTCCCAGAACTGCTGATTCAGAAGTTCTGGGGGGTGGGGCAGTCATATCCAGAAATCTCTGTTTTAATGAATTTTCAAATAATTCTTATGATTCTAAAATTTAAGAATGACCACTACAGAAAGTTTACCTAATTTCTTTGAGTCCTCAAATCTCAAATGGATGAATATAATTTCCATTCTGTAAAGTGATTTCTGTGACTGAGTAAGTCCTAAAGTCCACTCAGTTCACATGGAAGGTGCTAAATAAACAGCTGAATCTGAACTTAATAGTCCTGTGCTAGTGCTGTGAGTCTGAATAATCATAAGTTCACTTCACCGAGCCTTCTATTCACATGGGCTTTCGTGCACCTGTTTCACAAGACAGCAACAGTCCCACCTGCACTCTGGCAAGCTCTCCATCACCTGGCACATATGCTGTTCCGAGTCTTATCACACCTCGGTGAAGGAACACATGGGCCCATATGTCAGCCAACGTGTTTATATTCTTTTATACAGAAAGAGGAAATATGTTTCACAATAAATATTTGCATACTTTGGAGCAATTTTTTGTGTGTGTGAGAGAGAGGGAAGAAGAGAGAGACAAAAACTTTGATTGGAGCAAGTAGTTGGAACTTTGTTCCTTTGTGATTTTTAAAAATATATTTTTATTGATTTCAGAGAAGAAGGTAGAGAGAGATAGAAACATCAATGATGAGAGAGAATCATTGATTGGCTGCCTCCTGCACATCTCCCACTGGGGATAAAGCCTACAACCTGGGGTCCACAGCATACTTTAGTTGGCCTTTATGTACACAATGGAGATAGATTGCTTTTAGGAACAAAAACAAAAGCTTTTGTTTATTAAAACAATTATGATTCAATAATAATAATGATAGTGTGTAATATGATAAACTGATGTGCTGTCATTTCATTCTCTTCTTGTGTGTGTCTATTTCAGCCTTTGATATTCTTCCATTCAGGCTCTGAAACAAGAAAAAGTATTGATGCAAAAATGAGCTGTCCTAGAGAAAATGAGGAGCAAAATAAATAAATAAATAGGTAAGTAAATAAATAGAATTATTGTTTTTGTTTTAGAAAACAATAGTTTAGGTGGAGTAAGAAAGATTTGGAAAAAGATGAGGCCAGGGAGAATTTTGCCCAACCCTTTTTCCCCATGCTCACCCCAGGAAATAAGTACACTAGATAAATATGATTCTCCAAGCTAGGGCAGAAGAGAACATTTGAAGAATGTAGAATACAAAAATTAGTCATCACTGAACACCTGTCCTGTTCCCCCCTTTCCTCCAGCCTCGAGCCACAATAAGGAATAGAAACCATAGAACCTCAAATAAATGGGAGATCTAAGAATAGGAGAAACCCATCCTTACCTCCTACTGGTAACTCAGAGAGTTCATTCACAGATGGTTCCCACAGCACTAAGTCATGGGGATCGTAGAGTACGGAATCATGTCAAGTTTGGTGCTAGGTCCTCTAAATACATTTTCTGGAAACAATCTTGTATTATTAGACTTTTTAAAAAATGAAGAAATAAGATTTAAGTAATAAGACCATGGTTGCACAGCAAGTATGTAGGAGAGGTGGCAAATTGAACCAAGTAGCAGATGGAGGAAAGAAGCTCTTGGTAACCTTCAGAGTTCTGCCTCCATACAACTTATGTGAATGTAGACAAAACACTCAGCCTTCCCTCATCGATAAAAACATGGGCATTTACTTTGGTTACATCACTGTCTTAGAGAGAATAGGCAGAATGGGGTATTTAGTATTTGTCCTCCTTGGGGTTCTCTGAGATTCTTGGATCGGTGGCTTGATTTCATTTGTTATTTATTTGCAAAATTTTTATTCCATCAAATCTTTTTTTCTAAATCATTATTTCTGTTTTGTTCCTCCTTCAAAATTCCAATTGTACACATGCTAGACTTGTGCTATTGTCACACAGCTCTTGGATGCTCTGTTCTGTTTTTCTGTTTGTTTTTTATGTTTTTAATTTGTTTGTTTTCACTTTTTTCTCTTTGTGGTAATTTCCAGTTGATCTATCCTTACACTCACTGATTCTTTCCTTGGCTTTGTCTAATTTAATGATGAGCTTGACAAAGGAATTCATCTCTAATGCAGTCATTTTTTATTTTTCCTATTGCCATTTAACTCATCATTTTCATTTCTTTGCTGAAATTTCCCAATAATCTATATATGTAATCTATATATATAAAAGCCTAATATGCAAAGTATCCCCTTGGGAGTTCGACCAACTGGGAGTTTGATTGCTCGCTGTGATGTGTGCTGACCACCAGGGGGCAGCGTGGAATGAAGGGAGGCCCTAGCCAGCAGCCAGCAGCTGCTAGGGACCATACCCATGCACAAATTTCGTGCACTGGGCCTCTAGTGTTCATATGTTTTCCATGAAATTGTTTTCATATTAACCATAGTTATTTAAGCCCAACACATAGGGCCTTCCTGGTTTTGATACTGTTAAAGTGATTTTCCTCTTGATGATGGGTTGTTTTCTTTGTGTCCTTATAATTTTTAATAGAATGTCAGACATCATATGCAGAATAATAGAGATTTCAGTAAATGCTATTTACTCCTGAAAACCAGCACACATTTGTCAGGCCAATAATGTGGGCCTTGAGAAAATCTAGCCTCCAGAACTGAGGCAATAAATTTCTGTTAAGTCTCCCATTTTTATTTGTACTTTGTTACAGAAGCGCTAGGACATTTTTTGAAATATGTTTTTTAATTGATTTTTAGAGAGAGAGGAATGGAGAGGGAGAGATAGAAACAATGATGAAAGAGAAACATCATTGATTGGCTGCTTCCTGCATGGACCCTGCTGGGGATTGAGCCCGAACCCAAGCATGTGCCCTTGATGGGGAATTGAACTGGTAATCTCCTGGTGCACAGGTTGATGCTCAACCACTGAGCCACAATGGCTGGGTGAAGCCCTAGGATATTAATATAGATTTTGGCACTGGGGAGTGGAGTGCTACTATAACAAATATCTAAAAATGTGGAAGCAGCTTTGGAACTGGTAATGAGTAGAAGATGGAAGAATTCTAAAGCACTTGATAGAAAAAGCCTTTGTTGCCTTGAAGAGGTTATTGATAGAAATATGTATATTAAAGTTGCTTCTCGTAAGGTCTCAGATAGAAACGAGGAACATGTTTTTTAGAAACTGGAAGAAAGGTGATTCTTGTTATAAAATGGCAGAGGCTTTGGATTTTACTCTATAGGGTGAAAAGAATAAGTTATAAATGATAAACTCAGATATTTAGCTGAGGAGATTTCTCATCAAGTGTTGAAGGTGCTTATTAGTTTCTCCTTCTTGCTTATAGTAAAATGAAAAAGGAGCAAAATCATTGAAGAAGGAATTCTGCTTCAAGACTGCAACACCGAAATCCTGACAGAGTTTCTAGCTTGCTGGCCTTCCCTATGCATTTCAAACTCAAGACATCAACTCTTACCTGAATTTCCTGATATAAATGAGTATGTGACTCCTTTCAAAGCTATGTAAATGCTGTGGTAATTATATAAACAAAATAACTTAAAAGTGTTATAGTTGCTTTTTGCCCCCATACAACCACTGAGTCCCATGATTGTGGGCTCACTCCTGAACCCATTTCACAGTGAAGTGGTTTCTTGACAGGTGCTATGCTGCCTGATATTTCATGCTTGTGAACCAGACATTCCATAAGCCCCTGTATTACAGTGCTGGCTAAAGCTCTGCAAACAGAAAAGTCAACCCATAAAATAGATATATATCTATCCCTCTGAGGATGGACTGCTGGTCCATCTAGGATGGAAGGGACCCAATTTAGTTAACTTTCTCTGAAATGGCTGGTTGGGTTGGGCATTCAGAGTCAACAAAAGCTAGGTCAACCTTGGTAGAGGGGCAATCCATGCTATTTGACTCATGCATGACCTCCATTGATGTGTCCATCATACCAGTTTTGGGGCAGCTGACTATCAAGGCTGGCTTGTGCCACTGGCTGAGTCATTTTGCATACTTTGTTTTTCAATGCCTCTTCCACAGTGGATGCTTTCTGGTGTGCTTTAATGTGTAAAACAAAACTTTTCATACTTTGTGGTCTCTCACGTATGTGCACTTACAAACCTCCCTGTCATCTTGTAGGCTTTGCCATTAAGGTTCCTATGATCTGGTCAGATGTTTAACTATTGCCCAGGAAGATGTTTATATTTTCACTTTCCTTCCACACAGTGTAGATGGACAGGTTTACTGCTCATAGCCCAGAGTGAAGATTTTCCCTTTCTGCTATCTTTCAAGTCTACCCTTAAATTGGCTACAATGTAGTTTCATATTTTCCCCAATAACCGTTTGTTCATCAAATTCATTTTGGTGACTTCTTCTTGGATGAACTAAACTGAAAACAAGCAAGCAAACAAAAAAACAACAACACAGTGATCTTGAGAGTAGTTTGAGAAAACAGAAATTTGGGAACTGGTTCACTCATGACTAACTGGCAAGGAGGTCCCATCCTGAGTGGAATGTGGGGGACAGATTCCTGGCACACTATTGTACTATAATTGCTGATGATTTCACTAGTGAGGACCTAGAAGGATATCTAGTGGAAGAGAATGCCCAGCTCACAGTGGTTCTGGCTTCCGGTGTTTAAGTACTGTCACCTCAAGTAATAGGGCCTTCATCATACCCCTTTCATGCCATCAGAACTGGCTCTGAGACCCCTTTCATGCCATTAGAACTAGCCTTTAGAGAGAGCCACAGTGCACTTGTTAGTGATGCTGATGTTTCTCTCACCAGCGCATTCTTGGTGGTCTTGAGGTCATTCTTGAGATGCAGGCTGCAGTACATATTCCTTGTACACATCCTATGGAATCATGTCAGTGGTGCAAAAGATGTAGTAGAAAGTTTATGGTAAACCCTGTTGAGAGAATCACAACATAGGACCCTGAGATGCTGGAGCAAGGCGTTGCCATCTGCAATAGAAACACCATTCGTTGTGAGAAATAGTTCTTTATGTGTTACTAGGTCCTAATAGAAACAGAAGGCTTGCTTGTGGGACACCAGATGAACATGGTCCTGGAAGCACTCATTATGAGCTTGTCATGTCAGAGCCACCAATTTAAAGTCAGGTGGGTCCAGGAGTGGTACATTGTATAAAGAAAATGGCACATGGGAGATTGATCTAAAGTGTGCAAATGATAAAGGGCAAGGAGAGTGAGCCTTTAGATCACTATGCAGATACCTACAAGCTATGAGAAGAGAAAGGGGAGGAAGGAGGATAAATAGGGAGAGCCTCAGACTACAGTGCAACTCTGAGAAAATATTGGCCAGGCTGATGAGAAGTCTCTAAGTAAAGGTTTGCTGTTAGAAGTGTCTCATAAGTGGGAATGGCCTGGCTTTAGAATCCCTGTTGTATTTAGTCATTGGTTGGGAGAAGTCTGGCAAAAACCTTGACTAAATATGAACACTTTGTTGGATCCAAACTTCATTGGCTGGAGGCTGCCAGTCAGCCATGCTTCTCAGAGAAAACTCTTTGGAATGAAGATCTAAATGATGCTCCCCTATTGCTGCCACATCTACTAAGTGGTAGGAATTGATTTCCCCTTCTTTCTCCTTCTCTAAGTTACACAGCACCCTCGTTGTGCAGAGTCCTAACATAGACTATTTTGCTTCTGCTTGGAAAACTCTTCACCTTCTCTCTATCTTTCAACTGACTCTTCAGAGCACAGCTCAATCATCACGTTTCCATGGAGGCTTTCTTTGAATTTCCAAAGAGATCAGATTCCTTACAACATGATGTTATAACTCGCTGTATTTTGTATCCATGGTACTTATCAAATTTGGCAATTACACATTAGTAAAGTGATTTTTTTAAAATGTCTTTATTGATTAAGGTGTCACATATTTGTCCTCATCCCCCCATTCCCATCCCACACCCCTCCCCACGGATGCCCCAACCCCCTGTTGAACTTAACCATTGGATAGGCTCATATGCATGCACACAAGTCCTTTGGTTGATCTCTCCCTCCTCCCCCCACCCTCCCCTATCCTCCCTCTGAGGCCCGATAGTCCGATCGATGCCTCCTTGTTTCTGGTTCTGTTCTTGTTCCTCAGTCTATGTTGTTCATCATTTCCCCTAGATGAGCGAGATCATGTGTCACTAGAGATATACTTATAAGAACTGAATGTGAGATGAGCAATAATAGTTATGCTGACAGGCAAATGAATCAGTCTGTAGTGAGTTTCTTTCTGGACCAACAGTTCTTTAGAGACCCAATTTCAATGTCCACCAGTTCCTTATGTGTACATGTCAGCACTGACCCCTCAGCTCTGGATGGTGGACAAATGGTGGTAACGGAGGTCCGACTTCCTCTGGTTTGGTCTCGGCCGGACCCAGGGGCACGGCTTCACCCGGACTCAGGGGCACGTGGCCTCTCCCAGACCCAGGGGGCGCGTGGCCTCACCCGGGCCCGGGACCCAGCCTCACCCGGATCCAGGGGCACACGGCCTCACCCGGACCCAGGATCCGGCTTCACCCATACCCAGGGGCGCAAGGACTCACCCAGACCCAGGGACACATGGCCTCACCCGGGCCCAGGGACCCAGCCTCATCCGGGTCTAGGGGCGCGTGGCCTCACCTGGACCCAGGGGCGTGTGGCCTCACCCAGGTCCAGGGGCGCAAGGCCTCACCTGGACCCAGGGGCGCGTGGCCTCTCCCAGGCCCAGGGGCACGTGGCCTCACCCAGGTCCAGGGGTGCAAGGCCTCACCCAGACCCAGGGGCGCGTGGCCTCTCCCGGGCCCAGGGATCCAGCCTCACCCGGGTCCAGGGGCGCGTGGCCTCTCCCGGACCTAGGTGCGCGAGGCCTCACCCAGATCCAGGGACACATGGCCTCACCTGGACCCGGGGGCGTGTGGCCTCTCCCAGACCCAGGGGCGCGTAGCCTTACCCGGACCTAGGTGCGCGAGGCCTCACCCGGATCCAGGGGCACATGGCCTCACCTGGACCCGGGGGCGCGTGGCCTCTCCCAGACCCAGGGGCGCGTGGCCTCACCCGGACCTAGGTGCGCGAGGCCTCACCCGGATCCAGGGACACATGGCCTCACCCAGACCCAGGGGCGCATGGCCTCTCCCAGACCCAGGGGCGCGTGGCCTCACCCGGACCTAGGTGCGAGAGGCCTCACCCGGACCCGGGACCCAGCCTCACCCGGATCCAGGGGCACATGGCCTCACCCGGACCCGGGGGTGTGTGGCCTCTCCCAGACCCAGGGGCGCGTGGCCTCACCTGGACCTAGGTTGTGCGAGGCCTCACCCGGACCCGGGACCCAGCCTCACCCGGATCCAGGGACACATGGCCTCACCGGGATCCGGGCTCCAGCTTCACCCAGACCCAGGGGCGCGTGGCCTCACCCGGACCCAGGGGTACATGGCCTCACCCGGGCCTGGGACCCAGCCTCACCCGGATCCAGGGGCACACGGCCTCACCCAGACCCAGGATTTAGCTTCACCTAGACCCAGGGGCACGTGGCCTCATCCGGACCCAGGGGCGCGTGACTTCTCCCAGACCCCTGGTCGCGTGGCCTCTCCCGGATCCAGGGGCCCACGGCCTCACCCGGACCCGGAATCCGGCTTCACTTGGACCCAGGGGCGCGTGGCCTCACCCAGACCCAGGGGCGTGAGGCCTCACCTAGACCCAAGGGCGTGTGACTGCACCCGAGCCCAGAGGCTCACAGCCTCGCCCGGACCCGGGTCCCAGCGGGGTTTCGTCTTCTTGATCCCAATTCCTGTTGGTCAATTCCCTCTCAGCAATTCCTTCGGCCATTTTCTCAGAGCTCCAGGGCGGCTGCCTCAGAACTCGTTGGGCGGCGGGCTCGGCGAAGCTCCGGTGCGCTATGCCGGTGCGCTGCGTCGGCCCTTGGGTCTGCAGCAGTGGCCGGTCGCCGAGCGTGCGTACCTGGCCACTTCCAGGGCGTTGAGATTCTTGAAGGACTCGGAGGTCAGCAAGCGAGGAGTCTCCCACCCCATGTCTCCCAGGGGCTCATCTGTCTGTGCTTGGCAGCGAGTGGAGCCGTCCCCTCAGCCGGAGACCGCTGGGGGAACTGCGCCGAGCACGTTCCAGGCCTGCCATTGTGTCGCCTGAGCCGTAGTTCTTAAAGTGTGGACTTTGGGTCACCAGGCATCGGCATCATCCCGCATACCCCTCTCTTTTATTCTAGTTGTAGAGCATCTGCTCAGCCAGCCCTCCGGTGGTTCTGGATGGTGTCTGCTCTGCTCTCCCGTCGTAGTCTCAAAATTGTTGTGGTAGGCAACGATCAGGCTTCCGCCCTATGCCTCCATCTTGGTCCTCCTTTGTACAGTTAAGTCTTGATTGTTGTTGGTGTCACTGGGAAGAATTGTCCTCCAGGCCAATTGGCCGTGAGGACCCTCTTTGTCTATATAGGAAGAGTTGCTGTGCAGGAGACATGTTTATGGGCCGGGTCTTGATGCAGCAATGCTTTGGCGCTCACTGAGTCTGCCTCTTGAATGTGTCCCTTGTGCGCGTGGTTGAAATCTGGTGTCATCTCACACCGACCACTAGATGCCCTCGTTTCTGGGTCTCCAATGGAGTGTAGGTCAGCTACTGCCTGAGGCACTCAACAGGGAAAAGCCTCTGCTCAGCTTGGATGGGGCGGAGTTGCAGGGTGGAGCCTACAGCCTTGGCTTCCTGTCAGCCCCTGCCCTATGAGGTTCCTGTGTCTGTGTCACTCTATACTCCTTGCAAACACCTCTGAGAGAAACGCGCCCTGGAGTTTCGCCTGCTGCCAAACAGTCTAGTCTCTCCCCTAATGAATCTGGATTCCCAGATTCTCGCCTGGAACTGGGTTTCAGTGTAGTTGGAACTGGGTCTCAGCGCAGTCTGGCGCTTTTGTCTCCTTCCCAGCAGGGCAATTCAGTGGCACAGGCATCAGTCCCTTCTCTGCGCACCTTCCCGTGCGTGCCTCTGGAGCTCTGCCTTCCGCCGCTCCTCTGTGTCTGCGCCCCACAGCCCAGATTCATTCCCCCAGCGTGCGCCTGGCTTCCCAGGGTTTCACCCGGAACTGGGGTTCAGTGCAGTTGGAGCTGGTGTTCAGCGCAATCTGGAGCTTTTATCTCCTTCCTGCTAGTGAATGCTGGCCAGGCCGTCAGCCGCCCCTTCCTCTCAGGCTCCGTCCTCCCCGCACGTGCGCGTGCTCGTGTCTCCGCCCTTGTCTCCATACCTCAGGCTTTTACAGCTCCTCTGATTATCCTTGTGGTTTTCTCTTTCCTTCTAGTTGTGGGCATTTCAGTCCGCCAGCTTTCCTGTGGTTCTGAATGATGTCCGTTTTGACTTTTAGTTGTATTTTTGAAATTGTTGTGCCCGGCTGTAGGTTAGGTGATTAACCTATGCCGCCATCTTGGTTTCTCCTAAAGTGATTTTTTTAAAATGTCCTTACTAGGCTGTAAACCTGGTGAAGACAAAGCCTTTATCCTAGTCTGTATTTCCAATACCTATCACAGTGCCTCGCATACAGAAAGCATCCAATGTGTGTTGAATAAACAAATGAATGAATGAATGATTGAATTGTCTCCATTAAGTTCAACTAATTTTTTTAATAACTGAGAAACTCTGAGAGCCTTAGGTTAATAAATCTGGATATAAATTAGCATCATCCTATGTATAGATGAAAGTACAGAACATTCAAGGTAATTGATGCCAGAAAATTATAGTTTATAAAATAAATTGGCTCTTTTTCCTGAATATGAAGTTAAACATAATAAAAATATTTATTTTTGAAGGACTTTTCATATTTGGCTTCCTGGTCTTCAAGACTTTATAAAAGGGCATTTAATTAAAATTCTAATAGTAAAAATAATTATATCAACATAACTTGATCATTCAAGTAGATAGATAGATAGATAGATAGATAGATGATAGATGATAGATAGATAGATAGATAGATATGCATAGCCTGTGGACACAGACAATAGTATGATGAAGGCCTGGGAAGGGTAGGTCTGGGCTGGAGGGAGGTCAATGGGAAAAACAACAACAAAGGGGACATCTGTAATACTTTCAACAATAAACATAAATTAAAAGAAAAAAAAGAACTAATGGCAGAATGCCTCCTTCTCCCTGGTCCCAGGCATCTATTGGAGATAAAACAGTGTTAAAGGCCCCAGCCTCTGCAGTGAAGACTAAATTCTGTTAACTGCAGTGCTTTTTAACTGGGGGTCAATGGATGTGTCAGTCAATCCTCTGAAAATGTTATGAGAAATATTTGTGCCTGGGTGTGTGTGGTCATTTTTGTAGGAAAAAGCACATGCTTCAAAGTGTTTAATAATCACTAGTTCTTTGAATTTTGCAACATGGAGATCATCATGTTTAAGAGCAATGTCAGTGAGTTGTAGAGGCAGAATAAGATGTCAGAATGTTAAGGAAATGGGAAATAAAAAGTGAAAACAGAAGTAGGCTCAAACAAGAAGGAACAAATAAAGGTTGAAATAGGTTAGAAGGATATTATGTTTCAGGATGGGAGAGACTTGAACTGGAGAGGGGATATAAGAACTATATTCATTGACCACTGAATCTTGTTTTTGCATAAATTATGTATTACTTTATTGATCATCTTGAAGATGATGTAATAGTGGGAGGGAGCTAAGGAAACAAATAGAAGAGAAGAGTTGGCTTGGGTAGCATGAGAAACACCTCATTATTCCAGACTTGAAAGGGGAAGCTTCTAGAAGTTGGCAAAAGCAAAAAGTGAACTTCCCTCTAGTGTCTCCAGGAGGAAGGCAGGCCTGCTGACTTCCTTGTAGCCAGTTAAGAACCATTTTTGAACTTCTGAGCTCCAACATTGTAAGGTGATACGTTTGTGTTGTTTTAAGCCACTAGTGTTGTGATAGTGTGTCATAATACTGAAAGGAAACACATGACGCATCTTGTGTGTCACTGAGAATCCTCATGGGCTCCATCCCTCCCTGCCAGTGGCTGCTATAGTGACTAGTGCTGACTAGCTCTCTGCAGCTGCAACCAGGTGCACCCTCATAGAGCTTGCTGAGGTTTCTTCAATAGCGGCAGGGACTCCCTGGAAATGTGTGCCCTAGAGCTGTCCTTGGCTAGTGGGGGAATAAGTGCTGATGAATAAATGCTTCTCCATTTTTTCCTTTGGGACCTAGTTCTAAGTTGCATTTCATAATACTCCAGGGATGGAAGATCAAGCATCAGTCATCTGCGCTAGTGACCAACTCAATAACATCCTTGTACTAGTCTTCCCTTCTTCCCTGTTCTCTTCCCTGAACCTTCACCTCTGCTCCTGAAGATCGCTTGGAGAATAAACCGTAAGCATGCCTCCGGTTCTGACCCTGGAGACCCAGGCTGAGACAGAGATATGCATTATGCTAATTGCTTTACCTGCATTTCTCATTTACTTATAATATCCACCCAGTAATATGTTTATTCATATCCCCATGATTTTATAGATAAAATATCTTTAACTCACAGAAATGAATAACTTGCAGAAGGTAATTCAAAGCACACAACAAACAATTAATTAATGAAACGTGGATTTACCTTTCAAGTCACAAGTGAGGCTGATAGCAAATCCTGCGTGTTTTCTGATACACTGCTCAAATCCTCAAATGCTTTGGAGAGATTAAATGAGGTCACTAGCATGAGAGTTTTGGTATAGTTAGTTCTTAAAAAAGGACTTTGAACCATAGACTCCATTTTCTGTCTTCAGGAAGAAAAATGACACCACATTCCACTTCACCCTCAAAGTAACATTTAAAATTCAGTGGGGACTCCAAATCTCAAGTTCTGTATTTCCTTTTTTAATTTAATTTTTATTAAGAAATTTTAATGTTAACATACTTGCAGGTATCTCCCTTTTCCCTGCCCTTTAAGTTCTGTGTTTCTTGGAATATTTTGTTTATATGGGAAAATCTTGGAAGAGTTTGTATCAGTCAAAAACACTGTAGCCTGGCCACCACAGCTCAGTGGTTGAGCATTGACCTATGAACCAGGAGGTCAGGGTTTGATTCTCAGTCAGGGCACATGCCTGGGTTGCAGCTCAATCCCCAGTGTGGGGCATGCAGGAGGCAGCCAATCAATAATTCTCTCATTACTGATTATTCTATCTCTCTCTCTCCCTCTCCATCTCCCACTCCCTTCCTCTCTGAAATCAATAAAAATATATTTAGAAAAAAAAAACCCTACATTGTTTTAAGAAAACACACTGTAGAGGGAGAAGAGAAATCAGTCCATCATATGATGCCACAATGCAGAAGAGAAGCTGACTCTGATTGCCCTGCACCTTGTGTGCTGCAAAATTCTGGGAATTGGGATCATCTGTCATTCCAGACTTGTCATATTCCGCTGCAATAAAATGTATAGTCTAATTTGAAAAGTTCTCTTGTGGAAAGTGTCTTAAAAATATATATAACCTCTGTCCCAGTAATTCCATTAGGAATTTATCCAACCAAAAATATCAAGTGCAGAAAAAGATCTATATGTGGAATACTTATGGCAGCATTCTTTAAAATTGTGAAAACTGGAAGCAGCCAAAGTCTCCAGAAGACAGACTAATGGTTAAAGCAATATAATACATCCACACTATGAAAGGTAGCAATCACATATTCAAACTATATTTTATATGGAAAATTATTTATGGTATAACTAGTGGCCCGATGCACGAATGAAGATTCGTGCAAGAATGGGCCTTCGTTCCCCTGGCTTTCGGCACCGCCTTAGCTCTGGCCGGAGCAGCGTTTCTGCTCTGGCCAGGAGCTGCCTTTCTGCCTTCCCACGCTGCCCAGAGGCCTGGAGCAGCTGGGGTGGTGCAGAATGCCTGTGTATGCAAATTAACCCACCATCTTTGTTGGGTTAATTTGCATACTCACTCCTGATTGGCTGGTGGGCATTGCAAAGGTACGGTCAATTAGCATGCTACTCTTTTATTAGGTAGATATTTGGTTAAAATTGGGTAAATTAAATTGTATTTTGTAAAACAAGACCTCCACATTTCTATGAACCTGGAGGATTAGACAGTAGTACATTTTTAACTATTTTTCTTTAAATGTTGGGGTTATAGGTGATTTTAATTTTCTTAAAACTTTTAAATTTTTCTGAATTTTTATAATAGTCTCTAATAACTTACAGCTAACAAGAATACACATTTTAAAAAGTTTTTTTCTGTTTCTTAAAAATAAAATATGTATCAACATTTCTTCAAGAATCTTTGTGTTATTCAACCATTTGACACAGGTAGATATATGAGTCTGACTACTTTAAGAGTGGAAAGGAATGGTAATCAAGAAGATACATGCCATATCCTTTATCAGTTTCCTGTTCCATTTATTTTTATTTTTGCTTTTACTTTATTTTCTTGACCCCCTGGAGTAGACTCCCTACCTTGTGGCCATCAGGCAAATCTAACCATGATACTCCCCTGAGAAAAGCCCTTTGATGGCTCTCTATTGTCATCAGGAATAAGTCATTGCCTGCTTTAGTTAATTCTCTCTCAGTTGAAAATATCAGACCCAATATCATTGTGTCTAATAAAAAATGATCATTGATCACATTATATTCATGAGAAGAAATATGGGTAGCTAATAGAATTAAAGAAAGACCTCAAGATCTGAAGGAAACAGAGACTCAAGTAATGTAACTGGGAGTTCAATGCTACCCTAACTTTTTTTCATGTGAGTTTCACATTTCTTCTCTCTCTTTTCTGTGAATCTACTCGTAGGCTTCATTTTCTACTACGGCCTTAAGGTGTTTTCCAAGCAGTAGGAAATATAATTGTCCTCAATCCCAGATTAGCAACTTTATAAAAAATGAAGGGCTTCTTTCTATCAATATCTATAAACTGTACTAATCTTAAGAGAGGATTGTATTGGACCTGTTTGTATCACATGCCCACTTCTATCCTGATCCATATGTCCAAAGGACTAGAATACCATGGTCAATGGTGGGTCATGTTATTCCCTCCAACCAGTAACAAGAGTGGAAGCCCCCTGCAAAGGGAACGGGAGTGTGCTTGGAGACACAGGGTGGTAATTAAGGTACTCTATAAAAAAGGTCTTTATAAATAGACCCCTGTCTACTTCTCAATTCTTACCTGCTGTCACATTTTTTTTGTGCCATAGATTCTAAAGTAGTCTATGCTGGTTTACAGTCTGTGCTTTTGCAAAAGGTGTTTCCTTAATATGGAAACACCATGAATTATCCATCTTTCTCAACTAGAAAATATTCTTTCTTTTAGTATTCCTGCCTCTGAAAGTCTAAGAGGTCTTTCCTAACTCCTGTTGGTAGATATTAACTTTTTTTGGTATATATTTCCACTGTAGACTGAAGATGTATTCTGCTCTCATCTATAGTAATAAAAGGGTAATAATAAAAGGAAATCCATAAAAGACTGAAATTTGACTATACTAAAATTAGAAATGTTCATCAGAAAATATACTATCTCAAAGAAAGTATCTTAAGTTGGATTTTCTAGAAGCAAGACCTAAGATAGAGAATTTTGTGCAGTGATTGATTGAGTACATGCTCTCAGAAGGAAACTGGAGGGAGATGAGGAAAGCAGTACAGGGTGGAGAAGGAGCTGAGCAAGTTTTAGCTGCACAGCCTTGAAGGAAGTGGGCCAGCATCTCGTATCTGTATAGCATTAGTCAGTTATTGGCTGTAGTATTTGGGTGAGGCAGATCCATTGCCCAAGATCTATTATCCTTTTGAGAAGGATGGAGTTGTAAACTATTAACAGCTACCATTTAGTCACAAACAGTATCTACAAGGAAAGTCAAAAGACAAGATATAGACCAGGTAAAAATACTTACAATATATATAAATGAGAAAGGATTTGTATAACATTTCAAAGTGCCTGAAGGACAGAAACAGGTTCACTGTCACACCTTGTCTAGAAGGAGCAGAAGCTCAGTGACACAGGCCTATCCTACCAAAGCCTTACTTTGTGCCATACTTTATGCTAATTGCTTTACATACAGAATCTCAACTCATTCTCATTAGAAGCCTATGAGGAAGGCACTGTTGTTATCATTTTATAAATGAGGACACTGAGTCTCAAAGAGGCTCAGTGCATTTTCCGAATTCTCAGAGTCAGGAGGGCAGAGGCTCCCAGGGCAAAACAAAACCTAGGGGCTCTTTCTACGCAGCTGTTTGAGCAGTGGGCTATGTAAATACTCTCTTCTGAAACAATCTCTCTCTCTCTCTCTCTCTCTCTCTCTCTCTCTCTCTCTCTCTCTCTCTCTCTCTCTCTCTCTGACCCATTACAATTTTTACACACAGTGGAGGAAGATTTTTCTATATGAGGTTATTCTGAACATCAAATGTGTGCACAAGCACTTGGACCTTCTGTAATCTGGCCATTTGCTTTAGCTGTGCATTTGCCAAACAGGATTTATGTGAATCATGTTTAATAGAAAAAGTGTCCCTCAATCAGGGAAGACAGGGCTGGGAGGATTTCTAGACAGGCAGTGGGAAGCAAGGCTGGCAGGGGTCTTAATTTGGGGAGGCAGAAGTGAAATGCAGCAAGGTTAAAGGTCAGCAAAGATGGGAGGGGCGTGAATGGATGGGCAAGATAGGCTGTATTTAAGTCATTTCAGTCCTGGCCTAGTAGCTCAGAAAAATATATATTTTTTTAAATTGTATCACAAATATGTAAAGAAGTTTTACAAATAAAAAGAAATACGGCCAATGTATAGAGACATTCTCAACCTCATTAGCAATTGGGGATATTCCAATCAGCACCACAATGAGGTACCTTTTCACATCTACTTGATTGACAAAATATAAGAAGCCTGACAATTACAATTATTGCAGAGAACGTGGCCTATCAGGCTCTATCCTTCTATGCCTTGTTGTTGGGTTTATACATTGTTATAATCCCTTTGTAAAAGCAACTTGGCATTTGTCTTGTGAAGTTAAATATTTTCATAACTTACAACTCAGCAGTTCTACTCCCAGGTATAGACTCAAATGAATGTTGAAATATTCGTGGCAGCATTATTCATAGTAGCAAAAACAAAAACCTAAAAATGACCTAATTTTCTGTGGATGGCATAATTTTAAAATTGTACTATATTCAAACATTGGAATATTATTTAGCAGTGAAAATTAAGGAACTACAACTATATAAAATAGTGTGGATAAATATTAGTAATATATTTTTTAAATAAGAAAATCAAATTCCAGAAAACTACATACAACACAATGTTAATATGATGTTAAAAAAATAAGAAAACTAAAAAAAAACAACAAGAAAACTATACTAATTACAAAGAAACAAAGGAATGATAAACATAAAATTCAAATTAAACATACCTTAGGGTTGGGTGATTAATCAGGGGTTGGTGAGATAGAAAAGGAGTACATAGAAGTGGAAAGTTGACAACAATATTTTAACTGTATGAATGAGTGGTGGATTCATGAGTATTAGTCATATTATTGAAAAATGAACACATACACACTTAAAAAAATCAAGGACATGCATTAACTAGTGATGATCATGATAAACCCAGGGATAGGTCTATTTAAAAGTATAGCTACAAGCAATAAATTTATGAGCACATGGCTTTAAAAATTCCACTTAATTGAATATATTGCATTGAATTAAAAAGAAGAGACAGCCTTGTGTGGTTATCTTCATATTCAAAAGAGACCCTATCTGTGAGCTCACTGTGTATATCAGAGATAGAAGCACAGAATGATAGGTAGATGTACATATACATATAGATATGTATGTGATGGTGGTGATTGAAGAATAGTCACATCATCATAACAAAAAGCATTTACTGAATGTGTGCTGTATTCCAGGCATTAAGCTATGCATAGTCCAGCTGTAAAGCTGTAGCCGGTAACTGTAGTAAAAGTTAATAAGCATTCATATATGGATTTGATCAAAATATTGTTGAGGCACAGAAGAAGGAACAATAGAGTGAACTGGAAATGACTTCACAGGAGATAAAATTTTGGCAGATCTTGAAGAATGAGTAGTTTACCACCAAAGAAGAGAGGAAAGCATGCCAGGGAGCTTGAATAGCATGTGACTGAGATGAGCTTGAGAAATGTTGGGATTTGGGAATTACAGGGGCAAAAGGCCAAAGGGAAGTTCAGCTGACAATAGAATAGTGACCAGAGGTCAAATTCCTGAGAGTAAAGAAATTTATACCTGTCACGAGTTTTTAAAAAAGAGCTCATTCTATTTATTTTATCCTAAACTAAATCTCTTCCCCAATATCCATCAAGACCCTTCCCACAGAATAAGTAAATCACTGAAATGGATTGTGCTTTTTTGAATCTAAGGGGCTATGAAATCCATTCATAATTAGCTTTTTTAGAAAATAAACTCTTTCGTGAATCATAAGAATACCACTTGTATTATCATTGTGAGCTCATTTCCTTCATAGAGAGGAAAATAAACTTCAGGGCTCTATCAATTCCACTCAATTCATTAAGGCTTGACTTTGATTCTTAAGAAATGTCGTAAGGTTTTTTCTCACTCCAAATTTCCTACCAAATTTATTCTTTGAATTAGCCCTGGGTTTCATTTTATATTTATTAAACTGTCTGAGAAAAACCACAGGGCCCACATCATTTAGAGACCTGTAATTCATGAGCTTAAAAAATCCTCAACCAACAACAATCAAGAGATGATCATATTACTCGTTACTACTGTATGAATAGGGCCTTTTAACGTCTTGCTTTATTTTAGCAATGTTGGACATGGATGACTATTTTCTTCTATAATAGAGCCCTGTATTTTAGATGCTTAATTACTTTAAGAGTGAAATGTCTGATTGTCTCTTATTTTGTTAGAGAAAAGATGAGAAGTACCATTCCAAACAGTGGTCATCAAATTTTTAATTCTTCTATTGATTGCTTTTTTCTATGGGCTTAAAATTGCTTTTCTTCTTGATTTTTTATGGCTTCACTTTGGCAGAGAAAGTAAGCAACTCTGGAAGAGTACAATACATCAAGGGCTAATTCAGTGAATCTAAGTCATCATTTGGTATGTTAAAAGTCAATGTCTTGCCCTAGCTGGTTTGGCTCAGTGGATAGAGCATCGGCCTTTGGACTGAAGGGTTCCAGGTTTGATTCCTGGACAGCGCACATGCCCAGGTTGCAGGCTCAATCCCCAGTAGGGAGCATGCAGGAGACAGCCGATCCATGATTCTCTCTCATCACTGATGTTTATCTCTCTCTTTCTCCCTCTCCCTTCCTATCTGAAATCAATAAAAATATTTAAAAAAAATAAAATAAAAAATAAAAGTCAGTGTCTTTCAGACAGGCAGACGGACCGATAGAGAGATAATCTTTCCTCATAAATGTTGTCATTCCCAATAGGTCCACCCTTATCCATATTTTCATCTTGCTTTAAAGGCTTTCTGTGGGTTTATCATCTGCTCTGATAATTTTAATTAACATCACTAAGCTAATTATTCCTAAATTTCTACCTTATCTCATCCTTTCCCCTTAGCTCCAAATCCATATATTCAGCTTTGTATATAGACTTGAATGTTCCCAAAGCATCTCAGTCTCACCATTTTCAGAATGAAATCTTGTCCTTTTCCCAACTTGCTCTTCCACTTACATTTTAATATTTACTTAATCACCTCCAAGCAAGAAACCTGGGATTATCCTTGACCCCTTCCTTCAATGGATCAATTTTTAAGTCTTGGGAGATGGTTATCTCTAAAGATTTTTTAAAAATGTTCATTTGTATTTATTTCCATTATCACTTCCTTAATTCTAATCTTTATTATTCCTTGTCCCTATTACTACAATGCCCTCTTAAATAATGTCCTATTTCCATTCTTTCCTTCTTCACATTTTGCTCCATATATTTATAGGAATGCACTATCTAAAATGAAAATATGAATGCCTGTCAACTGCTTCACACCTTTCAATGGCTTCATATTTCCCTTAGGAAAATAAATCACAGTTTAGCATGGCATACATAGCATGCATAGTCTGGCTGATCATCTCTTCAAGCCTAGGTCTTGGTTCTCCCTCATCACATCCTAAGATCTAGGCATACCAAACTATGGGAAAATTCATGAATTTGCCATACTCTTTTGCCTCAATTACTTTGAATGATCCCTTTGTCTGAAACATCTTTCCCCTATTTCCATTTGCCATAGTCCTCTCCTTTCCTCAGCTCAAGCTTCATTTCCTATTAGGTGGCCTTCCTTATTCCTGGAGGGAATTAACCATTTCCTTCTTTTCTGTGTCCACAGATTTTTGATTCCACCATAGCATCCATCATACTGATGGCTTTTTATTTACATACTAGAGGCCCGGAGCACAAAATTCATGCATGGGGGGTATCCCTCAGCCCAGCCTGCACCCTCTCCAATCTGGGACCCCTTGAGGAATGTCTGACTGCCCATTTAGGCCCGATCCCCCCAACCGCCCTCCCCTGCAGGCCTGATTGCCCCCAACTGCCCTCCCTTGCAGGCCTGGTCCCTCCCAACTGCCCTCTCCTGCTGGCCATCTTGTGGCGGCCTTCTTGTGTCTACATGGGGGTGGCCATCTTTGACCACATGGGGGCAGCCATCTTGTGTGTTGGAGTGATGGCCAATTTGCATATTACCTCTTTATTAGATAGGATCAATGTCCCCATTTAATTATAAGCATTTTAAGGCCAAGTCTTACCCATTCTGTTCTAAGCACCTGATTGCTGTCTGACCCAGAATAGGAGGCTAGTGAATACTAGTTTCATAGTTAACTGGATTTCTTGGAGAAACAAAATGAGAGCCACAAAATATGTAATTTTTTTTCTCCTGTCCTTATTTCAGCCCAGTGATTAAATTGTTTCAAGGATGATTGTGGAAATGCCCACATTCTTCATGAAAAACTCCACCTTTTACTGGCAGAGGTACTGTCTGGCTCTATGGCCACAAGACAATGACACTGGAGGGCAACAGTCCAGCATAAATATGGCTTGAGAGACTCAGGTTATTTACCTCCAAACCCACCACTTGCCCGAGGTCACAGCACTAGGAAGAGATGGAGCTGAGATTCAAATCTAGTTCAGTTAGAGCTGTGCCAAGCCCACACAGCTTTCTTTCATCCAGTTTCTCTTCCAGCTTAAGTGAAATCCTGGGCCTGCATTTCTTTTTCTACAAATCATGGAGTCTCTATGACTAAACTCTTTTGATCAAATAAAAACATATGCTCCTTGGTCAAAACAAGCAGTAATTTGCAGCCTAAACTCCTACTTAATAAAGAAATCTT
Source organism: Eptesicus fuscus (assembly GCF_027574615.1). Classification (NCBI taxonomy): domain Eukaryota; kingdom Metazoa; phylum Chordata; class Mammalia; order Chiroptera; family Vespertilionidae; genus Eptesicus; species Eptesicus fuscus. The sequence continues at coordinate 41,995,518 of NC_072481.1, read as the reverse complement.
TCTCTCAAGGAGGCAACAAAGTATGCAAAGAAATAGCTTTGCTAAAACATACATTCAATTTGCATTGCCAAATAGCACATTTGTCCATTTAGTCTAAAACATATGCATTCAGGTTATTTCACTATTTTCTCCAAGAAGAGGAATGGTGGTGGGGTATGCTGGAGAGGGCTTATGTTAAATTTGCCTCGCTAGGTACATATGTCCAGATGCTTCTTCCCACAACAAAAAAGTGATATGCTTCAAAGATTAATTAAAATACATACCACTTGTAAACTAGAAATGCTCTGATATTACTTTTTAAAAATTTCCACTTGAGGTTTCAAACAAACAATCATATAGTCAAATTAATTCAGAGCAAATGAATGAATAAAAAAGAATACAATAGCAATAATGGTCATAATAACAATAAAGTATTAATGTTAGCAAGAGTAATAATATCAACTAAAGCTATTAGCCATGTTAATTTTTAAGCCCATTAATATATGTTAATCTATTTAATCTTCACAATTACTCTGTGGTGGATACAATAATTATCTCCATTTTATAGTTGTCTTAATAAGACATTATTTAAAATAATCTCAGAGATGCAGAGATTAAGTTACTTGCTGCAGTCACACAGCAATAAGTGAAAGAACTAGGGTTTAAATTCTGGAAGTTTGGGTTCAGAATCTGTGCTCTTAGTCACTGTAATATAATGCCTCAATGGATGATAAATACACATGCATATTCTAAAACACATGTATATGTGTATGCATGGACTCAATTTTCAAATCATAATGAACATAAATTTGTATATACATAGACACATTTTCATGCATACACTATCAATAGATACATTCTCACATGTGATATATGCATATACATAGAGAAATGGAGACATACATATTTATGTATACACACATATGAAAATATATAATATGTGATAAATATAAACTAGATATATAGTAATAACTTTAGTAACTTTTTCTACAATAATCCAATTGGACCTCCTAAATCCAACAATATAAAAATGAGAAAAAAATTTTCCTTACAATTATATTTAGCAAATGTTTTCCAGAAGATATTGTTTAATCACTTCAGGGAAGCAGAACTTTTAAAGGCTGCAGCCAAGTTAAACTTTTGAAAATTGTTTTTGTAATGTTTACCCAGTGAGATCATATTTTCATTGCCCTGATGAAATACAGGTGCAAAATCCAAATACATCAGCCCCCATAGTGCAGTTTCCTGCCGAGTTCCTTTCTTAGCATGGCTGAAATCCTTCCACCTCTGTTTCTTCTACTTCTGTCCTGCACCCCAAAATTTGACTTAATGTGAGTCTAATAATATCCACTTAAAGGAAAAAAAAAACAAAACAGAAAAAAAATACTATTTACTCAATACCTGTCAGTAACTTTAACAAGCATTATTTCATTGAACTCACTGGATGATATTGTGTGGTATGTATTGTTTTTACAAAAGAAGAAACATGGGCCCAAAGAAGTCCAGCAACATAACACAGGGAAACAAAGCTTTTAAGTGGGGGAGCCAGGAATTGTGGTGTTTCCTTGTAGTCACAGCAGGAAGAAAAGAAGACTACAACTGTAGAATACCATTGTTGGAAGGGGCTTTATTTAGCCTGTTGTTACTGACTGTTTACTATGTACTCCTGGAGGGAAATAAATAATCCTATATGATAAAAGGCTAATATGAAAATTGACCAAACAACAGAACGACCAGTCACTATGACGTGCACTGACCACCAGGGGGCAGATGCTCAATGCAGGAGCTACCCCCTGGTGGTCAGTGTGCTCCCACAGGGGGAGTGCCACTCAGCCAGAAGCTGGGCTCATGGCTGGTGAACGCAGCAGCAGTGGTAGAAGCCTCTCCCGCCACCACAGTAGCGTTAAAGACTCCTGGGGGGGGGGGAGGGGGGGGAGAAGATGTCCTCTGCCTAAGCCAGCAGTCGAACAGACTATGGGCGCAGGTCGGGCTGAGGGACCCTGCCCCCAGTACACAAATGTCGTGCACTGGGCCTCTAGGCTTATTCATATTTGAATTTCTAGCCATGTGCATTGTGCATAGATTCCTTACCCATCTAAATGCCAGTTCACAGACCAGATGGAAAGAATGTTTGCTCCTAATAGTGCTAGGAGGTTAAGGCATTGTTTTTGTTTCATAAGCAAGGTGGCAGCCCCCTCTAGCCTGGACCCAGGTCCCCACACTGAGGGCAGAGTTGCCAACTATGAACTGGAAGGGTAATCACCTCTTCTGGGGATTCAGACCCACATGTCCCTACATGAAAAACAAAATCTTTTTTTTTTTCTTCTTAATTCGATCACATACCCAACTGGCAATCTTGCATTTCAAAATGGGAATCCTGGGAGGCTGTTGGAATATGCAGATCAACAGAAGCTAATTAGCATTAACTTGCAGCCATCCTGAACTGATTGGCAGCACAGCTGTGGGGACCCAACAAAACGTGCTGAGTTTCATGTTTGTCAGGCCACCTGCCACTTGGTAGAATCCAAAATAGTGCAAGCCACCATGCCATGATAACTCGGTCACCTTAGTTTGAGAAGAGTAAGGAAAAGACATATTTGGATCATACGGTAATTAGTACTGCCTTCACCTGACATGTATTCAACAATAGGTTTCATGGCAGTACCTTCCTCATCTGACGTGTTGATGTCTTAATTGAGATTGACAGCTTCTTCCCAAGTCTACTATTTTTCTATGGAGTTTGCAATCATACTCAGGATCAATACAGAATACAGGCTGCAGGCATTGAGACTCTGGGACAATTTCATTTCCAGCCTCCCAGAGCTTGGCTTTTGTTTCTTAAATCATGGGCACATTTTAGGAATAAACACAAAAGACATTAGGGCAAGTACAGGGAGCTTGGGAGCCAGAGATCTGGCTCGGTAACATTATGTAAGTTACCTAACTTACTAAACCTAATCTCCTCATCTGAATTATGGCACCTTATGGAGTTATTGTGAGCATTGAATGAGGTAATGCATGAAAAGCCCCAGCACCAAAGTGGGGGCTCATTAAGTGGCAGTCATTGTTCTTTTTATAGTAATTAAAACACACACAGCTGAAACCGGTTTGGCTCAGTGGATAGAGCGTCGGCCTGTGGACTGAAAGGTCCCAGGTTCGATTCCGGTCAAGGGCATGTACCTTGGTTGTGGGCACATCCCCAGTAGGGGGTGTGCAAGAGGCAGCTGGTTGATGTTTCTCTCTCATCGATGTTTCTAACTCTCTATCCCTCTCTCTTCCTCACTGTAATAAATCAATAAAATATATTTAAAAAAAACACATAACTTTAGAAAACACACACACACACACACACACACACACACACACACACACATACCATAGAATAGAGGAGCTGACCATTTGGATCCAACTTTTATGACATGTCAGTAGAGACCATTGTAATATTTATGAATCAAATCACTATTGCTTTTATTTGGGAAATTTGCAAAGTACATTACAAACCTTCATTTTATTCTTTTCAGGTCTCCACCATAAATATATAGTGATCTTTAATAATAATGATGACAATTGCTAACATTTACTGAGAAATTACTATATGCCAAACATTGTGTTAAATATTACATACATATGATCTTATCTTATCCTCACATGCCCAGGAGATGAGTACTACTAACATCTTAAATTTCAAATGGAAAAACAAAACACACAAACACACACACAACACTGAAAACTCAAAAGCAGCCACTGGGGAAAACAGTATGATGTTTCCTCAGAAAATTTAAAATAGAACTGCCTTTTGACCCAGCAATCCCACTTCTAGGAATATATCTCAAGAATCCCAAAACACCAATCAGAAAGAATATATGCACCCCTATTTCATAGCAGCATAATTTACAATAGCCAAGATCTAGAAACAGCCAAGTGTCTATCAGTAGGTGAGTGGATTGAAAAGCTGTGGTACATTTACACAATGAAGAGAGGGGGAACTCTGACCTTTTGCAACAGCATGGATGATCCTGGAGAGTATTGTACTAAGCAAAATAAGCTAGTCAGAGAAAGACAAATACCATATGACCTCACTTATATGTGGAATCTAATGAACAAAATAAACTAGTGAACAAAATAGAACCAGAGGCATAAATGCATGGAACAAACTGACAGATTTCAGAAGGGAGGTTGAAGGAGGGGACTGGATGAGAGAAGGTGAAGCACATATATGCATAGCCCTTGGATATAGACAACAGTGAGGTAATGGCGAGAGGGGAGGGGAGGGCCTTGGAGGAGGTGGACAGAGGCCGGGAAGTGGGGGTTATCTGTATTAGTGTCAAAAATAAAAATAAAGTAAAATCTATAATAATAAAAGCATAATATGCTAATTAGACCTGATGTCCTTCCGGATGACCTTCCAGCTGAAGTCAAGGCTGCGAGGGAAGCCCAGATCCCAGGTGCCCAAGGGAAGCCTGTGCCGGTAGCTGGGGGAAGGAAGGTCTACTCTTGAACAAATTTTGTGCATCGGGCCCCTAGTAAATAAATAAAAACTAAAGCTCAGAAGTCCTAGTAACTTTTCAAAGGTCAACCTTTTGTCATCCTGCAGTACTTTTCATTATCCTGCAAGTGTTTGATGATCCAAATAATAGTTAGATTTAAAATGCCCTTGGGTTGTGTGTCATTCTTGTTAGAGAACTGAGCTCTGTACTAAGAAAGTCTTCAAGGAGAAATGGAACACTCCCTCAATGGTAGAAAAGATGTATGCAGTAAGTACAAGGTTGAAGAGATTGTTAGGTTTCAACTAAGTGGTTTTCAGGATTGATCCAAATCTGGGAGACTCTATTTGCCATATTTATTACATTTTTATTATAGTTAAGTGAAAAGTTACCCAAAGGATCTGTCATTTCCAGTAGTTGAAGCAGGTAAAATAATAGCAACTTCAGTTTTAACAGAATTTTTAACAGTGATGACCCTTGGAGAGCAGGATTGAGTGGCCTGAACTTCGTGGGAAACAATCACCCTCTTTTGGATCTGGCAATATTAGTTCCACCGAGCCACTCCGTGCAGATGTTCTGATATATTGTGGGTTTTGCTTTTGTCGGAGTTTCAGTTGCTTTTCAAAATCCAATATCATTCTGACTGTCCATTAGTGAACCGTTTGCAATTGCCTGCCAGAGTGAGTTCACTGTGCCAGGGATCCTCTTAGTCACTTTCACCCCATTCCTCACTACCCCTGCCGGTAACCCCTGCTACATTTACACGTGGCTTGTGAAATGTTATAAAAGAATATTACACTTGGAATGGATAAAACACCAACTCTGAGGTGGCCAAATAGGTTTCAGCTTGTATCTTGGCTCTCATCTCTTGGTAATGAATGGCAGCTGGGACACTGGACAGAGTTGGCTTATAAGCCCCATTCTAGCTCACTCAGAAAGAGTGAGAATAAGATCCATGGACCATGAACCAAGAAAATGTCATTTCTACTCTAAAATTGCTCTCAACCATTGACTAATTTCTTCAAGTAGGTTTAGATTGGAGAGTGGCAGAGAGACCATGAAGGATCTCTATATGAGTGAGGGAAAAACAGAGTAATGAAGATAAATAGGGTAATTTGAGTTGGGGTGTTCCTTATTGGCATTATCAAATCAAGAAGTAAAAACTAAGCAACTAACATTTCGAAAGGATCTACAACGTTTCAGGAGCTCTAGCACATACTCTCATGGTCCATCATTTGACAAATGGGAAAAACAGAAGATTCGGAGTTGGACAGGGAGATGGAGCTAGCAAATGATGGTGACGAGGTTAGAGCACAGTCCTCACTATACTTAGTTTATGCTGTCTTTGCTAAACCATTCCATCTCTTAGACTCGAATGCAAGAGCTGAACCAATTAAAGAAAGGAGAAGCAGTATGGAAGCCTACAGTGTGATGGAGACCTCTGACTCCTTTTGTTAGTGACCCTGGACAAGTTATTTATCCTAATAATATTAAAAGCTACATTTTTTAAAGTCAGGGCATACACTAAGCTCTCAACATAATTGCTTGTTTATTTCTTATGCTGCTCTATGAGGGAGATGTGATTAACTCTATTTTACAGGTAAAGTTCTAGAAGTTTAAATTCTCAAAAAATAATTTTATTTAATTACTTACTTACTTACTTAATTAATTAATTAATTTATTTATTTATTTATTAGAGAGAGAGAGAAAGGGAGAAGGGGGAGAGAGATAGGAACATCAATTAAGAGAGAAACATTGATCAGCTGCCTCCTGCATGCCTTCTACTGGTTGTGGGGATCAAGCCCACAACTCAGGCATATGCCCTGACCAGGAATCAAACCTGCAACCTCTTAGTGCATGGGATGACACTCAACCAACTGAGCCACACTGCTGGGCAGGGAGGTTAAGTCATTTTTATTTATTTATTTTTTAAAATATTTTTATTGATTTCAGAGAGGGAGAGGGATAGAGAGATTGAAACATCAATGATGAGAGAGAATCATTGATCGGCTGCCTCCTGCATGCCCCCTACTGGGGATCAAGCCCACAACCCAGGCATGTGCACTTGGCCAGAATCAAACCTGGGACCCTTCAGTCCGCAGGCTGACACTCTATCCACTGAGCAAAACCTGCTAGGGCTAAGTCATTTTTAAAATAAATATCTGGTAAGTATCTGGGGTACAAGTCCAGGTCTGATAGGATCCAAACCCAGCTCCCAGCTCTTAACAAATCCATTAGGATCCTCAGTTGTAAACTAATAATGTTCAGAATAAATGAAGATTTTTGTGAAATTCATGATATAAGAGGTGACATGAAAAGGGGGTGATAGGAATTTTGGGGATTGCTGAGAAGGGTATTGTATGGATAAGAGAATGGATAGCAGTTGGTATAGAAGGTAAACTTTGCAATGCATCTAAGTGCATAGAGTTTAATCACTAACTCAGGGTTCTTCCTGCATCTTCACCTTCACCCTATATCATGAGATTTTGATCAACACTTCAGGGGAGTGTCAGCTCCCAAACTCAATCCTGGTTCTTTGATGAGGATTCCTTATCCTATAATCTCATGCTGCTGTAACAAAATACTACATACCAGGTAGTTTATCAACAGCTAGCTCTCCGACATCTTCCTGAAGCAGGTAGGGTCTTTAGGATGTCCATGACAAGAGCCTGCCCTTCTGCAGGTGACCTCATAGAAAGCCCCAGTGCAGCAAGGAAGACCTTCAATATAGTTTCTCAAAAAGCCTTCATGTTAACATTGAGGACCAGTAGTTTTATTGCTAGCTTTACCCAGTGGCCAGGTAAGTTCCTATTGAAGGAGTACAAAAAACATTTTACATAAATGTTAAAGGCATGCTTTAAAATTAAATACCCATTGAATTTTGAAGTTATTTATTACATGTTCTTACAAACTAATATCTTTTTAAAGTATGATACTTTGTAAAGCACTGTGTAATATGAAGTGAGAATTCTCGTGATCCGTCCTCATTAAGACAATAAATCTTGTTGGTAATTTTCTGGAATTCTGATTTCCAGTTCATCCTAAAATATGCATCACTTTGATCTCCTTTGTCAGTAGCTTTCTAACACTTGATTAATCTTCCTCCCCACTTTTGAACCAAACCTGGTATCTGATTGTTCAGCTTTGGGAGTAGTGCACTTTGCCTTTAGGCCAACAGCACTATGTTAACAACAGCACCTGCTATTATTAATTCCTAGGGAGAGCCTGGGGCTCGACATGTTTTTACTCAAGCTTTTATCATCTAGGAGTTCCAAAATGGGTGCATGAGAGCAGAATGGAGCCTAAAGCCATTGGCCAAAACAGTATTTTAAAAAATAGCTTTACTGAGGTTTAATTTATATGCAACTACCAATGCACTCTAATTTTGGAACATTTCCATCCCACCCCCACCCCACCCCAACACACACACACAAAATCTAGTGTCCATTTGTAGTCATTCCCTGTTTCCACCTTTACCCCAGGTAAACATGAATCCTCTTCCTGTCTCTATAGGTTCACCTTTTTTAAACATTTCCTAGAAATATCATACAATGTGGCTTTTTGGTCTGGCTTATTTCACTTTGCATAATGTTTTGAGGTTCATTTCTATTGTAGAATGTCAGTACTTTGTTCCTTCTTAAAATATATATATTATTGATTTCAGAGAGAAAGGGAGAGGGAGAGATAGAAAAATCAATGATGAGAGAGAACCATTGATTGGCTTTCTCCTGCATGGCCCCTACTGGGGATTGAGCCCACAACCCCAGACATGTGTCCTTGACAAGAATGGAACCTGGGACCATTCAGTCTGCAGGCCAACACTCTATCTGCTGAGCCAAACTGGCTAGGGCAATACTTTGTTCCTTTTTATTATCAAATAGTATTCCATGAAGTGGGCATATACTATATTTTGTTTATCCATTGCCCAGTTAATGGATACTTGGGTTGTTTCTCCTTTTTACTATTATGAATAATACTGTTATGAACTGCTATTCACATACAAGTTTGGGTAGACATACGCTTTCATTTCTCTTGTATAGATGTCAAAGAGTGGAAATACTGGGTCATAAGGTACATCTACGTTTAACACTTAAAAAAAAAACACCCTGCCAAACTATTTTCCAAAGTAGCTGCATCATTTAACATTTCAATTCCTAGTTTTTCCACATTTACATTAACACTTGTTTTCATCTCTTTCTGATTATAGCCATTATAGTGAAGTGATATCTCGCTATGGTTTTAATTTGTATTTCCCTAATGCCTAATAATGTTGGGGATCTTTTCATGGGACGATTGGCTCATATATCTTCTTAGGTGTAATGCTAGTTAAAACTTCTTGTGCACTTTTAAATTGATTTATTTGTTTTCTTTTTTATTGAGGTATAAGATATATATACATATATATGGTAATTCTGGACAAAAGTCCCTTACCAGATACATGATTTGCAAAACTTTTCTCTTAATCTGTCACTTGAATTTCTCACTTTCTTGTGGTTAGAAAAATTTTTGAAGCACAAAATTTTTAATTTTGATCGAGTACAAGTTATTATTTTTAGCTTTTATCTCTTGAACCTTAGCTACCATATCCAAGAAATATGTACTTATACAAGATCACAAAAATTCACTTCTTCGTTTTCTTTTAACATTTTTAATAACTTTAGTTCTTATAGTTAGGTCTAGAATCCATTTTGAGTTAAATTTTGTATATGGTGTCAGGTAAGAGGAGAGATTTGTTCTTTAGCATATGGATATCTAAGTATCTTGATACCATTTCTTCAAAAGACTATTCTTTCCACATTAAAGTGTTTTGACCCCTTTGTCAAAAATCAAATGATCATGAGTGTAAGGGTTTATTCTATTCCACTTTTATATGATACTAGAGGCCTGGTGCATGAAATTCGTGCACTGGGGGGGAGGGGGAGGAGATCCCTCAACCCGGCCTGCGCCCTCTCGCAGTTTGGGAGCCCTTGGGAGATATCTGATTGATGGCTTAGGGCCGTTACCATGGGGAGCGGGCCTAAGCCAGCAGTTGGACATCCCTCTCGTGGTCCAGGACCCTTTGCTCCTTACCATCTGCCTGCTTGTTGCTCCTTACTGCTCGGCATACTGCTCCTTAGTGCTGCAGCAGAGGCAGGAGAAGCTCCCACCACCACCGCTGTGTTCGCCAGCCATGAGCCCAGCTTCTGGCTGAGCAGCACTCCCCCTGTGGGAGCACACTGACCACCAGGGGCAGCTCCCGTGTTGAGCGTCTGCCCTCTGGTGGTCAGTGCACATCATAGGAACCAGTCGTTCCACCCTTTGGTCGATTTGCATATTAGCCTTTTATTATATAGGATTTTTATAGTGGTATCACTCTGTCTTTGTGGTTATAGCTTTCTAGTAAATATTGAAGTCAAGGGTAAAATCCTCCAGGTTTCTTCTTCACTTTCAAGATTATTTTGACTATTGAGATCCTTTGCATGTCCATGTAAATTTTAGGACTAGGTCATCTATTTCTGCAAAACTACAAGCTAAGGATTTGTCTGAATTTTTGAAGCATAACATTTTAAACCTTTGGAACTTGAAATTGAGTGCTGTTAGGAGGAAAGTTGCTCTCCAGTTATCCAAATCTTCACTGCTTTTTATTACTTTACTCCAGATTGCTTCACACATTACATGACCCACTTAGTCCCTGAAGCATTTGAACTTTCAACACTAGGTCTCCACTTATGGATGCAAAATGAGGAATACAGTGAGAATGATAAAGATTGGGATGTTCTAAGATTATTATTATTATTTAAAACATATTTTTATTGATTTCAGAGGGGAAGAGAGAGAGAGAGAGAGAGAGAGAGAGAGAGAGAAACATCAATGATCAGTGATAAACATTGATTGGCTGCCTCTTGCACCCCCACACTGGGGATTGAACCCACAACCCAGACATGTGCTCTACCCAGAACCGAACCATGAGTCCCTGGTTCATAGGTCAATGCTCAACCACTGAGCCACACTGGTCAGGCTAAGCTTATTATTGATAAACTAGAGGCCTGGTGCATGCAATTCATGCACTGGGGGGGGGGTGTCCCCCAGCCCAGCCTGTGCCCTCTCGCAGTCCAGGAGCCCTCGGGGGATGTCTGACTGACGGCTTAGGCCCGCTCCCCATGGGGAACGGGCCTAAGCCGTCAGTCGGACATCCTTAGTGCTGCCGTGGGAGCGGGAAAGGCTCCCGCCACCACCGCTGCACTTGTCAGCCATGAGCCCAGCTTCTGGCTCAGCGGCGCTCCCCCTGTGGTAGCACACTGACCACCAGGGGCAGCTCCTATGTTGAGCTTCTGCCCCCTGGTGGTCAGTGCGCGTTATAGTGACCGGTTGTTCTGCCATTCAGTCTATTTGTATATTAGCCTTGTATTATATAGGTTAGTTATCAGCAAACACTGATTCCTAAGTATAGAAAATAGCTTAATATTTCTAAAGATTTCCAGTAAGGGTCCAAAGAAAAATTGGAAGTGAATCATCAAAAATTTGAAAATATTTTATCTTATTTACTAATCATCAATTATATGTGTGTGTTTTTTAAAATCCTCACCTGAGGATAAGTTTTCATTGATTTTTAGAGAGGAAGGGAGATAGAGAAACATCGATGTGAGAGAGAAATATTGATCGGCGGCCTCCTGTGCAGGCCAGAACTGGGGATTAATCCTGTAACCTAGGTATGTGCCCTGATGGGGAATTAAACCCACAACCTTTTGGTGTACAGTACAATGCTCCAACCAACCAGCCACGTGACTGTGGCATCAATTATATGTTTGATGATATTTGAGACCTTTTACATATATATTTTCTTATCCAACAACACATCTGCAAAGTAGGCATTATTGTTCCTATTTTATAGATAATCACTAAACAAAATATTTATTTTCCCCCAATAATTCTGATGCATTTTTACCTGTATCAGGTGGCAATGTTTCTATACCTTGGAATCTTGTGACATTCTCTCTGGCACTCTCAGGACATACAGAAATATTTCACCTTTTATTTTACTAATTTTATGTACACATATTACCCCTTACTAACTGAAATTTTTGGAGGAGATAGACATTATTAAACTCATTGTGTCCCAGACTGTGACTTTTACAGTAAAGACTGAACATCATAGTTCATCCATATTTGCTGCATGAGTCAATATAACAGCCAATAATTAACTGAGGTTTTAATGTGAGGTGTTTTTTTGAAGAGGCAGGACTTTGGGTCTCATTTTATATTTATTTCCAATAAAATTCTAGAACATTTAAACCATTTTTGCAGAACTTATGCTACTAAAAAATTTCCTTTGATAGGCTTATAATAAGTATATTCAAATAAGTTTTTTATATATAGAATTTAAAATTTTTCTACAGATTATAATTATGTTACATAAGTGTTCTTATCAGTATATATAAATTTTATTTCATTTATTTAGGATTTAGAACTTTCTAAATCTTTCCCCACGTATGGCCCATGCATTGTCCTCCTTTCTTGGTATCCTTATGTCATGGGTTTATGAGAATATTTCATTTGTCTCCTTGTCAAATTGAACAGATATAACTCTGCTTTGATCATGATTGATCTCATTGTCAAAATCCCAAAGCGGAACTTGTTTTACTGGCTACCAAGGATCTTTGTTCTATTTTTGTGATTGAATATGGAGGGTGGAACAGTTTTGTCTCTTATGATGATGCTGAGTTCTTGTTTTTCTTCTGAAGAGCAGTTTGGGAGTGAAACCATGTTTATGACATTTTGTTTTATTGGTTTGCTTGTTCTATTGGTAAATCTAGAGTATATTTTATGACATTTTAAAGCGAAATGAACATCAATGTTGAGCATCAAGTCGTTATAGTCTCAATGATAAATTTTAGTGTTTCTCCCCTGCTCTAAGAATGTTTTGAGATTGTAGAAGGAAATAATTTATTCCTCAAACCAAAGTAATATACAAGCCAGGCTGTGAAGCACATCTTCTCCCAACATTAAATGCTGAGCAGCTACATAGTGTCTGGTGTGTGTTTGTGCTTAAATAGAAGACAATTTTCCTTTCCACATTTATCCTTCTTCTTCTTCTTTTTTTATCCTCACCTGAGGGTATCTTTTTATTTTTTATTGAGAGGAAGAGAGAGAGAAAGACAGACCGAGAGAGAGAGAGAGAGAGAGAGAGAGAGAGAGAGAGAGAGAGGAACATCGATGTGAGAGAGAAACACTCATCCATTGCCTCCTGAACGTTCCCCGACTAGGGAATGAACCTGCAACCTAGGTACATCCCCTGATTGGGAATCTAACCCACAACCTTTTTAGTGCTCTATACCAGTGGTCGGTAAACTCATTAGTCAACAGAGCCGAATATCAGCAGTACAACGATTGAAATTTCTTTTGAGAGCCAAATTTTTTAAACTTAAACTTCTTCTAATGCCACTTCTTCAAAATAGACTTGCCCAGGCTGTGGTATTTTGTGGAAGAGCCACACTCAAGGGGCCAAAGAGCCGCATGTGGCTCGCGGGCCGTAGTTTGCCGACCATGGCACTAGACGATGATCCAACTAACTGAGCATCCTTTTTACTTCTCAACTTAAAGGTCTCCAAACATCTTTGAGCTTATCAGGTTTCACATGAAAAATATAATTATTGCTAGGTATTATTACAGATCAGAGAGTCTCCTTCCTCCCATGAAACTTTCTAAGACACTGAGAACCACAGAAGGCCCCTTTGTGGTTATGATGTTGTCCCCTCATGGTCAGGAGATAACTAATTTTGGAGCTGAAACCGGTTTGGCTCAGTGGATAGAGCGTCGGCCTGCGGACTCAAGGGTCCCAGGTTCGATTCCGGTCAAGGGCATGTACCTTGGCAGCTGATCGATGTTTCTCTCTCATCGATGTTTCTAACTCTCTATCCATCTCTCTTCCTCTCTGTAAAAAATCAATAAAATATATTTAAAAAAAAATTTTTGGAGGTGCCTCTAAGGTTGGATATCAGACAGTGATGCTGCCTGGACATTTTTAAAGTATTCAATAGAAGTAGTACAATATGTTCTTTTGTTTGTTTAGTCATTCAAGAGATAAATATGGAACATCTACCATATTCCAGTCCCGGTGTTGGAGATAAAAAGATAGAGACACACTATCTGTCCTCAAGAAGCTTACAGTATAAGGCAGGGGAAACATAACAGACCACACTGTACTGAATACTACCTTAGAGGGATGCACCTCGGGCGCTGGGAGAGAAGGGAGTGACAAATGTTGCCTGGGGGTGGGGGAAGCCTGTTTGTGTTGTTGGTTTGCATACTCTTTCATCACTGGAAGCCCCGAGGACAATTTTTACACATACTCATTTGGCAAGATAATATTTGTGAAATATTTTAGTGTCCTCCGATCATAAGGGAAACAATTCATATGGCATAGCAGGACATGAAGCACCAGTTTAACACCAGGTTTATACTTTCAAAGCAGTCACAGTCATCACTGTGAAATGACCTAGAAAGATTCTAATTACCTTGTGACAAGGGATGTAAAAGGAAACTTGCTGGACAAACAACTGTTTCATTGGAACAAGAATATTTTTCCTTAATTTGCTAGTGTTAAGAAAATCCTTTTTTCCTCCCCTCCTTTTTGTCCCTCCTCCTCCCTCCTCCTTCCCCTCACCTTCAAGTATTTTTTTTTTTTGAACACTTGCCATGTGTTAGACCCTGTATTAGGTGCTGAGCATACAAAGATGGCTAAAACAGTCTAGCAGTGGAGACAAATAAATCAGTTCTGTTTGCTATGATGCAGACTCTAATAAAAGTGTGTACAATGCTGGGGACAGTTCAAGAAACAGTAATTATATCTGCCTCAGGGAACCCAGCCAGGCTTCCAAGAGGGGTGATATTTGAATAGGGTAGTGACAGGTACACATTGTTTTGTACATAAAGTCTTATTTGTGACCTAATTAATGTCTGGACAATTGTAGTGATCAGTGCAGTTTAGTCTTCATAAAAATAATATCCACGTTATAAATTCAAATTATAATCCTGAAAACATACATTTAATAGAAATCTATTTCATGAATGTTCTTCTGAAGCATTGTTTAAAATGAAAGTTAGATTGGCTGAGGCACTTTGAAAATAAGTTCGATGAGACTTGGACTAACATTCTTTGTGCTCAATGTTCTTTGGAGTATAAAGGGTCAATAAATGCTTTTGAAATACAATTTTAATTGAAGTGCAATTCTAGTAGAAGGGTACTTTCCACAGAAATCACATACATTTAAGCAATCTGTTCAAGTACAACTCCCAGGGGCACCGTTAAGAAATAAAGACTATATTATGAATTTTCTCCTGTGAGTTGGGCAGTATGATACTCTGATAATTTCTCAGATGACCTCTTATTTGGCTCCTCTCTATGTTTATATATGAATGTATATATACATTTATACATATACATGTGCAAGTGTATATACTTATATGTATACATTTATACATATACATGTGCAAGTGTATATACTTATATCTACATATATGTATGAGGGTATGCAATTTTGTATATACTTTTCAATTTTTAATTGGAGTGACATTGGTTAATAAGGTTATATGGGTCAAGTATATATTTCTATGAAACATGATCTGTGTATTGCATTGTGTGCCAACCACTCAAAGTCAAATCACTTTATGTCACCATATATTTGGCCCCCTTTACCCTTTACTTCCTCCCTTTCCTCCAGTACCATCATACTGTTGTCCGGGTCTATAAGTATTTATTCGTTTTTCTTATTTGTCCATTTGTTACTTTTAATTTCATATCCCACGTATGAGTGAAATAATATGGTTCTTAACATTTTCTGACTTTTTTCACTTCCCATGATATTCTCAAGATCTATTCATGTCACAAATGACAGTATTTCATCTTTTCTTGTGGCCAAATAGTATCCTATTGTATATATGAACCACATCCTTTTTAATCCAATCATCTATCAAAGGACACTTTGATTGTTTCCATGTCTTGGCCACCATGAATAATTCTGCAATGAACATAGAGGTGCAAGTATCCTTGCGAATAAATATTTCAAAACATTTTGGTAGATAGCCAGAAGAGCGGTATCTTAATTTTTATGGAATCTCCTTACTCTTTTCTCCAGTGGCTGTACCAGTTTACATTCCTACCAGCAGTGAATGAAGGTTTCTTTTTCTCTACAACTTCTCCAACACTTGTTATTATTTGTCTTATTGACAGTAGCCATTCTAACAAGTGTGAGGTAATAGCTCATTGTGGTTTTGATTTGCATTTCTCCAGTAGCTAGTGGAGTTGAGCATCTTTTTATATGTCTGTTGATCATTTGTATGACTTCTTGGGAGAAGTATCTGTTCAGGTCCTTGGCCCATTTTTTAATTGGATGGTGAATTTGTTAGTTTGGTATTGAGTTCTTTATGTATTTTGGAATATTAACCCCTTATTGGAGCTTTTCTCCTATTTGGTTGGTTGCCTTTTTGTTTTGTTAGTGTTTTTTTTTTTTTTTGTTTGTGTGTGTGTGTGTGTGTGTGTGTGTGTGTGTGTTGTTTTTTTTTTTTTTACTGTGCAGAAGCTTTTTAGATTGATATAGTCCCATTCATTTATTTTTGCCTATACTTCCCTTGCTGCTGGGGTCAAACTCATAAAATGTTCTCAATAGCCAAATTCCAGAAGTACAGTACTGATGTTTTCTTCTATGTAATCTATTGTTTCAGATCTTTGATCTATTTTGAATTAATTTTTTACATAAGAACAAACTGTAGTCTAGCTTAATTATTTTGCATCTGACTTCCCAATTTTCCCTGCATCATTTATTGATGAGGCTTTCTTTTCTCCATTGTGTGTTTCTGGCTCCTTTGTCAAAAATTATTTGCCCATATACCTATGGGTTTATTTCCGGGATCTCAATTCTGTTTCATGGATCTGTGTGTGTGTGTGTGTGTGTGTGTGTGTGTGTGTGTATGTGTGTGTGTGTGTTTTTTGCTACTACCATGCTGTTTTGATTATTGTCACTTTGTAGTATAATTTGAAGTCAGGTGAGACACCCCCATCTTTATTCTGTTTTCTCAGGATTGCTTTGTCTCTGGCTGGATGGCTCACTAGGTTGGACCATCAACCCATACATCAAAAGGCTACAGGTTTGATTCCAGGTCAGGGTACATACATAGGTTGTGGGATCAATCCCCAGTCAGGGCAAGTATGGGAAGCAACTAATTGATGTTTCTCTCTCACATCAATATTTCTCTCTCTTTCTCTCTCTCTCTCCCCCTCCCTTCCTCTCTCTAAACATATACTCAGATGAGGATTAAAATAGTAATAAGAAGAATCCTATATAATAAAGAGGTAATATGCAAATTGATCCTTACACTCTCACAAGATGGCTGCCTATGACCAGGCAAGCGGGCGGGGGGGGGGGGGGAGGTTAGTGAGGGACAACGAAATGACTGAACAAGTGGGCTGCGTGGGGCGACCAGGCCAGCAGGGGGGTTAGTGAGGGAAACAAATGAACAGCAGGCTATGTGGGGCAACCAGGCTGGCAGCGGGGTTAGAGAGGGATGACCAAATGGCTGAACAGCAGGCTGTGTGGGATGACCAGGTTGGCAGGGGGTTAGTGCGGGACAACCAAACGACTGAACAGCAGGCTACGTTGGGGTGACCAGGCCAGAGGGGGGGCAGTTAGGGGCAACCAGGCCAGAGGGGGGGCAGTTAGGGGCAACCAGGCTGGCAGGGGAGGTGCAGTTGGGGGTGACCAGGCCAGCAGGGGGGCAGTTGTGGCGATTAGGCTGGCAGAGGGGCAGTGAGGGGTGACTAGGCTTCTGGGAGGGCATTTGGGGGCAATCAAGCCAATGGGGGGGGCAGTTAGGGGCGACCAGGCAGGCAGGAAGCTGAGTGATTAGGAGCCAGTGGTCCTGCATTGTGAGAGGGATGCCTGACTGCCAGTTTAGGCTGGATCCCCAGGATTGGGCCTAAACTGGCAGTCAGACACCCCATGAAGAGTCCTGGATTGTAGAGGGTGCATGCTGGGATGAGGGGACTCCCCCCACACATGCACACATTTCCTGCACTGGGCCTCTAGTAATAATAATAATAATACATCACGGTCAAGTGGGGTTCATTCCAGGGTCACAAGAATGGTTCAATGTAATATACCACATTAACAAAATAAAAGATAAAAATCATATAAAAAGCAATTGATAAGATATAACATCTACTTATGATTAAAATACTCAATAAAATGGGTATAGAAAGAAAGTACCTGAACATAATAAAAGCTATATATAATAAATCTTCAGCTAATATCATACTTAATGGCAAAAACTAAAAGTTTATTCTATAAGATCGGAACAAAACAAGGATGTCTGCTCTCACCACTCTTATTCAACATAGTACTAGAAGTCATAGCCAATTAGGCAAGAGAAAAAAAATTGTGTATATGTTTGATACTTTACAAACTTATATGTTACTACATATGTAAGATATATGTAAATATGGAAATGTACAATTAAGTGTGCAACTCATTTAGTTATCACAAAGTGAACACACTATGTAATAAACATGCAGACAAGAAGTAGAACATTACAATAATATTATTGTAAAGTTCTCCTTATGCCCCTTTATAGTTGTTACTCCCATGAACTTAGCAACTATTCTGATTTTGAATAACACTGATTAGTTTTGCATGCATGAGAGTTTGAATTAGTTCTAGCTATGTCTTTGATGCATTGCTCTAAAGTTTGCAATGTGCATATTAAACTTTATCTCAGCCTGCATTAAATAACATATCATTTTATTATATTAAAAACTTATAACAGCTTGCTTTATTATTTCTTCTGTCCCTTATGTGGCTATCATTAGAATTTTTATGTATATGTGTTAGAATTTTTATGCATATGTGTTTCAAACTCCCAAATACACTATTATTACTTCTCTTTAAACAATTATTTTTAAATAAATATAAAAATGACAAAACAAATATCTTTGAGATTTATCTCATATTTATTCTTGTAATCTTTATTTGTAAAGATTCCAATTTCTATTTTGTATTATTTTCCTTCGGGTTTAAGGATCTCCTTTAGTATTCTTTTTCATGGTGTAGGTATGCTGATAATTAATCCTTTTAGCTTTCAATTAAAATTGTATTTATTTTGTCTTTATTTTTAGTTAATAATTTTTCCTGGATATAGAATTCTAAGTTAATAGTTTTTAAAACATTTTTATAGCACTTTAAAAATTGACTAGTGGCTTCTATTATTCCTAATACAAAGTCAATATTTATTCCTCTCTTTGTTCCTCTTTGTAATGCTTATTTTTTCTCCTCAAGCTTTAAAAAAAATTGTTCTTGTTATTGAAATTGAGCAATTTGATTTTTATATACCTTGATATATATATATATATATATATATATATATATATATATTTTATTTATCTCTTTTAGAGTTTACCTCTTGAATCTGTGGGTTAATATATCATCAAATCTAGAAATTGGCCATTATCTCTTTAAACATTTGTCTGCTTCTATCCTAAACACCAATTATATGTATGTTAGATCACTTGACATTGTCCCATAGGTTACAGAAGCTTTGTTCATTTTCTTTGACCTGTATGTATGAGTGTGTGCTTCATTTTGGATAATTTCTATTGCTTGAAATCAAATGTACTAATATTCTCAAATATCTGATTTTCTGTCAAGATCATCCAGTGATTTTTTAAATTTTAGTTATTGTTATTTTCACCTCAGCATTTCCATTTGGTCTTTTTTATGTAGTTTTTTCTAATTATACTAATCCTGTCCTTTAAATCATTAGATATGCTTATAAAAGCTGTTTTAAAGCCTTATCTACTAATGTCTTCATCTCTATAATTTCTATGTCTATTTCTTTTTAATTGATTTGTTCATTACTACTTGGCATATCTAGTAATTTTTGGTTAGATAGTTAACATTGTGATGATTTTGTTGTCTTCCTTTAAAGAATTCCTCAATTTGTTCCAAAATAATTTACTTGCAGATTATATTCATCTTTTTGAATTTTGCTTTATAAACTTCCTTAGTGCAGGTTTTGAGATGCCCTTACTCTAAGGCTAGCTTAGCCATATTACTATACAGTAAACTTCAGGGTCTCTACTAAATGCCCCAGAGATGATCAATAAGCTATCCTCACACAGACAGGTCATAGGAATGTCTCCCAACTCAGTGTGAGCTCTGATAATTGTGCAATTTAGTTTTCTGGTAGTTCTTTTTTTCTATTAATTGTTCTTTACTCTGATTTGCCTGTGCATACACAACTTAGAATTAAGGTAATGACTCAAGGGGATTTCCATGTAAATTTCTTGAGGGTTGTTTTATTTTTCTCCATATAGTTCTCTTATTCTGTACTCTTCCTCACAAATACTAGCTACCTCTGACTTCTTTAACTCTAATCTCTGTGTCCTCCACTTAGTGATACTGCCTTGTTCAACTTGGGTTCCCCTCCTCTAAATGAGGATCTGGAAAGTGCTTAGAGATAGAAATAGAAGTTAAACCTAGGGCTCACATTTTCTTAGCAAGCCTAGTGTAAGCTATTGGTTGCCCAATATACAAATAAAGTTGTTACATATTATTTCAGGTTTTTTTTAGGTTTTATTTCTTTATTTTATTTTTTTGTGGCAGGGCTGGCCCAATAGCAGTTATGCATCATTTTTTTTTATTCTAAAAATTAGATGCAGTTAAATATTGTCCAAAAATATAGTACATATTGTAATATTCCACTTAAGAGTTAATTGCCTTTTCATTTTTGCTTCAAACATAGCATCGTCACTTGAATTTGGAATCACAGACTTCACTGAATTAGTTACTATTGAAAAAAATACATCCTGTGGAATCCTTTTTTATTAAAGTCTTATTTTACTTTTCTGCTGACAACTCACTTATTTTTGTTTAAAATACTGCCTATAATTAAATTACAAGCACTTGTATTTTACAACTTTCTATCAAGGGATTGAAATTTGGGACTTGATATGTGATATAAAATCAGTACATACAATTTGCTTATTTATAGGTTGTGATATGAGGGAATTTGAAATGTTTTATCGAAATGAAGTTTAAAATTTTTCTTAAAATAATTTTTATTTATTTTCTGTTTAATTTTCTACTTGTTATTTCATTTATTTATTTTGTATTTATTATTTTACAAACATCAATCATACATTAAACATGTTGGTGGATGACATTTTTCACTCAATATTATGTTTATGAGATAGGTATCTATATTTTTTAGTGTATTAGAAAATTGTTCAGTCATGACTTTACAGTAGTCAATTATGTACATATATCACAATTCTTTTACTGTGGTACTTTGATGGGCTACCTATATACTTTTTATAATCAGGAAAGGAAAGAGAACTAACATTTATTGAACAATGTACCAAGTTATTTCTTCACAATATGGCCAACACTCATGTAGCACTGCTAAGATCCAGATACTGTTCTAAGTGCCTACATACAGTAACTCACTTAGTAATCACAACCACCTTATAAAATAAATGCTGTTATTATCATCATTCCAATTTGTAGATGGAGATATTGAGGCATGAATAAATGGTGAGCTAAGGACACATCAAAACTGCGTGAACTGGGATCAAACGTAGGTATTCTTATTTTAGAAGGCATGGTCTTAAAAAGTATGCCTTACTGCCTCTTCATGAACAAGCCATTACATTAAAGCTGTTACATCTGCTGCTAGATGCTATGTCCATTTTGAAGTTCAGCAGACATACACATAGAGAGTTAGTTTCTCCCATGGACAAGAGTCAGGTCTGTCATTCTAATATCCATTTTCTACTTTTATATCCTCTACCTCCAAGACTTTATTTTCACTTCAACTGTTTATTTTAAAATATTATAGATCCATAGGGAGTTTCAAAGATAGAACAGAGAAGTCCCATGTACTCTTTGCCCAGTCTCCTCAATGGTAACATCTTGTTTAATTAAAGATCATACTTAAAACCAGAAAATTGATATTGGTGCAGTCCATAAACCAACCCTGATTTTGTAATAACTTCTAATATTCCAAAAATTATGACATAGAAGAGTAAGACAATTTGTTCTCTTTTCTGTAGTCAAGGCAAAATGTTCTACTGCACTGTAACCCTATCCTATCTAATAAAGAGGGAATATGCAAATTGACCATCACACCAACACACAAAATGGCCACCCACATGTGGACACAAGATGGCCTACAGGGGAGGGCAGTTGTGGGCGATTAGGCCAGCAGGGGAGGGCAGTTGGGGCGGACCAGGCCAGCAGGGGAGGGCAGTTGGGGCGGACCAGGTTGGCAGGGGAGAACAGTTAGGGGCAATTGGGCCAGCAGGGGAGCAGGTAGGGGTCGATCAGGCTGGTGGTGGAGTGCTTAGGGGACAATCAGGCTGGCAGGCAGAAGCAGTTAGGGGCAGGCAGGCAGGCAGGCTAATGGTTGGGAGCCAGCAGTCCTGGATTGTGAGAGGGATGTCCAAATGCCTGTTTAGGCCCGATAAACAGGCAGTCAGACATCATTCGAGGGGTCCCAGATTGGAGAGGGTGCAGGCTGGGCTGAGGGACACACCCTCTCCCATGCACAAATTTCATGCACCGGGCCTCTAGTTACATACTAAAATCTTAGTTCCATGAGGGGAGATAAGTTATATTGTGGATCTGTAAGAATGAAGACTTAAAGTTTTCTTCAATGCATGAAAACAGTATCCATGTGAGAAATTATAGAACAGGATACCAGGTTCTGAATTATATTACAAGAGTATTGCTTGTCCAGTATCCCTCAGAAAATTGATGACTGGCCTCTTTTAAAAAGTTTTCCATTCAGTCTATGGTAGAATTGCTTACTCTGTAGCATTACAACTCTAAAAATCTTTTCATGGAATTCACTAGACGCCTAGATTCATTGCTCAGGAATGAGTGCGAAACCACTTAGACCTGCATTTGCTCTTGTTAAGCCATAAAGCAGTCTCACCTCAGGTACTCCAATAGCTGCAGCTGCATGAGAATGAGAATTGTGATGTGTTCACAAAAGTAAATCTCTGTAGCTTTTCCCATGGTGGAAGACTGAGACCAGTCCCATGTTCCTTTCAAATTTGAAAACCAAATTCTTGCCTCTATTCAATCCAGTGCCTAAGATGTTCTGCCCAATCCATCCACTTATTTATTTATTACATTGATAGAGCATCTTTCTTCCAAAGCAACATCTTTGTCAGAGCTGGCTTCTGGAAAAATAATTGATCACAGGATGTTGTGGAGCCCGCAGGGTAAGCAGGATTTCAGACACAAAAACACAGAAGTGGTCCTCAGAATCTTTACTGTGGAGATGCTTGCTTCCTCCCCCCCTCCTTTTTTTTTAAAGGATAATTGCTTTAGAATCTTGGAAGAGATGAAATTCTCTATTTTAACATATCTGCAGCCCTAAACAACGATGCCTTCACTACTACCTTGTCACAATCTGATAATGAATTAAAGGAGAAAATGTTTCATTTTTGCCAATTTAAATGAGATGGGAGAAAAAAATAGACATGTCTCTGGGTCCTGGGAATTGGGTGTGGTAGATTCGCAGACTTTTTGATTTGTATATATATATCTTTGTCTTTCCTAGCTGTGTCATACCGCCAAAAGTTTCCTAATACACTCCAGAAAACATCAGGCAGAGTTCAAAACTTTGAAAACATATTGTAGATTATTTTTGTGTTTGGGACCATAGGCCCCCTGAGCCATATGATGACTGGTGGTATAAGCATAGAGCTGCAGACATTCCCATTTCTCCACTTGTGTCTTTACAACACATTACCACATTTCTTCATAGTGAATAAATACAGAGCATTTTAAAACATTGACAGAGAGGTTGGAGGCACAAATACAGAAATGTCATAGGTAGAAGCGTTAAGCCCAGAGTAAGGAAACCTGACGTCTAGCCCAGGTCCATCATTACTTGCTGTGTGACCTTGGACAATTCATATGCTATCTCTGGACCTTAGTTTCCTCAACTATTTATAAATAGTTTTCTCAACTATTTATATTATAGCTCCTAGGTGATTTCTTAGGTCATTTCTCCATCCAGCCTTCTGGGAAACTCAAATTATATTCTTGGAAGTCCTGGTAAAGAATCAAACTTTGTGACAAAATTTTCATATTTTATTTATAAGTAAAGTACAATTCAATTTAGTCAATGTTCAAAAATATTTGTTGCCTTTAAAGGGTGTCCCAAAAATGTATATAGACTTTGAATAATAATTAATTCCAATGGGTTAAATCTGAAAAGAAAGAAACATCAATTGAGCTATCAGCTGTTAAGTGTGTATACATTTTTGCGGGACACCCTATATTTTTGGCATACATACTAGTACTACATGCCAGGTGCCATGCTAATGACTCAAAGATAAATATAAAAAAAAGAGATATATTAACCCATCAGTGAAAGACACTAGAGAGATAGATTGAAGTTAAATATGAAGGTAAATAAATATGGTTAATTAATTACAATTGTGATAAAGGCTATGAGAGAAAAACACAGGATGTTATTGAAAGCTTATAAAAGAATTTGGCCACGTAGGCCAGGTGCATCCTTTGTTGGCTTTTGTTAAAAATCCTCTTAGATATTGCCAAGGATATTCTCACACATTTGTTTTAGGAAGTCATGGAATTCAGGCCTACAATTTATAAAGCATCTTTCATAACATTATTTATATACTGAAAAGTGCATGCAAGCACTAAAGTATGTCATGATTAGAGCCACCTGAAATGATGCTGGGCTCTCCAGGGCAAAACATGGAGTGTCACCATGGTTTCCTGGTTTATTCTGGTGCCTTTTGTTTTACACTGTCTTTGCAAAGATGTTGAGATAGTGAAAAGTCTTGGAAGACAGAGAAAATGTGTCCTTCCAGGGCAAAGGGCAGTTTTGCTCATCACCTCAGAAGATAGAGTAAGCACAGGCAAACCTACTGTCCAGTGCAATGGAGATAATGCTCCCCCACTCCCTGGAGAAGGGAGGGCACCTTCCATGCTCATTTTAAAAGATCTGAGTTCTCCAGGCTCAGGGTTGCTCTCTTGCGATTCAATCCTCTGTATTAATTTAAATGTGCAGGTAGCATTCGGCCCTCTCCGGTCACACTATGGGAATTGGGGCTTGGAGAACAATGCAAAAATTGCTGATACTCTGGCTTTTGATATTGGTGTGAGCACTAAACTGTCCTTTGTCTCATGTCTTCTAACAGCATAGGTGAAATTGTGGCAGGTAACTTGGTAGTTTGCCTGTAGGTAAAATCTAGATCCTGTAAAGTTCTTAATAGTAGCTAACAGAAATGTGGGAACAAGAGTTTTTGCTGTTGGTTTTGTCTTAGGATGGCAAATACTAAAGCTTTTACAGATAAACTCATTCATTCACTTGAGACAAACAGCATGGAGAGCCATGTGGAAGAGAACAGAGCTCCCAGCTGACTGCCAGCACCAACACCAGACATGCGAGTGACTATCTTGGATGCTCTAGCCCAGGCAGTGCCCAGATAACTGTAGCCCGAGCCAACATCACATGAAATAGAACTGAGTAGCTGAACTGATTCAGTCAACCCACAGAGTTTTTACATATAATAAGATGGTTATAATTTTAGGCAACAAAATATTGGGGGTGATTTGTAACAGAACAGTAAATAATAGGAATAATATATCCTTTCACAATCTTTTTAACAGTCAAATTTTGGGGCAGTTAGTTAAATAGAGAGCAAATCTCCATTTTGGCAATTAATGAAATATATGATGTATGAAGAAAAAATATTTAATTGGCAATATTTATAACATAATTGAATATCCATACACACATTTTGAGGTGTCTTTTGATGCTACTTGATGCTACCAGAGTGATCTTCCTAAAAGTTTAATTTTTAAAATTTTTATTGATTTCAGAAAAGAAGGAGAGATAGAAGCATCAATGATGAGAGAGAATCATTGATCAGCTCTCTCCTGCACACCCCCCACAGGGTATGGAGCCTGCAACCCAGGCATGTGCCCTGACCAGGAATCGAATCATAACCTCCAGTTCATAGGTCAATGCTCAACCACTGAACTACACAGGCTGGACCTAAAAGTTGTTTTTGAACAATGACTTCAATGTTATATTGTTGGCTATAGGATCAATAAATTCATTCATTCATTCATTCATTCAATTATGCTCTTTATTAAAGCATAAAAGTTATTTGTGACCTTAGTTGAATCTAGTTGTCCAGTGTCATCTCCCTTCATGAACTTCCTCTTCCCCCAGAGTATTTTTTGGTATTGTTTACCCTGACGATCTTCTGTTTTCCACATTTTGGCATGCATTTCCTCTACTCTATGCATTTTCCTAGGCTTTAGTGCTCTTCTCCCTTCTCACTCTATTCTTCTATGGCAATTGTCTTCATCCTTCAAGGTTCAGGTCAAATACTGACTCTTTGGTTAAGATTATTCTACACCACTATTCAGAACAAATGACCCAACTATTCTTAAATCTGCTGTCTTTTTTTTTTTAGCTTAGCTATTTCCACCAACCAGAAGCATCATATTATATATTAAATCACATAGAGTGTGTCTCTTAATCCACAAAACAAACAAGAACAAAACAAAAGCTAGAGCCAGTGTTACTATTTCCATTTCATAGATAAGAAAACTGAGACCCAGGGGCTTATGCAATTTCTCAGGGTTATGGAATTGTTAGGTTGCAGAGCTATCATTCAAGCTTATCTGACTCAATTGGCTGAAATCTTAAATGCCAAATTATGTTATCTTTTCCTGTTGAGCACATTTGTGTGTACCTTCCATAGTCATGAAAGATCTGTCCCCACTAGATTTTAAGCTCCTTGAGAGACAGCTCCCACAATCTCTGCACTGATCAGGATGCTTACTACTTCTTTGCTAATTGATTTGTTAAATTGATACAGTTTAATTCAGGTTAGTAAAGTATACTATTTTCAAGAATGTTCTCTAACTAAGGTTTGAGATGTCAAGGGGGAGAGAGAAGAAAATTTACATCCAATGTTTCCTGCCTTAAGACATAAAAAAATAAAATTAAATTAAAATAAAACTAGAAAGGGAAGACAAATGTTACTATCAGCATAGATGGAGTTAAAAAATGTGTTTACCAATTCTCCTTTTCTAGTTAATCACCCTCTGTGCACTTCACTCACACATTTCCTGTTCCTTCCATGTTAATGGGACCAATGTTCCCAAGTTGATATGCATTGTGACCCTAGGTGTTACCCAAGAAAAGAGGAGATAGAAGCACTTACTGCATGGTAAAGTCTAATAGACAGTTTATTTACCTGGCACTCACTGCGGTAACATTCAGGATGCGCTCATTGGTTTGGCAATCAGTTTGATGCTATTTCGGGGGAAAACAGTCTCCTTGTATTTCACAGTTCCCTGATCCCCATCCTCCATCTTCATGACACTCTGCTCTTCCTCCACCTCAATGGAAGTACTAGCAATGATAGTTTTGCTAATGTGGTGATTTCCTTGTAAATTACCCATGGAAATAGTAAGTTTTGGGTAGGATACAGAAATATTGAAAATGGGAATAACTCTTTACCCCATGCCTCAGGTTCTACGTACCACAGGGAAAAGGGGTTATAAGTTTATGATTTCCTTAAGAAAAATATCCACCAACAATATTTTAATATGGTTCCAGTAGGATATTTCAGAGGATCCAAGGACCTTCTTACTCATAAGCATAGTCATGGAGGATTTTCAAGAAAGATTTATTTGCATAGCATATGAGGCCCTTTCTCCTTTTCCATCTATGTCCTAACCACTTGTACAGTGTCCTTTTTGGCCAGATGTCATTTCTCACCTTATGGTCTAGCAATCTCTGACATTTTTGGTAGTTTGTGGAACTTTGGGCCTCTCCTGCCTCAGTGCCTTTGCATATTCTTAGTTCTTTAGGTTTTGCCTGCAATTCATACTTATCACCAAGCTTTAAGACTTGGCTCAAGTACTAAGTCCTTTGAGGATCCTTTCTCATGTTTCAGGCCGAATTAGGTTTTACTTTCTGTAGATTCCTATTAAAATTTATAGAAATGCCCATCAAATTGTGCTTAAATTGCAAGTTTATGTCCTTACTTAACAGAATATCTTAAAGGCATAAGTCTTGCTTATGTATTTTTTTGTATGCCCATGGTCTAATATGCAAAGGAACTCACAAATTTTCTGTTTAATACATGGCTATAATATAGATCTCTATTTCAATAGCTTGGTGGTTTCTGATTTCAGATAATCTGAATTGGTGCCCTAGTTCTACTACTTAATAAGTTGTATGATATGAGACAAGCCACATGTCCCTGCAGCTTCTATGACTATGTCTCCAACCAGCTTTATATCTTTACATGTTTTTCTGAAGGTACAAACTCCTGGGAGAGAGCACTGAATTGGCTGAATTTAAGTCATCTGGCCCCTTCTAGCTAACCCGGGCAAAGAGATGAAGATCTGTGGTGGGCGTCAACCATTTCCTTTAGGACCACATCACTTGAGGGTCTCCACAAAAGGAAGATAAGGATGCAAATAGTGTGGCTGACAAAGGGGATGTAAGAAGAAAAGTCATTATTTCATGGGGAAGTTGTTATTTAATGGGTACAGAGTTTCAGTTTTGCAAGATGCAGAGTTCTGGAGATTGTTGGTGGTGATGGTGGTACAACAATGTGAATGGACTTACTACCCCTGAACTGAACACTTTATTTTTTTCTTTATTGATTAAGATATTACATATGCACACTTTAAAAATGGTTAAGATGGTAAATTTTATGTGCATTTAATTTTTTTTTTTTAATTTAAGATCAAGAAAGAAAGAATACAAACAGGAAAGGGGATATTGACAGTCAAAAAAATGGTCAATGTTTTATGTCCATATCAGGGATCAAAAGAAGTGCTTAGGCATAATTTCCAGCTCTGGAGGCTCCAGGGTACTTTGCTGCTGTGGTCTTAGCAAGCCACTTTAGCTCTCTGAGGCACAGAGGTAAGACCAGGTTGTTCCTGGTCAACCATTGCTCTGTTTCTGTGGCTTGATGCTGTGTAGGTCTTCTGGTTCCTCTCGGTTTTCCAGGTCTGCTCTTTCAAACTTCTATCACTGAAATGGGGCCCTAATAACTCTCCAGTAAATTCCTTTTTTCATAGAAGCAAGAACCCTGAGCATGCAGATATTTACTTAAACAAGTCTCTAAGGAGGCCTCATGGGAGGTTCCCAAAGAGGGGAAAATACCCAGAAGATTTAGAACCTTTGTGAAGTTTTCTAATCCAACATAGAGATTTTCTCTAAGAGACACACCTTTAATTATTTCTTGGAAGGTCTGAGGTTTTATTTCAGTAGTTTCTGTTAGTCATCCTTTAAGATGATAAAATTTTTAAAGTTTCATGTGCTTCCTTATGCCTTCTCTGATATCTTTCATCATGGCAATGCTTTTCTGTCATTTCCAACCACCCTCCTAATAGGTATCAAACTTTCAGTGTTCTGTTTACACTCTATCCCTCACCCAACTGTGATTTCTGTGGGGGAAAATATAGATCCTATATTAAACATATATGTACCCTTATATGTCCTAGGAAGATGCCGGAATCTAGGAAGTCACTAATAAAAGAATTAATGAATGAAGAGAAAACTGAATGAGTGAATGAATTGCTTAGTGTACTCAGTCTGGTCTGGAGAACTCTACCAGAATCTGTTCACCTCTTGATTAATTTCCCTTTCCCCCTCAAGCTTTCTGGACTGCTGACTTCCTTTTGAAGTCCCATGACCACAGTCAACATTTGCACCATGGCTAATAAATTAGCATCACTTTGAAAACAAAAAATGATTCCATTTTGCAATTGGAATGTGGTTTTCCAATTAGAAAGGGCAGGGGTGTTATTTTCCCTGAGGCCTGGAAAGTCTCTTGGTGTTTTATTAGGTAACAATTTCTGTTTTTACTGGATTTTCTGGTCACTAACTAGTCCCTGGGAGCCTGAATAAATGCCAAAGTTAAAAAAGAAACCAACATGCTCCCCACTACCTAGAGACCAAATAACCTCTTAACCAAGAGGTATCTACCATTGAAATTAGAGGCATCCATGATTGTAATTCTGAGCATGGACTTTTTAAAGGGAAAAGGCAAGAAGAAGTAGGGCATTGTTAAAGACAGGGCTAGAAGTTGCTACCAGGTTTCCTTCCTATTGGCCCTGCTTTGCAGGAAAGTTCTAGAAATTAGGAAAATGGAAGTAATTGTTTCTTATTATGTCTCCTACCTTAAAATCATGTATTTCAGGGGGCAACCAGAAAGTGGGTTTTCTTTTCACACTGTGAAATTCAGGAAAGCAGCACAAATTGTTCAGAAACTTGGAAGGAGGGGTGATTTGATGCCACAGTCATGGTCTTGTTACTTCTTTTTTTTAAAATACATTTTATTGATTTCAGAGAGGAAGGGAGAGGGAGAGAGAGATAGAAACACCAATGATGAGAGAGAATCATTGATTGGCTGCCTCCTGCACTCCCCCCACTGGGGATCGAACCCGCAACCCAGGCATGTGCCCTTGGCCAGAATCGAACCCGGGACCCTTCAGTCCACAGGCCGACACTCTATCCATTGAGCAAAACCAGCGAGGGCAACTTCTTAAAACCTATGTTGGGTTCTTCCATGAATCACCACCCCCCCCTCCCCCTGTTGTGTTGGGAACCTGAACAGCTCTGTGTCCTGAAACATGGTGTAGTGGTCAAAGCATTAACTCAGGGATTAGACGATTTAGGTAGAGGTTCTATCCCAACCTTTCAGAGATAGGTGATTCTAGATAAGATAGGTAATACCTCTGAGTTTTGGTTTCCTGACCTGCAAATCAAGGATGTTGATGGCTGTCCTACTTAGCTACCTACCTGCCTATGTGTTTAAAAGCCACAGAGGCTGTAGTCTAGCAAAATATTTGGTAGGCAGAAAAACATCATCACAGTGGAAGAGATTATAAGAATATTATGGGGAAGAGAAATGGTTATTTGTCCCTTTGCTCCTCGGTTGATCTCCTAACAACCCTCAAAAAACCCCTGGACCTTCACAGTGAGGCTACAAAGTAGGGAGCAGAGAGACAAACCCAGGCTTTGGTGACAGGCAGACTTTGATTTAAATTATCCAAGGAATCTATCCCCTCTGAACCTTAGTTTCCCCATTTGTAAAACAGAGATAATAATAGCTACCTTAAAAGGGTTCCTGTGGGGTTTAGATAAAATAGTATGAAATTGTGACTAAAACATGGAGGGTCATTGGTTTTAACTTCTCTCTCTCTCTCTCTCTCTCTCTCTCTCTATGATTTTAAGGGAGTTGGGACAAGAAGGGTTGAAAAATAAAGGTAGAAATTCTGTATATGTTATCCATGGTCTCTAGAGAAATGTGCCCAATTGATTTTGACTATTGCTGGTAATTGAGAAATACTGAGAGGGGGTTCTTCTGTGAAGAAACATGGCAGAAAAAGTTATTCTCTAAGAGAAAAATAGTAAGATAAAAAATAAATTAGAGCAAAGATATACAGTCTTCTGAAAGAGTCATAACAATCTTCCAGCTGAAGTCCCTGAGTAAATGTATTCACATTTGGATGTATTTATAGTTAAAGAAATTGGCCCCCATGTTTAAGAGATATTGGTCAGGTAACAGAAACATTAAGCGGGGGGGAGAGGGGGGAGGGAGAATTATGTAGGTGGCCAGTGGCAGAGCTTATTTTAGCTTTGTTCTGTAATGAAAAATTCTTAGCAAATGGACTGCAAATATTATGACCCCATTGGCAAAGTCACCCTGAGTGGGGAGGGCTATGTTAGTCTTAAGCGAGCAGCTTAGTGCAGTAATGACTAACACTACTCTCTTGTAACACAGACTGAGGTTTCTGGCATTTACATTATTTTCTGGCAAAAGTAAATATTTATATGAATATTCATTTCAGGATAACCCTTTTTTTATTATTAGCAGGATAATTTTTGCCAGACTATTTAACTTCCCTAACCCTCAGTTTTCTAATCTGCAAAAATGGGGATAATATTATACCCAACTTATAGGCTGTTATGAGAATTAAATGCAAGAATATATATAAACTATCACAGTGATTGACATCTAGAAAATACCCAATAAATATTAACCTTTTCATTGTTATTTGAGCTTGTTACATTAAACACTAGTATTCAGTTAACTCTCTTGGGTTTGATTGTTTGCTTTTGAAGAAGCTTCATGACTTTTCCAGGCTGGTCTGGCTATAGAAAGGAAATGCAATGATTATTATTATTATGGTCTTTATGATAATTATACTTTTCATTATACATTTTTAAATTGCCATTTGGTTAATCTATCATTTCCTCTGATGATTGTCTCTATAATTTCAATGGAGGCTAATGCCTGCAGGTATTCCCTGCAGTATTACAGGGTTGATAAACATCAGATTTCTGGGTCTGACCCTGATTTGTGTTGAACTCACCAGGGAAAACACTTTTAATAGGCCTTCTGAAAGTCAGCAAACTGGCAGCTCCTGGCTGCACCCCAATAGGACCATAGATGCCATTTGTAAGCAATTTGGAAGGGACCATTTGGTGGTGTTGTCCTGGTCTCATCTAGCCAGTTCAGGAAACTCAGTTTATTAGCGCATTAGACTAACTTCTACAAAAGTCTTTCTCTAACATTAGTTTGCATCAGAATCACCTAGAGGGCTTGTTAAAGTTCAGATTACTGGACCCCCACCCCCAGACCTATTGAATTAGAAACTCTGGGAGTGGGGCCCAATATTTTGCCTTTTCCACAAGTTCTCAAGGTATGCTGATGTTACTCTTCTAGGGAAGACATTTTGAGAATTACTACTGTAAAGTAAATATTTATGGGAATATCCATTTCAGGTTAACCCTTTTTTTAATGTAAAAATATTTGTTTAGTATCTTCCATGTTTAAGCACCATGCTGGGTTTTAGATATGCAAGAATAAGCACCTACCAGGAGACAGATAAGTAAACTAGAATGCCAGTGATTGGAAAAATGAAATTGGAAAGCTAATTGCACTACTTCATTTAGCTAGTTTCTCCTCCCAAGGAGAATTCTATATGGGAATTCAATCACTCTGAGTAACTTGTTTGAAAATTCTAATGTTGGGCACAGGATGTTGAGTGGTATTAATGAGTAGGGCTATAGTAGGGAAGGAATGCTTACATCTATCTACTTCTCTGACCTTCAACCTGTCTTCTTTCTTGCTTATTCCCCACAAAGGAGTTTTTCTTTTAAATATGTATTTTTGTTGATTTTTAGAGAGAGAGGAAGGAAAAGGGATAGAGAGATAGGAATATGAATGAGAGAGAAACATCTTTGATAGGCTGCCTCCTGCACTCCTCTTACTGGGGATCGAGCCTGCAACCCAAGCATGTACCCTGACCAGGAATCAAACCAGTGACTTCTTGATTCATGGGCTGATGCTCAACCATTGAGCCACAATGGCCTGGCCAAAGGGAGTTTTTAAGTCATTAGTCAGATTGGGTCCTTTTGTGGGTACTGTGTGATTAAAATTCCATATGTATGGCTCTGTTTCTATTACTACAATTTCCTTCCATTCATTTGGATGGAGAAGGTAAACCAAGACTTGTCTCCTTAGGACACATTATGCCACCTTGATTTTTGGCAAAGAGGATGGAAATGCCTTCATTGACTTTGAGGCTCTAGTGTTCTGATTAGAATCACCAAAGATTTATACTGGGTAACATTGAGAAGCATCTTAGTTTATTATAACATAAAATACTATTACTTTTAAAAAATAAACTTTGTTTTTTAAATCAATTTTAGGTTTATAGGAAAATTAGAATAAAGTACAGAGAGTTTCCATATACCCTCTTGCCCCCATATAGGCAAAGCCTCCCCCATTATCAATATTATGCACCTGAGTGATATATTTGTTACAGTTGATGAACCTACATTAACAAATTATCAACCGAAGTCAATAATTTACATTAAGTTTCACTCGTAATGTTGTATGTCCTATAGCTTTGGACAAATGTAAAATCTCATGTATCCACCATCATAGTATTCTGCAGAGTATTTATTACCCTGAAAATCCTCTGTACTCCACCTATTCTTCCTTCTCTCTACCCTAACTCCTGGCAACCACTGATCTTTGTACTGTCTCCATAGTTTTGCCTTCATTAGCACATCATACAGTTTTAAATCATCACCGTTCATTTTTATATGTTTAGATATCTTAAGAACATTGTGCATGATTGCAGGCATATTTGTGTACCATAGACACACAACATCTCCTAAAAAAAACACACCTGCAAAATGAGGAAAGATTGGTGGCTACTTGGCCATAGCCAAAGGCCTTGCCAAAGAAAATACACTGTAAAATTCTTACACTCCCATGAAAATAACTCTAGACTGCAGAATACTAGCCTTTCATTAATCCATACTTTCTTTTTATGATGGCAGAAGGTATATAAAAACTAGGGTGGGTACTTCAACAATGGATAAAGATATCAGAGGAGGTCCTCAGTGTTCCCCTCCATGCTTGGACCTTCCACCATTGGAAAATGGAGGCTTTGATGTCATCCCTTATACTTTATGGTCTAGATGGTAATTAATAATTTTGATTTCATGGACTCATAGCTAATATTATCTTATCTAACAAAAAGGGTATATGCTAATTGACCCTCACACTGTTGCAAAGATGGCGGCACCACAGCCAATAAGGAGGGAATATGCTAATTGACTGCACCACCCTCAAAGAGGGCAGCACCCACAGCCAATAAGGAGGAAATATGCTAATTGACTGCCCTACCCTCAAAGTTGGCAGCATCAACAGCCACAAGATGGTGGCGCCCAGTCCCCTCAGCCTCACCAGGGCAGCAGGCACGTGGCAAGCCTCAGATGGTAGCTCCAGAGTCCCCCAGTCTCCTCAGCCCCCTAGTTGCCCAGGATCAGTCTGAGGTGCAGGCAATCCTCAGATGGCGGCTGCCCAGCAGAGGTGTGATGGGGCATCACCTTCCCCTGATAGCTGGGTCACCTCCCACCCCTTAGGGCTCCCGGACTGTGACAGGGGGCAGGCCAGGCTGAGGGACCTCCTCTCCAGTGCATGAATTTTCATGCACCGGGCCTCTAGTAAGTTATAATATTATGAAACCTCTCCCAAAGAAGATGCATTGTCCACAAAAGTTTCCATATAATGTCAGAGACTTCACAGAAGCCTGAAGACCACTGGCCCAATGTAAAACAAAGCAAATGAACAAACTAAAACAAACCCCAAAAGATCAATATCTGTCTCTGAAAGGATGATACTGTCTAACTCAACTGGGATGTTGAACTGCATCCAGCACAGCCAGGGCTGAACCTGAGGAGGGGAAGTAAAGGATTAAAGAAAACAGACAAGAGAATACAGTTGGGGCTAGGTAGGATCACTGTGCCTGGATGAGGAAACAGTGACCCAGCCTGTAAGCTGAAGCTTTATTTTATAGTCAGACCACCCAAAGCAAAACAAGGGGAGTGGTCAACATGTTTACAATGTTCTTGTGAGTTTCAAATCTATTTCATTACTCAAGCCTTGTTTTAGCAGCACTTGCTGCACCTCCCATAGCCCATTAGCTACCTAGGAACAAAGGAGGACTATAAGGTTAAGCTTAATTGTGCTATAAGGGCTCTGTCCTCCAAGCTGGGACTTGTATGTGGCTCTGCCACAGGTCATTTCCATTCCGAGGCTTGACCCTATAGCTACTCCCTATAGGATGTGATTATCAATCAATTTCACTGTCTTACCCCATTAGATTAGATGGTGATTGGTTGTCTTGATATAATTTGAAAGTCAAATAACTTCAGGAAAATTATAACGCACCCTCAGCAATTATTAAAATAGCCAGCCTCATGTCTGATCTGATGTTAGAGTCTAGTCATTAAAATTCCTAACCATGACATAATTTTTTATTTTTTTCAATTATAGTTGGTGTACAATATTATATTAGTTTTAGGTATACAACATAGTGATGAGATATTTATACACCGTATGAAGTGATCACCATTATCATTCTAGTACCTATCCTGCACTGTGCAGAGTCATTACAATATTGACTATATTACCTATACTTTTCTTTATATCCTGTGATTGCTTTTATAACTGTCCATCTGTACTTATTGTTCTCTTTTACCTTTTTCATACCCTCCTCCCATTTGGCAACCATCAGTTTGTTCTCTATATCTGTGAGTTTCAGTTTTGTTTGTTCATTTATTTTGTGTTTTAGATTCCTCATATAAGTTAAGTCAGATAGCATTTGTCTTTCTCTCTCTGACTTACTTCACTTAGCATAATACCCTCTAGGCCCATCCATGTTGTCGCAAATGACAATATTTCATTCTTTTTTTATGGTTGAGTAATATTCCATTGCAAATGTGTACTACTACTTCTTTTTATCTATCAATGGACACTAAGATTGCTTCCATATCTTGGCTATTGTAAATAATGCTGCCATGAACATAGGGTATGCATCTTTCCAAATTAGTGTTTTCATTTCTTTGGATAAATATCCAGAAGTGAAATTGCTGGGATATATTATGCAGAAACTTTTCAAGTGATTTATTAATATAAATAAATACTGGTTTCTTCAAATACTGGTTCTTGGAAATACACAAGTCCTCTTACTATTTATATTGCTAAAGAGCAGTATACTCCATAATATAGTTAATTAAGTTTCAACTTTCCCTGTTTCTGGTGGTTCTAAGAAAATTGACATTCTCTCTCTCTCTCTCTCTCTCTCTCTCTCTCTCTCTTTCTCTCAATATATATATTAATTATGAGTTTTCTCCTAGAACTTCTCAGCCATCACTTATAGAGAATACATATTACATAGGATTTTTATTCAACACATATTCATTGAGGGCCCATTCATAGGCACTGGGCTAGGCTAGATCCTTGAGGTACAGTGACAGAACAAGCTGAGGTAGTAGAAAGAGATACTAGGTACATAAAAATCCAAACAGATTGAAGTATGATACTAGGTACATAAAAATCCAAATTCCACTGTGGAACCTACTATTTTTTATCTTAAGTTATTTAGATTCTATCTTTGAACATAAATTTTGCCATCTGAAATAAAAAGGGGTAATAATGACTATCCAGTAGGGTGGTTATGAGGATTATATTATAGAATCTGAATTGACCTATTTTATATTGTTTGCTGTTGTTCACTGCTCTAAATATGATATTTATTTCTGATGTTGTCCCCAAAGACTGGAAATAGGGTAATGCAGTGAAAGTTTACTACTTTTATATATCAAATTTTGCTGTTGAGACACCCATCCCTCAGTTATTTTAGGACTTTTCTCATAATTGTCCAATGCACACACTTCAGGGCAGAGTATGATCCTTTTCATGCTATTACAAGCAAGAAAGCCTTTGCCAAAAATTTAGCTCTGCTGTGCTTGGCAAAACAACGCAACAGAGAGAGAAATGAATGGTCACTACAATTATAAATGGGTTAACATTCCACTATACTCCAGAAGAATAGATTCCAGGCAAGGCTGCAAGGAGAGATTGGGGGCAAGGGGCAGTGTACAACTGACTCCATTCAAACATGGAAACAAACCATTCTTAGAATGACTACAGAATGAAACACCTGCCACCCAATTCTTTACATAAAAGTCTGGCAGAAATACAGTGGGCAATTTGGAACAACTTTTCTATTCCAAGTTAAAGGAACTGAATAAGAACTACACAGATGAATCCCTGAGAATGAACCTTTGTAACTCTAATTGCTGTTTAAAACCAATAAAGCAGAAGTCAAAGTTCAGAACTCATCTTTTCTATCTTGCATCTCCAAAATGTGTGTTCCTTTTCTATTAAGATTTAGTTTGGCCACTTGAAAAATTACAAAATTCTGGCTGGGACCCTGACCCTTCAGAACTCTGCTCTCCTCTTTCTCAGCTATTGGCCATGCAATCCCAAACCATTGGCTCAGATTGTCCCCAGTTCCTAGGACCATTATTTTTGAATCCTTCTTTTTTCCTTCTCTTTCCCCTCCCCATCCTTTTCTCCTTTGTCCTTTTCTCCCTCTACTTTTTTTTATTGGAGTATAATTTTCATACAACGACATGGCCAGATTTCAGATGTACAATTCAATTAGCTTTGGTGAAGACAATTACCTGTGTAACCCACATGCCCATCAAGATATAGAACACAACCATCCTATCTAATAAAGAGAGAATATGCTAATTGACCATCACGCCCTCACAAAGATGATGGTGCCCACAGCCACAAGATGGTGGCTCCCAGTCCCCTCAGCCCCGCCAGGGCAGCAGGCATGCGGCATGGCCAGGCCCGCCCCCAGGCAGGTCCGGCAGCTCCTTGCGCCTGCCTCTGGAGTTCCCCAGTCCCTTCAGGCCCCCAGCTGCCCAGGGCCACCCAAGGCTTAGGTAACCAAGGCCGACCCAAGGTGCAGGCAAGCCTTGGATGGTGGCTGCCCAGCTACCCAGGGCTGCCCAAGGCTAAGGTAACCAGGACCGGCTGAGGCTTGTGCTGCCGGCAGTGGCAGCTGCAGAGGTGTGATGGAGGTGTCACCTTCCCCTGATTGCTGGGTCACCTCCCACCCCTGAGAGCTCCAGACTGTGAGAGGGGACATGCCAGGCTGAGGGACCCCCCCACTCCAGTGCATGAATTTTCATGCACCAGGCCTTTAGTCTATATATATAAAAGGCTAATATGCTAAGTATCCAACCATCTGACTGGTCACTATGATGCACACTGACCACCAGGAAGCAGACACTCAAAGCAGGAACTGCTGTGATGCGCACTTGCACCACGGACCTGGTGCCCACAAAGCAACACTTGGCTTCCCCCAAGGGGGACATAGGCCCCACCACTACCCTGGAGTGACAGCCCACCAAATCACAGCTGCTGCCGATACCCCATGGTACAAAATGTGGCTCACAGCCCAACCCAGCCAGGAAATGGTGGCTGTGGGCACCGGGTAATGATGTCATGTAGCAATGCCCAGCTTCCTCTCCCTAGTGACAACTAACCTCCTTGCAGTATCTTCAGCCCAGGAACATGACTTGCTTTATAGCCACGTACAAACATTTCACACTTTAACAAAATGTCTGTCAAGCGTTTTCCCATGCCTCATCTCATTTGATCCTCACAGAAGTCCTGGAGTAGGTAGATAGAAGACTCAGTGGGATCCTATTTTCTTTTCATTAGCCAGAAAATGGAGATTTAGAAAGTTTAGAAACTTGACCTGACTGAAAAGAAGTAAGAAATGGTGGACCTTGAAAATGACTTCAGGTTTTGTCATTGTACAGAATATAGTCAAACGCTGCTGCAGTTAAATATTTTACCCTTTGTTCTCTCTGCGTGATCTACTATAATAATCTGCTTGTGTTGATATTTACTGCTGTGTTGCTAACAATTACCTGAAAAACAAGTTGGGGTGCTTCACTGGGCTGGAAAAAGTTTAGCTACATCAGAAAGCAGGTCTAATTAAGCAAGTTTAGACTATCCTATCTAATAATTCCTATCTAATAATAGAGTAATATGCAAATTAACCATCACTCCACTACAAAATGGCGGCCCCCATAGCCACAAGATGGCAGCGCCCAGTACCCTCAGCCCCGCTGCTGGAGTGCAGACCCCCTGCAATCGATTGCAGGGAGCTGGAGGGGCCTGCCCAGGCCTAAAGCTTCGGCCAGAGGCTTTAGGCCTTGGAAAGGCCCAGCCCTCGATTGGTGTGACCTATAGAGGAAACACCTTTTCTGACTGCACATTGGCTAAGCTTCTTGTATGCCACTGGTAATATTCTTAGTAACTTGGGTAATAAGAATCCAAAAAGGTGGTCTAGGGTTTTTCCACCACACTTCTGGAGAAAAAAATTAAGATCCGCTGCTGGAGGGCTAAGAAATGCCCTAGGTAGTTTGACTCAGTTGATAATGCCTCGGCCTGCAGACAGCAGGGTCTGGGTTCGAGTCTGATCAAGGGCATGTACCTAGGTTGCAGGCTCCTCCCTGGCTGGGGCCCAGATCAGGGCTCATGCAGGAGGCAACCAATCAAAGTGTTCCTCTCACTTTGATGTTGCTCTCTGTCTTTCCCTTTCTATTCCACATTCTCTAAAAGTCAATAGAAACATATCCTCAGGTGAGGATAAAAAATAAATAAAGAAATGCATATCCTATGAAAGACACATCTTGAAAATGCCTAAAGAAAATTGTCATTTATTCTTGGTGAAGGGACTGGAGTCCGTGTTGATGAAAACACCTTGGTAGCTGTGGTGACTGGCAGTGGCTACAGCAGCGGAGTGATGGGGCTGGTGCCTTCCCCTGATCAGACTGGTTGCCTCCCACAAAGGGAGGCCAGACTGCGGCTTAGGCCCACTCCCGGTGGGGTGTGGGCCTAAGCCATCAGTAGGACATCCCCTGAGGGGTCCTAGTATGTGAGAGGGGGCAGGTTGGACTGAGGGACCCCTGACCCCCAGAGCACAAATTTCGTGCACCAGACCCCTAGTAATAACATAAAGATGAAAAGGCAATAGCATCCTTGCATGTGTCTCACCCTCACCTTCCTTCTTATCCTTTTTCAGGAAAAAGGAGGCAACCTACTTTTCCCATCATCTGCTGTCACAGTGCCAACTGGCCCGCCTTGTGGAATTACCTTGGGAGTGACACAGAATCTGTACCAAGTTCAGGCAGATGACAAAACTGAAGATCAAGTAATATGCAATTGATAAATAATTTTGAGGTACTTTTCTAAACATTAAAGGCTTTTGGTGTTGGCCCTGCAAAGGGGTGCAGAGAGCACCAAAAATAGATCAGTAATGTGTTCAATAATGTTGACAAATGGCACCTGCTCAGTGAAGCCTTCCCAACCTTCCCAGGCAGAGTCAGTGGTGCAGGGACTGCTCTTATCATGAGAAAATTTTCACCCAGTACCTGACACTCCGAAGGACTTTGAAGGATTAAAGTTACTGAATATTTGAAATAAAGGCCATCTGAAAATTCTGAAATATATGATAATTACATGTCCCATTTATCAACTGTGACATAACAAGCCACCTCAAACTTAACCTTTTGCACTTGGATGTCGAGTGTGACTCGACATGGTTAGCATCGGTAGCAGCTCTTTTTATACTCTTTGAATGTATCAATAATTTGAAATATAAAAAAATCCAAATAAATAAGTTTGTATGAAAAGAAACTCCAGTTTTTTATTCTACTGCCGTGCTTTGTAAAATCTGGGGTATTTAAAAAATTAAATCCCGAGTAGAATAAAGGAATCGAGAAAAAAGCAAGTGAGTACAAAGGGTTAAGTGCATAAAACATTAACCCTTTCCTTATTTATGCCTTGACTTCCTGTGGGTTGGGAATAAAAATGGCATCAGGGATGGTCGGCAGCTCCATGTGTGAGCTGCCTGTGAGAAGAGCTGAATGGCTGTGGCTCTGACCTCCTTATGGGAAGAATGTCAAAGATGTCAAGGCCATCTTCCTAGACTACCACGTGGAGGAATAACACTGGTCATGGACAGCTGGTAGGAACAGAGCCTGGTGCAGCATTTTTGGATGGAAAGACATAGTCAGGATTTTACAAACACTTATATCTTATTGTTCATCAACCCAGTGTTTGTTATTATACTCATGAAGCCCTCAGTTCCTAGCAGGAACATATCAGATTATGTTGAGGAAGGAGGGAATTGGAGGCAATTTAGGCTTTTACTATTGGAGTAAAAAAGCAAAATTTGTTTGTTATATACTATGGAATACTGATATGTCCAATCTTTAGAACTTAACTTTGATTAAAAAAAAGTGACAACATAATTTGTGTAAAATCTTTGATTCAGTTCATTGAACCTGTGGTAAAAATAAAATAGCATCCTATCTAATAAAGAGGGAATATGCTAATTGACCATCACACCCTCACAAAGATGGCGGTGACCACAGCCAATAAGGAGGGAATATGCTAATTGACTGCCACACCCTTAAAGATGGTGACACCCACAGACACAGATGGCAGTGCCCAGTCCCCTCAGCCCTGCTGGGGCAGCAGACGCAGGGCATGCCAAGGCCCGCCCCAGGTGAGTCTAGGCACTCCGCACACCTACCTCTGGAGTCCCCCAGTCTCCTCAGCCCCCCAGCTGCCCAGGGCCGGCCTGAGGTGCAGGCAAGCTTCGGATGGCAGCTGCCCAGCCACCCAGAGCTGCCTGAGGCTCAGGTAACCAGGGCCGGCCGAGACTTGCACTGCCGGCAGTGGCAGCAACAGAGGTGTGATGGGGTGTCACCTTCCCCTGATTGCCAGGTCACCTCCCACCCCTGAGGGCTCCCAGACTGTGAGAGGGGGCAGGCCAGGCTGAGGGATCCCCCCTTCCAGTGCATGAATTTTCATGCACCGGGCCTCTAGTATATATATAAAAAGTTAAGTTGATTTGCACATATGCGATACATATTAAGCTCTCACTGGCGCCAATTGCCCGCGTGTGTTTCAATCTGTCATTGTCAATTGTG
This sequence comes from Eptesicus fuscus, assembly GCF_027574615.1. Lineage (NCBI taxonomy): Eukaryota > Metazoa > Chordata > Mammalia > Chiroptera > Vespertilionidae > Eptesicus > Eptesicus fuscus. The sequence continues at coordinate 41,953,603 of NC_072481.1, read as the reverse complement.
AATTTGGTTGACACTTCTATTAAAGAGAAAGGGCGAATAGTGATATTAAAGTATTTCTTCTAATTAATTTCCTTTCAATGTGCAAGAATCCATGCACCAGGCCACTAGTCATCTAATAATAATAGTTGTTTTTTTTTGAGTGTTAAACTAACCTTACATTCCTGGAATGAATGCCTGCTCTTTCTCACAATTAAAACTTTTCTAATTTTGTTGGTTTCAGTTTGCTAATACTTTGTTATGGGTTTTTATGCCTACATTATTGAGAAATGTTGGTTTGTAATTTTTGTTCCTTGTAATGTATTTGTCTGGTTTTAATATCAGGTTTATGATAGCTACATAAAATGACAAGTATTCCACTTTTTAAATGAAGATTTTAAAAAATATTTTAATGAAAAGATTGGTATTATTTATTTCTGAAAAGTTTGATAAAATATAACAGACTAGTTTTATTTTCAATGTCTTATTATATAGGTTTTATATTTTCCACAAATTTGTAAATGGTTTTCAAATTGTCAGATTTATTGGCATAAAATTGTTCATAATATTTTCTCCTTATTTTGTTTTCTATCTGTAGGTATTGGATTAGTGGGGTGACTATCTGTCTTTTATTCATGATATTGATAATTTGCTCACTCTCTTGCTCTTCTCATTTGATCTGCCTCTAATTTCATCATTATAACCAGACAAAATGTATAGATATTTTTAAATAAATGACTTTTGGTTTTGCTGATCTGTTTGTTTTCATATCATTAAATTTTGTTCATATCTTTATTATTTCCACCCTATTATTTACTATAGGTTTTTTAATAAATCTTAGTTCTTTGAGTAGATCTTTATTTATTTATTTTTAATTTCTTTATTGATTAATGTATTACATATGTGTCCTTTAGTTATTAATTTTAGAGTTTTATCCTATCTTATATAATAAAAGCCTAATATGCTAAGTGTCTGGTTATCCGGTCATCCATTCAACCATGATAGAAGTTTATTTCTTACTCTTATAAAATCCAAAGGATTGTGTGGGTTGGGAAGTCCTGATCCACACTGTCATTCAGGGGCCCTGGACGAATGATGACTGCCCAGGGCATTGACATTCTGCTAACAGATGGGGAGGATCACACTAGAAGTTCATATGATGGAGTGGAGAACATCATACTTACTTACATTCTGCTGGCAAGAACTCTACAGGAGATAGGACAAAGGAGTCCAAATGTGTGCTTAGGCAGAAAGGAAAATTAGATCAGTAAATAGCCATCCAGTCTGTGTTATACTGTGTGTCAGTTTTCTCATGTGTGAAATCAAAATAATAATAGGATCCATCTCAAAGGGCTATTGTAGGAATTCAATGAAATCATGCACATAAAGTACCAGCCCAGTGCCCAACTCATGGTGAGTGCTTGTTAAATGTTAGTTGTTCCTACTGTGAGTGCTATGACAAAGGTAAATGGTGGATTCAGCAGTATACAAAGGAAAGTGTAATCAGATAAAACCAGGATATCAGATAGACTAAACAGAGGTTGATGGGGCTGTGACTATTAACTGTGCTGGCTTCCTCAAATCACCAGATGTAATGTGCAAATCTTGTGATGCATTCATGTATCTTCAGGGTCAGTTGCATCCCACCAGCCATCTATTCTCCCATAGAACTTATTCCTGCATTTTGGCTCAATTTTTAACCCCAGGATGGGGAAAATAATTGCTAATGTTGAAAAGACCTTTTCAGATAGAAAGCAAATGTTAATCATTATGGATTATCTGCTTATATGTCAGACTTATTTTTGTTGAGATCCAACCTATAATATTTGTGTAGCAGGTGCAATATTTTCAAGCCAGTCTTGAGTATGCAAAACATGTAATGTGTTTTATTTTTCTATGGTTTCACTTAACTGTTATTTTAAAAGTCCATTCTGCTATTTGGCAGAAAATGCAATCTTGGTCTATTTCATGTAAATTCAGTCATTTCAGGTTTAAATTCAATCTGTTTAGCATTGGCTCCTCTCTCCTTGTCCTCCAGGGTGACAACTAAATTCTGAGGATGCTGATAGAGCATCCGTGGCATTGGGAGGAGCATCTGACCCTTTGTGGCCACCAAGTGTCCACATGTGGCATGTATATAATCACGCCTGGTTCTTGTGTGTTGTTGCAGTCCCCTATGCTGGCATCTGCTGGAGTAGGCGGGCTTTTTGTCCCTGTGCCAGATACACCTACTGCCCTGGCATCTGCCATGTTACTGCCCCCTTTTACACTCAAAATTGCCCTAACTTGGAAAATAACTTAAGTGGTCACTCTAGCCGAGGCTCTGCATTGCCACCTGGCCTCTGACTGGCAGTCTGTGTCTACTTTCTGTTCCAAGTATAATTCCTGACCTTTATATCCCTTAAGCTCCACCTGTTCTGTAGGTTCTTAGGGACATTCGAAAATTTGGCTGCTTTCCCACTTTATTCCACTACACTCCAAGGCCAGGTAACACCATATCTCAAGGCCCTGGGTTCTCTCAGCTTTAAAAACTCCATGCAGCCATCTCCACTTTCTTGTCACCTAATTGTTGTCAAGCTTCTATTTCTCAGTATTTCAAGCTAAAGAGACTCCAGGTACCAGCCTCTCTCAGGTTTCCAACCCTTTGGACCACATGGGAGCGAAGGTGAGATGTAGCACTGAGTGAGGCCCTCTGGTCAGTGGTGTAAGTACCATCCTCCCCTGGCCTACAAGAGAGGCAGGGACTGACCTTACAGAGAGGATTTAAGTATAGAGATGAAAATCAAAAGGAAGTGTTTCAATTATATTAAAGCAGATATTAGCACCACAAGGCAAACAGACTAAAAAAAAATTGTATTTCAGGGAAGGAGATGTCATGTTTGGTTGGAAGGAAAGAAGGATTTTAAAAATTTCATGGAGAAGTAGTTGTGAGCCTTGAAATTTGGTTTGGGTTTGGTGTGGCTGTCAGGGAAAGAATTCTTTGGTCAATGTGGATAGATAGAAATGGAAACCAGGTGGGGCTCAGAAGTTAGGGGTATGGGGTTTAGATTGAGACACATCTCAGTTTAAATTGTACCTGTACCATTTCTCAACTTGGTGACTTCTATAATTTATTTCATCACTGTAAGCATCAGTTTCTTCATTTTTAATTGGAGGTTGTAATTGAGCTGCTCATTCATTTACCCAGAAATACTGAGAGTTCTTACCTCATTATGCTCTTTCACACCTCTGCGCAAGAGTAAAGTGATGTCCTCTCCCACTTTCTTGTTTTTCATGCCTTTCCTAAACTATTTCTATCATCATCAGAATCGACAAAAAGCATATCTCACGTGCAGGAAAGCCTCCATAATTTATAGAGTCCAATGAAAAATGAAAATGTGAGGCACCTCTTATTAAGAATTTCAAGATAGTAACAGTAAAACAGTCAACCAAATAAGGACTCTTCCAAGAGCAGGGCCCTGTGCAATTACACAAACCACCGGTCCTTGAAGCCAGTCCTTTGCCCCGTGTACCTTGCCTTCCTGGGTTGTAACTGTCCACTGTCCTGTCTGTCTCTCCTAATAGACTGTGAACCTCTTGAGGACACTGACTGGTCCTAGTCATTCCTGTATTCTAGACAATGGCACGTGCATATAGGAAACAGAGTATATAACTGGATTTTGTTTGACTTCCCTCTGATCAAATAGGCAACACCACATTTTCAAGGGACTGGTCCAGTGGGCTTCCTGCCCACCGCCCCCTGACTTACAGTGGAGCTGATTAAGGATGAGGAACAGGAATAATTTCCTTGCACCAAGGCTCCTGCCTGTGGGACGTGTTCACTAACTCTGCCTCAGTGAGGCTCCCTGAACTCAGGCTTAGCAGCATGTGTGGAACATCCACTCATTCTTTAGGCGGTTTTGTGACAGTGTAGCTATTAAGCAAGCATTTCTAGGACATAATCAAAGATTGTTAAAAAAAAAAAGTGCAAATTGCATGAGTTAAATATGCTGGTAAAACAGCAGGACTGTAACAGGCAAGAAACGAGGAACATTGCAGGGATGTGAGTCCCACCGAGATGTATACCCAGGCTCCCTGCAGCTGCAGACTGGGCACTTGTTTAGGTGTTTCTTTGTGTGGCTTTATGGTAGGGGCACTGACCCTGCATTTGTAAGCCTCTATTTGTGTCCTGGACCCATCGCTCACTAGCAAGCTGATCCTGGGAAAATTGCTAAACTTTCTCAGTTTCCTGGATTCCTCACGTATAAAATCAAGACAGTAATACTGTAGGTGAAATGATTATATTAATAAAGCCAGCTAAGCTGCAGAGCATTACCCAGAATATAGAAAGTACATAAGTGGTCTCCATGCTATGTATTTTGGTTACACACACCAACTACAAGTTACCTGAGTTCAAACAACATTCATCCATATATTTTCCAACTCCCGTCCTCTGGGAATTCTAACTGTGGATCTTTTTTTTTTTTTTTTTTTAATGTGGCTTATTTGTCTTTGTCCCTCTTCTCATCTGCACCCCCCATCCTCACCTGAGTGAGGAGGGTCTATAAGAGTGGACAGGGGTTTAAAGACAGACAGCCTTGCTTCTTCTGTTTAAAAACAGTGCTTTGGAGCAAGGAGTTGAATGCCACTAACCCTTGCACTTTTAGCAAAGATTGTTTTAGAGTCATTGTGAAGGGTTTATAAAACAATGCTTATAAAGCCCAAATACAATGGAGTCCCTCGCCAATAGTTATGGTAACGGGTTCGATCCTGCACTAGAGTGGCTGCTGAGAGGAGTGAATACTAGTCCCTTCTGGTTCACCTGTGACACTGGACAAGCTGTTCTGCATCTCTAGGCTTGTGGGAGGAACTAACCATCTTTAAAATGCCCCACAGCACCCCTAATACACCAGGTAACATTTAATTATGAAAACAGCCTGTGCAACTTAGGTACCACTGTGATCTCTAGTTTGCAGATGAGGAAAGTGGGCTTGGGGAGCTGGAATAAGATCCACAGAGTGAAAAAATGATGAACTGGGTTTCCACCCTAGCCATCAGCCTTTCCAGCCCTGTGCTTCCACTGCTTGTATATTGATACCCAAGCACTCACCCTATGAAAGGACCCCTGGGTCCACAACCCTTCACTTCTCTTTTTCTGTCTTTATGAACCAGAGCTTCTGGAACCTTCTAACGGTTCCCTGTACCCTCAGCAAACATAAACATCACTCTTCTCTTGACAAAAATTTAAAGGAGATGGGGCATAGCTGCAGAAGAGCAGGGTGGCCCTCATGCCTGGGAATCTACCTCTGTTCTCTTTCTAAATCTAGTTACAGTTTGGCTTTGCAGCATTATACACACGACTTCATCTAACTCTAATTACCTCCCCCAGACCCTCATCTCTAAATGCCATCACATCCGAGGTTAGAGCTTCAACATATGAATTTGGGGGAGGGGAAACACACACATTCAGTCCATAGCAGGTAATATCTGATAAATCAAGCACAGCAAAATGTTAATTGTAGAATTTAAGTGGCAACAATATTCATGTTCACAGTAAAAATTTTTCAGCCGTCCTGTACATTTGAAACTTTTTAATAAGATGTTGGGAAAAATGTTAAACCAGGCCTCAGCATAGCAAACTACCTCTATAAATAGTTCTCGAGAGATGGGTAAATTTAGTGGAAATCTGCTTGCCAATTAGCTCTGAGGTTAAGATGGAGATCAAGACAATCTGTCCTTTTCATGTTTCTGATGCACTGATGCTTTTCTGGAAAGCGTTATGCAATATGATCAACACCCCATTTGGAGGTGCTTACAGGCTGAAGGAGGAATTGCTGCAACAGGCCTGGTGTTAGAAGCCCGTGCAGCTAGTCCCGGCAATCTGGGCTCTTGTGGAACGTGGGCTGCAAAGCAGCAGGTGTCTTGATTGCAGAAGTCTTCTGGGAGCCCTCAGGTTACTGTGTATTACAGAGAATGGATTTTATCCAGTTCTGTATATGATACTCAGATGGAAAGAGAATGAATGGGAGGTTAGTTCAGTGATTTTTCAAGTCCAGTTACAAACATTAAATATGTAATTTGTTTATAACCATGTTTAAGGAAGTAAATAAACTCTTTGGCAGATAATAAGCCAGTAATTATTCCATTTAGTCACTTAACAAGCATTGTCTGAGCACCTACTATGGGCCAGGCCCTGGGTTAGAAACTGTGAAATATGTAGGCATAAATCAGTAATCGGCCTTTCTGTGGGCAAGCCATTCTGATTTCTAACCTCCAGGCCTACAGCTCTCCTCCAGTACCCACCCTCAGGTAAAGGAGCTGTTCTAGTTCAAGAACAAAACAGATTTTTAAATGGATGAACAATGGAATCACCATAGGGACTAGTGCACTTTCTGACAGAAATAGAGTTGAACTTGGATCCACCTCATGACACACCCTCCACTCTCACAGACTAAGGTCATGGAGGATGAGGTCTGGTGTGGCATCCTGGGGACGGCCTGTGCCCTGGAAGGACAATGTAGTAAGGGCAGTCCAGCCAGAGGAATGCCTGGAGGGGAACTGTAGGTCAGTTCTGCCCTAGACAATAGAGGGGGGAGGTAGAAAAAGGAATAAAAAGGGCTTTGATTGTTTAACCCAGTATTGCCCTGTAAAGAACCACCTGAGGATTCGGGCTGATGATGGTGCTAATAACAGAAAGGGAGCTTTTTCTGGAGTGGCCTTCCTGAGAGACTCAGCTAGAGTCTCTTTAGAGATAAACACCACACCAAGAGTCAAGGACTCCAATCTCCACCCATCTTTTCTCAGGAGACACACTTAGCTCAAGTAGCTTAAGTTCTAAAAGGGGAAATAAGGTATGCACTCCCATAATGGCTGCTCATGCTACTCGCCTCTTGTTGTAATAATAGTAAATAGTATTTTACATTCCTGTCTCCTATACCAGTTTGGGATCATTAATATTAGGAACTTCTATTTATTCACTAAAGGCCCAGTGCATGAAATTCATGCACTGGGGGGGGGGGGGGGGGGTGTCCCTCAGCCCAGCCTGCACTCTCTCTAATCTGGGACCCCTCAAGGGATGTCTGACTGCCTGTTTATGCCGGATTGGTGGGATCAGGCCTAAATGGGCAGTCGGACATCCCTCTCACAATCCAGGACTGCTGGCTCCCAGCTTTCCTGATTGCCCCTAACTGCTTCTGCCTGCCAGCTGGATCACCCCCTAACCACTCTGCTGCCAGCCTGATTGATGCCTAACTGCTCCCCTGCCAGCCTGTTTGCCCCTAACTGCCCTCCCCTTCAGGCCTGGTCACCCCTAACTCCCCTCCCCTGCAGGCCTGGTCAGCCCTAACTGCCCTCCTCTGCAGGCCTGGGTCCCCCCAACTGCCCTTCCCTGCAGGTTCGGTCACCCCCAACTTCCCTCCTCTGCCAGCCTGGTCACCCCTAACTGCCCTCCCCTGTGGGCTTGATTGCCCCCAACTGCCCTCCCTTGCAGGGCTGGTCCCTCACAACTGCCCTCCCCTGCTAGCCATCTTGTGGTGGCCATCTTGTGTCCACATAGGGGCAGGATCTTTGACCACATGGGGGCAGCCATCTTGTGTGTTGGAGTGATGGTCAATCTGCATATTAGTCTTTTATTAGATAGGATAGAGGCCTGGTGCATGGGTGCAGGCCAGCTGGTTTGCCCTGAAGGGTGTCCTGGATCAGGGTGGGGGTTCCCTTGGGGTGTGAGGTGGCCTGGGCGAGGGGCCTGTGGTGGTTTGCAGGCCGTCCACACCCCCTGGCAACCCAAGCGGAGGCCCTGGTATCTGGAGTTTATTTATCTTCTACAATTAAAACTTTGTAGCCTGGAGCGGAGCCAAGCCTCCTGCTTGCTCCGTGGCTGCAGCTATTTCTGTTGTAATTTATTTACCTTCTATAATTGAAACTTTGTAGCACTGAGTGGAGGCCTAGGCCAACAAGGGCAGGCAGAAAGCTTGGCTTCCTCTATTGACAGGGAAACCCAAGCCTCCATCCTGCTCTCTGTGGCCGCAGCCATCTTGGTTGGGTTTATTTGCATATTTGCTCCTGATTGGCTGGTGGGCATGGCTGGTGGGTGTAGCAGAGGTATGGTCAATTTGCATATTACTCTTTTATTAGATAGGATCTTTCTATTCCCAATATCTAGCACAGTGCCTCATTGTGGCTTAATTATTTTTAATGGATGAAAGAAATATTTAGTAGGTCATTTTTATGACCTGAATGATTGTGTCCCCCTAAATTCATATGTTGAAGCCCTAACTTCCAGAGCAGCTGTATTTGGAGATGGGGTCTCTAAGGTAGTAATTAACGTTAATGTGGACATAATGATGGGGCTCAGATCCAATAGGATTAGTGTCATAAGCAGAGACACTATGGAGCTTGCTCTCTCTCCACATGTACACACAGAGGAAAAAGCCATGTGAGGACATAGCGAGAAAGTACCTCTCTAAAATCAGGTAGAGAGCTTTCATAAAAAACTGAATCAGCCAGACCCTTGCTCTTTGGCTTCTAGCCTCCACAACCATGAGAAAATAAATTTCTGTTGTTTAAGGCATCCAGTCTATGGTATTTTGTTATGGCAGCCCAGGCAGACAAATACCAAACTAACAAAACACAAAAAATGCTAGAGCATTCAAAAGGATAAAGATAGCAGTTCCAGCTAAGAGAAGGTGTTCCCTGTCCCAACAGGATAGCCCTACTTTGTATATAAGTGCATATGTGATGCTCACATAGTTATAGAGAGTCCTTGGTTACATCACTGCTAGTACAAAGGTTAGTTTGGGGCCATCTCTTATCCAAGCAACTTATCCACCCAGAGTCAGAAGGAATCCATTGCAGGAGGAAACAGTAGCTCAGGAATCTCTTTAAATTTTACTGGATTTATTTTCAATTCCTTTGTAATCTTTTCCTCAGAGCAGTAAATTCTGAGCTCACAGGACTTTGCATTTAATTCCGGTATTTGGATTGTGAGAGCTTTTAATACCTATGGACTTGGCAGTAGCAGGGAGTAAAATGCATCCCCATTAATCAGAACTGGTCTGAGTCATGTTACCCAAACCATAGATTTCTACAAGAAAATTAAAAGGCAATATCATTTCACTTCTGCTAAATGTTTTATTATGATTCAGGGGGAGAATTGGGACACTCTATATTGTGTCCAGTGATGCTGCCAAAAATATATCACACAGAGACAGGACAAATGGATGTATAAATAGGAATTGCTCAGAGGGGTTAGTCATAAATCACTGAATGAGCTGAAACTCAAGCTTCTTTTTTTGTGTTGCTTAAAATGAGAGTTGTTATTGGTAACTTCTAGAAAAACAATTTGATTTTGCCATTGCATTAGAAGGTTGTGGGAAATAGGGAAGTATAGTTTTCCTAGGTGAAATCAAAGGCAAGATACAAAATTTTCTCTAGGAACATATAAACTATTTTGAAAAAGTGAAGTTTGTTCAAGAACAGTGATGGTGTGGTTTTTTGAAGCATGAGTTTTCATCTTGAACATTTAGAAATCTGGAGTATGGTGATGGGCTGGCTTTGGGACAAAAATGCACTATAATAAATTGGATTGAGGCAGCAGCAACTACTATGAGGCTTTTCTGTTGGACCCTGTAATTCCTCCGTAGTACTTACTCCTAGAAAACCTTTCTCTGTATTTTAAAAGAAACTGCTTTATGATGTTCTGAGTCTTAGTTCAAATAATTATTTTTTTGTTAGGAAAGAAAAGAAAACAAGTTCCTGTTTGTTTTGTTTTAAAAATATTAAGCTGAAACCTGGGAAACTGTAGCTAGAAAAACAACAACACTAAGACCTTCACAGACAGAAGTACTAAGCATTTTAGTAAAGCTGCAGATGTTGTTAATGCCAAACAGATATTTAAATATTTTATTAAGTACTAGCAGCCCAGTGCACGAAATTTGTGCATTGGGGGGGAGGTGTCCCTCAGCCCAGCCTGCACCCTCTCCAATCTGGGACCCCTCGAGGGATGTCTGACTGCCTGTTTAGACCCGATCCCGGTGTGATCAGGCCTAAATGGGCAGTCGGACATCCCTCTCACAATCCAGGACTGCTGGCTCCCAACTGCTCACCTGCCTGCCTTCCTGATTGCCCCTAACCGCTTCTGCCTGCCAGCCTGATCACCCCCTAACCACTCCCCTGCCAGCCTGATTAATGCCTAACTGCTCCCCTGCAGCCTGTTTGCCCCTAACTGCCCTCCCATGCAGGTCTGGTCACCCCTAACTGCCCTCCCCTGCAGGCCTGGGTTCCCCCCCAACTTCCCTTCCCTGCAGGCCCGGTTGCCCCCAACTTCCCTCCTCTGCAGGCCTGGTCACCCCTGACCCTAACTGCCCTCCCCTGTGGGCTTGATTGCCCCCAACTGCCCTCCCTTGCAGGCCTGGTCCCTCCCAACTGCCCTCCCCTGCTGGCCTGATCACCCACAACTGCCCTCCCTTGAAGACCTGGTCCCTCCCAACTTCCCTCCCCTGCTGGCCATCTTATGGTGGCCATCTTGTGTCCACATGGGGGCAGGATCTTTGACCACATGGGGGCAGCCATCTTGTGTGTTGGAGTGATGGTCAATCTGCATATTAGTCTTTTATTAGATAGGATAGAGGCCTGGTGCATGGGTGGGAGCCAGCTGGTTTGCCCTGAAGGGTGTCCTGGATCAGGGTGGGGGTTCCCTTGGGGTGTGAGGTGGCCTGGGCGAGGGGCCTGTGGTGGTTTGCAGGCCATCCACACCCCCTGGCAACCCAAGCGGAGGCCCTGCTATCTGGGATTTATTTATCTTCTACAATTGAAACTTTGTAGCCTGGAGCGGAGCCAAGCCTCCTGCTTGCTCCTTGGCAGCAACCATTTCTGTTGGGATTTATTTATCTTCTATAATTGAAACTTTGTAGCCTTGAATGGAGGCCTGAGCCTGCCAGGGTGTATGGAAAACTTGGCTTCCTCCATCGCTGGGGAAACCCAAGCCTCCCTCCTGCTCACTCAGTGGCCGTAGCCATCTTGGTTGGGGTTAATTTGCATACTCGCTCCTGATTGGCTTGTGGCTGTGGCTTGTGGGCATGGCTCGTGGGTGTAGCAAAGTGATGGTTATTTTGCATATTACTCTTTTATTAGATAGGATGATATTACTATTATGCCAGTTATCTTTGTGGTTAAAAGTATTACATTTCCTTTTGATTAAGAGCACAGTGGTTGAGTTTGTTCCTTTTATTTTCATGAAGCCTATAAAGACATTTGGAGGGCAATAAATTTGTCCCATCATGAACCCTAATGCATAATCCCATAGAAAATGGTCAGGAGTTAGTTGAGAAGGCAAAGGTATTGAACATGATTCCCTAAGTGCTATAATTTCCCATGGCCCAGTTTTGAGTTGGTTTTTGCTGTGTAACAAACTACTCTGAAACTTAGTGTCCTAACACACTCGTTTATGAGTTCATGATTCTGTGGGTTTGGCCATTTGGCCTAGGCTTTTGCAGGTTCAATTTAGTTTCACTCATATGATTATAGTCAGCCAGAGGACTGGTTGTAGGCAGAGCATTAATCCCAGCTGGCCTCACTCTCATATCTGGAGTTTGGCTGGGGTAATAGAGGCAACTGGCCCCCATGTTTATGACATCTAGTAAGCTATCCCGTTTCTTCCTATGGTGGCTGGGTTCCAAAAACAGAAAAAGAGGGAAAATTCCAGCGTGCAATCACTTTTTCAAGCTTTGCTTTCATCATGTTTGCTAATGTCTTGTTGGCCAAAACAAGTCACATGGCCAACCCCAGATGCCACGGGTAGAAAAATACACCCCAGACCCAGTGTGGTTTGGCTTGTCCTCGTTATACTATCAGGTCTGCTGAGAATAATATTAGCAATCTTAACTGCTGGACTCTCAAAAGAAAGAGCTACACAATGTTGTGTTGTTGCTTGTTGTTGTAATTGGTGTGTGTGTGTGTGTGTGTGTGTGTGTGTGTGTGTGTTTTGGTCAATTTGTCACATCTAAATTTTCCTTTAATGATGTGAACTCAATGATAGAAATATATCTTTAGCCTCTCCATTCCCCAGCTTCTCATCACCTCATGGGACTAAGAATACCATGTATCTAATAGGCATATTTTGAGAATTGAATGAGCTAATAGTTTTGAGGCTTGGAAAAAAATGCCTGGAATACAATGTGCACTCAGTAAGTGTTTGCTATTACAAATGTTGGTCCTGTACCTCTGAATAAGTTTCCTAATGCTGCTTTAACAATTTCCACCAATTTAGTGACTTAAAACAATGCAAATTTTATTATATTACAGTTCTTGAGGCTGCTGAGTGACCTCTGGTTTCACTGGGCTAAAATCAGCGCATCAGCAGGGCTGTGTTAACTTGTTTGCTTGCCTTTCATTCGTTTCTGGAGGTTGCATGCATTCTTCAGCACAGTGGGCCATCTTTCTTCTTTAAAGCCTTTAATAGCCAGTAGAGTGTATCGCACATCACACAAATCTGTCCTATGCTTCTGTCCCATATTCTTCTCTGACTCATTCTTCTGCCATCCTCTTTGACTTATAAGGACCCTTATAATAATTATACTAGAGGCCCGGTGCATGAAATTCATGCACGGGTGCGGTCCCTAGGGCTGGCCAGTGATGGAAGCATGAGCATCTGCTGTGGAGGGGCAGATCCCAGCTGACCTTTGGTCCCTGGGCAGCACCTGGGCCCCCAGCCCCCACGCATCCCCCTCCGCCTGAGTCATGGCTTCCAAGTCGCCATGCAGAGATGCAGTGAGCGCTGCGGGGCACCGCAGGACCAAGGTGTAGCCTGGGCCTCGGCCATCCAGCGGTGCTGGATGGAAGCCAGGTGGGCAATGCACTCTCTCCTGGCTGGCCTTGCAGACCAGCTCCTGCACGAACCCATGGGGAGCCTGACCGACCTCTGTGGTCCCAGTGGTTGTGGTCCGCCTCACCTGGAAGAGGCCACGCGGGTGCAGGGCAGGCTCCTTGCGGGCACCCAGCACCTGAGTGTGAGGGCTTCCCTGGTGCATGCACAAGCCCTGGTATCCTGGGGTAGGGTAGCAGTGGGAGTGAGAGCTAGCTCAGGAGACATCCACATTCTCACCATACCTCCCTCCCAGTCACCCCTGACCTCTGCCCCAGGTAGCCTGAGAGAGGTGGAAGCCCCCCCCCCTCCCCCCGCCCTGGTGGAAGGTTGGTTGCAGCCACCCATCCCCTGTTCCCCGTCCCAGCCTGGGGCCTGGCCCCATCAGGCAATCAGAGCCTGCTGGGGCCACTGGTCGCCATCTGTGAGGTAATCGGTTAGGGCCGGGTGTCCTACCTGGCTCCCTCAGCGCCGTCCTCCTTTGCCGTTTGTGGGGTGATCAGGCCCCCACTTGCACCCACCTTGGCCTGGTGCCGCCCCCTCACCTGCTCCACCATGACTACTTAGGGAATTGTTTTGTAGTAATGAAGAAGTTCTATGGCTACAATGTTGAAAATATATATCTTTCCACTCTAAACAGCCAGGATGGAGAATATATATTTTGAATGATGAGAAAAAATTATTATCTAACACCTATCAGTTGAATATGAAGGAGAAAATGCCATATAGTTACCAAACCCTATTTATTTTTCCTCCAGCCTTTAACTATACCATCTAACCATTCCTACTGCCTCTAAGTGTTATAAGATCATTTCTCACCAATGAAATGAGAGTGTCACATCTGAGATGTTCAGATGCAGTTCAGAGCAGCCGTACCTCCCTCATAGTAACTTCATTGTTTGATGTCTGCATAAAGGGGATTTACCAGAGCACTCTGAGGCCCTATGGATAATCAGGACACAAGAAAGAAGGATCCTGGGTCCCTGGGTGACCATGGTTCAAAGCCCCACCTTCTTGTTGCTGAGGCACTGAGAGTTGAGGTTGCATGACTAATACAAGTGGTTTCCTGAACACTGATAAGTGGAAAGACCCTTCCTTCTCAGCCCTCCACCCTACACGAATGGGGATGTAATCTGTGCTCCATCTTGACCTCACTCATGTCCTTATCACTCTTGGACTACAAGCAGAGACTTTAGTTATTTTGTTAGGCTAGAATATAAATAGGATTGGTGAATACTGAAAAAACATGGTGGCTGTTGACCTTGTCATGCATTTTTGGCCATAATATTTGAAGAACATAAAGAGTTCCATGGTCTGCTAGTAATCATTTTATCTCCTTACTGAACAGATGCAAAAAATTAGGCCCATAGAATCTCAGTGATTTTCTAAAATTTTGTAGTGAAACTGGGACTTGAATCAAATGCAACACTGAGCTCAGCACTCAGTATAGTGCTGGTATACCAGAGTATCTGTGATTGTCAAATAAATGAATAGATGAATGATGTGCTCATTCTTCAATTCTCAGCTCAATGCTACCTTCTTAGTGGAGCTCTTCTTAAAAGCCCCCATTCCAAATGAACCTTCCCTACCTCCTCTCTTCCTAGGACATTGATCCTTTATATAGTATTTAATAAAATCTGCCTAAAATGTTAATTTGCCTGCATCTATCTAACCCTGACAAAGAGATTTTATTTGATGTTTCAAATTAAATTGATTGCTGGTTATGCATGTATCACAATATTGAAATGGAGTATGACACCTTATCCATCTTAGTACTGTAAATGATTAGTAATGTCTTCTATGGGAAAATAATGCTATATAATAAAACCCTAAAATGCAAATCGACCAAACGGGATAATGACTGGTTGCTATGACACACACTGACCACCAGGAGGCAGACACTCAACATAGGAGCTACCCCCTGGTGGTCAGTGCACTCCCACAGGGGGAACGCTGCTCAGCCAGAAGCCTGGCTCATGGCTGGTGAGCACAGCAGCGGTGGTGGGAGCCTCTCCCACCTCCGCTGCAGGTGGATGGTAAGGAGTGAGGGGTCCTGGACTGTGAGAGCCCCAGACTGCCAGAGGGATGTTTGACTACTGGTAGGCAGACATCCCCCGAGGGGTCTCGGACTGCAAGAGGGTGCAGGCCAGGCTGAGGGACCCCCCCCCACACAGTTCATGAATTTCATGCACCGGGCCTCTAGTTAGAAAATAATGGAACATGTGCCATATGTTTACCAATCCTAGTTTACTGTTTACTGGAATGAAAACTTCTTTAGCACAGAGGCATAATGGCTTCTTCTTCTTTATATCCTGCACTAGAGCCTGGTGCATGAAATTCATGCACTGGGGGGGGGGGGGGTGTCCCTCAGCCAAGCCTGCACCCTCTCTAATTTGGGACCCCTTGGGGGATGTCCAACTGCTGGTTTAGGCCTGAGGGATTGGGCCTAAACAGACATTCAGACATTCCTCTCACAATCCGGGACTGTTGGCTTCTAACCACTCACCTGCCTGCCAGCCTGATTGCCCTTCACCATCCTGCCTGCCTGCCTGATAGCCCACTAACTGTTCCCCTGCCCGCCTGATTGATGCCTAACTGCTCCCCTGCTGGCCTGATCACCCCCAACTGCCCTTCCCTGCCAGCCCGATCACCCCCAACTGCCCTCACCTGTGGGGCTGAGTGGACTGGGGGATTCTAGCTGGATGAGGTAGGGCTGAGGGGACTAGGGGAGGCTGGATGAGGCGGGGCTGAGGGGACTGGGCACTGCCATCTTGTGAGGGTGTGGTGGTCAATTAGCATATTCCCTCTTTATTAGATAGGATGATACTAAGAAGAGTATCTAGTCTATAATAAAAAGATACTTAATAAATACTTGTCGAATTTAATGGAAATGCATTCACACAATACTGGATCTATAAGTCTCTTAAAACTTAAACCTTTCATATACTTCTCCCCCACCTATTTTTCCATATATTCTAATATTTTTTGAGAAGTACTCTGAGTTTCTGTGGTTAGTGATACTTAATAAATCTCTTGGATATGTTTACTTCAAACTAGTTATTAACTTTTTCTAGTCTTTATATCACATAAAAGTTTTCAAACTTTGGTATATTTTTCTACAAAAATATAATAGATTTGCTAACATAAAGGATTACCACAGTTTACCTCTAGAAACTTTGCCTGCCAAACATACTCATTTTAAACTGTATCTTTAAAAGAAAAAAGAGAAAAAAGAAAAGAAAGGGAGTAGTAGATATGAGCCAGAGAAGGTGACTATATCAATTAATGTTGCTTTAAACACAAATAAAGCACTTTCAAACAATAACAAATCTGGGGTACTGGCCAGATGTATTACCTGATACATTTTAAACCTCAGAATAAAAGGGCTTATGCCCTAGTGTACAATTTGCATGCTCTCCTTGTGGAAATGCAAATTTTCAGTTAGGTTGTTCTCTCTAATTAGTTACTTTACAAGCAAAGGATCTGACTTGGAGGTCCAGGGCTCTGGGAGAAATACACTCTTCACTTAAAAGCAGGAGAATAGAACAAGCTTGAATGCATTATCAAGGGTGTTCAGAAATTTCAAATGGTTCTTCAGCACTGAGATTCAACTCTTATAGCTGCCTGTGAAGATTAGATTTATATGTCCATTTTTCTAATCCAAATGTTGTCCTTAGCCACTTAAAAAAATAATGCTATGGCTTTAGATTTCCACTTACAACCTATTGAATATTTCCCCCTTCATGTCCCAGGGGCATCTCAAACTCACTCTGTAGAACAGAGAACTCATCCCTACCAGAAAATCAATCCCTCCCTATTCCTGTGTCCCCACTTCTACTAAAGGATTACCACACTCTAAATTATCCAGACACAAACCTTAGGATTTACTGTTGACTTTGGGGGGTGGGAGGTGGGTTAGAACCATAAATATTATTATTATTACATATTTTCAACTTCAGTGAGTGTAATTGGCAGTTGTAAAATATTTACATATCTTGGCTCTTCCTTCTCCCTCACAACCACACTCCCTTCAGAGCTCAGTCAGTCTTGTTTATCTTCCTTCAAAGCATCAGAGCAGGATCTCATAGCTGATCAGACTGAAATTCAAGACCCAGGTTTGCCACTTAATAACTACTTGATTTGTGAAAAGTATGTACCTCTCTAGGCCTTAGTTTTTGAATCTATAAAATGAGAAGGAAACCTTATATATTTGCTTATTCCGGTTTTAATGAATGTAAAACACTGACATGATGTCTTTTATAACTCTCAGTAAAACCTAAGTATGACTAATACTTGTTACAATTTCATATACTTTTATTAGTAACTAGGGGCCCAGTGCATGAATTCATGCACCTTGAAAGGAACTGTGGGCCGCGAGGCTGCAGTGGGCATAAGGGTGGATCTTGGCCCATCCTCTGTACCCCTGACTGGCCCCTCCCGCTGTGGCCCCAGGTCCTCTCTCTGCCGGCAGCCCCGCTCCTCCCACCACCGCAGATTCCACATGCTGATGGCACTGGTCTTGCTCGCACCGCTGACAGTGCAGAGCAATTGAGGCTGGCGCTGTCAGCAGGTGCGAGTGGTGGCTGCTGCTCTGAGCGCCCCTCAGGAGCAGGGGGAGGCGAAGAATCCCTCAGGAGCAATTGGGGCCAGCAGCTGCCACTTGCACCCACTGATGGCACCGAGTGATCAGGGTGGTGCTGAGCACTGGCAGCAGGTGTGAGCAGCGGCTCTGGTGCCAGTAGCAGGTGTGAGCGGGGCTGGTGCCGGCAGCAGGTATAAACGCCGGGCAGAACCATGGCACGTGGGAGCAAAGAATTTTCAGTAACCACCAGAGGCTCATCCTGATGACAGTGACTGGTGCCCCGCCTTGGTCTGGCGCCTCTGCTCACCTGCTCCATCTTTCTGCTGCGGCCGTCACCCGCCATGTTCCTTACGCACCCCCTGGTGGTCAGCACATGTTATAGCAACCAGTTGTTAGATTGTTTCTGTCTATTTGCATATTAGCCTTTTATTATATAGGATTTTGCCACCACTGTCCATCTTGTCCCCTCTTTCCAAATTGCCACTGTTTTTAGTCCACACCCCAGGAACCTCTTACCTAGAATCTCATACTCTGCTCTGCTCTAATCTCCCTGCCTCAAGGCTGTTGCTCCAATGCATTTTTCACGTTGCTTTTACTCTTACCTTGCTGGTGGTTACCTCTGACCACCTCATCTGCCATTCAAAAAGCTTCCATGCCTCTCTACTTTCATATCTCCTGTTCCTCAGCTTATGAGAGCCCCCCTCAAACTAGAAAATGACATTGCACAGGAAACTGTATTTGTTTAAACTTGGTACTGCCTTAGGAACTCCCACTAAGAGACCTCAGGTATTTGGAAAAATAAAAGAATTATATGGAAGGTTTAATCTCAGCCCCTTTAAGGAACTTTGTCATAGGTCAAAGTCCCAAAATTAAAATCTTGCTCTTCTACAAGGAGTGGAAGTGTGTGTGTGTGTGTGTGTGTGTGTGTGTGTGTGTGTGTGAAGGACATGTTGAGAAAATGATGATAATAAATTGCCCATTAAAAAATAAAACACAGTCCCTGACTTCGGGTTGTGTTTTTTTTCTTTCTCTTGTTTTCATGAGATCCCAAGGTTAAAGGCACAAGAGATAGATTAAATTTTAGGCAAGAGCCCAAAATGTTTTCAAACCTCACATATTTAGCCTAAGTTCCAAGGATGGGTTTTGTAGTCCAAAGTCCCATGGCAGGGGTGGGGAATGTCTAGCCTGTGCACCATATAAGGCCTGAGAAATCATTGGTCTGACCCTGCCAAGGCATTAGGGGTGAGTTAGTTAAATGTTTGACCAAATATAGCAGGCTGGTTTTTAAGTTGATAATTTTGTGAAACCCGTGAATGATGTTATAAATATCCAAGTAGCCCTTAGCAGAAAAAGTTCCCCACCCCTGCCCTATGGTAATACACATTTTTTATTTTACTGGGTGTTATGGACCTATTACATCTCCTCAGGTGTCTTCAGTGCTGGTAGAAACTCATTGGGGATTCCTGGTTTTGGAGTCCTAGTCAGGTGCCTTTCTGATTCATCACAAGAAGCCAAGGAGTTTTCTTAATGCCATTCAGAGAAAGGTCCTAGATCACTTCCTCTCTGTCAGCCCCAGCAGATGCCCTGGGATATAAAGATAAGTAAGGGTCAATCTTTGTCCTAGAAGCATTAAAACTTGAGAGAAAGATAAATAATAAGGGTACTGCATGAAGAATGCTATGAGAGCGGAACATATAAATTTCAATGGCAACATAGTTGAGCAAGCAATTAAATCTGTCTATGAGGAAGGTTGTAATTGCCAAGAAAAATTAATCAGAATGCATGAAGACAGTAGAGTGAAAATGCAGACAGAGAACGTGGAAGGGGCTTCCATATAGGAATGGGGTACTTGGGGCTAGACAGCGGGAAAGGAGGTTGGCTAAAAATTAAACAGGAATAAGTTAACTGAGCAGAGTGGTATGTGTTACATGTGAATTTCTACCTTATTCTGTGGTGTTGTCTGAGCTATCTGACCCAGGAAAACTTGCTGTTAATAACAGGAGTTTTGGGGAAATTTTATGTAGGAAATGATGTGGCCAAATCTGCATCTTAGAACAATAATATTGGCGACAGAGTGGACATGAACTGAGAGAACACTGGAAGATTTTTTAACTAACATGAGCTGGTGAAGGCCTAGGTAAGGGAAGTGACAGTGGGTAGCCAGGAGAGGAAGGATCTGAGAGAAGTGGCATCGTTGTCAAGACTTGATCATTGATTGTAAGAAAGATGTCAAGAACAGCTCTGAGAATTTTTCAATGTAGACAGTTGGGTTGGGTGGATAAAGATAACATAAATAATATAGGAATAGCATACAAATAATCAAAGTTTAGGAAGGAGGAGGATGGTTTTGTATATATTGAATTTGATGAGCTTTTATGTACTTTCTTATCAGAAACTTCTAAGCAGGAGGGAATGGGAAATATGAAAACAGGTTAGGACTTGGAATGTAGATTTAACAAAACAGTAATAAGGATAAAGGAGGCCTTTGATAAGATGAGGGTAATGGAGCTCAGCCAAGGGAGTATGTGGAGTGTTAAGAGAAGCAAGTTTGAAACAGAATTCTGAGAAACTCAGTCTTTCAAGGATGGGCACTTTTTCTTTGTACCTTTGATCATTTCTTCCTTCAGCCTAGAATTCTATACCTGGCTTTTTACATTTCTCCCTTGGCATACATCTTGAATTTCATACAATATTTTATTTCAAGAAAGATTATAGCTATTTGTATAAAGCCCATTTTCCTGTCTCTTGTGGAAAGTCTGGCCAATGTGTGTTTGGGACAGGACATTAATTGAACCACAATTCTCACACAGACACAGTTTAAATGGGACATATCCCCAGGCAACACCTTTATAACAGGCAAATGGTGCCAGGTACAAAGAAGTGCATAGTGTGAACACACAAATGGCCTTTCATTGGTTCACTGCACCTGAAATACACTGATCAGGCTGTGCTGCCATCTGCTCAGAGGTAACGTTTCCACAAACCCACCCAACAGTTGAGAACAATAGAAATGGAGGCAGTTGCTGGGCTGGTTTTTCCACAGACAAAAGACTGATTCTTAGGACTGCCACAGGGAGAGGCTGTCCCTCTAGCAAATGGCTGGGCCTTGAGGGGGCCCCTTCACCCAGTTCTCAGGAAACCCCATGTGCCTGTGGGGACCTCAATGAGATGGGAGTCTCCACAGTTGAGAAGAGGAGGCCCCTTTAGGAGGGGAGGCATCTTCTGCGAAATTCAAGTCAGTAAAGGCAAAGCACAGATAATAACCATGATAATTCAGCACCCTATCTAATAAAAGGGTAATATGCAAATTAACTGTCACTCCATCACAAAGATGATGGCGCCCATAGCCACAAGATGGTGGTGCCCAGTCCTCTCAGCCCTGCCAGAGTCCACCAGTCCCGGGGGCACAGCCGCTAAGAGTGGGCAGCGTGAGCGGCCTGATGGAATGCTAGCTTCCTTGCCACGGCAACGAGGCAAGCGTTCTGTGCCGGGCCACGGATGGGCCTCTGGCCAGGCTGGGGCATATAATGCTTATGTCATCACCCCGGCAATGAGGCAAGCATTCCACTTCCGGCCGTGGATGGGCCTCTGGGCCATGGAGAGCCTCTGGGCAGTGGGTGCAGAGCAGCCAGGCCCCGCAGAGAGCTACTGGCCCACGGATTCATGCTCAGGGCTACTAGTCTCATTATAAACATCTCCTGAGAGGCCAGGGTAGCCCATGTGACTGTGGCACTGGCTTTCACCCCGCACTCTAAAATGTCTTATTATTTAGGGGATGAGAGAAGTGGGTGTTCATTTAAAGTGGATGGGATAGTTTGAAAAACAGCCAAATACCCAATTCAAAGCCAGCAAACATCCACCCCTTCCTAATGGCAGTGGCCAGGGCACAGTCAGGAGAGCCTAAGAGTGGTATTTCATGTGCCACTTGCCAAAAGCCACAGGCTTTTATTTCTCATTTATTTTAAATCATCCCCTCCAAACTCACCTCATAGTTCAGATTGCCAAAGCCCTTAAGTTGTAGAGGTCTGCTTCACTTTTCCCACACCCTTCTGAAACATACTGCGGTGTTTGATCTCATGCCAAAGATGGACCACCGGGGAAATTTGAAAATGGAGCCACTCAATATTTTGTAACCAGAAAAAAAAAAGGGGAGGGGGGATATATAATTTCAACAGTATTGCCTACCTGACTATTTCATCTGGTTCTTGTGAAATCTCTGTACTTCCAAAGAAATATATAAAAGTCTAAAGGAAAAAGAATAAAGTCATATCCAACAATCCCACCCATAATCTTGTCATTCTGAAGCAAACATTGCTGCCATTTAGTCATGTTTTCATATAGTCATTTTAACCCTTTGCACTCGCTTGCTTTTTTCTCAATTCCTTTATTCTAATACTAACCGTGTCAAGTCACACTCGACATCCGAGTGCAAAAGGTTAATTTTTGGTTCTAACGTCATTCAAGTCTACCAGTTAGTTCCTTTATTTATATACATTGTCCTAAATATTTAAAACCATCGAACTAAATATTTACATTGTATTCTCACAATAGATATTTCCATTTAGTAAATTATTTTAGACTAGAGGCCCAGTGCCCGAATTGATGCATGGCTGGGGTCCAGCCAGCCTGCCTTGCTCCTGATTGGGGTGTTGGGGGCCAGGCCAGCCAGGGGTGGGGTGGGGGGCAGTTGGGGCCTGGATCAGGCTGGTTGGCTGCCACAATGCATGTTGTAGCCACTGGTCATTCTGGTCATTTGCCATTCTGGTCACTGGGCTTTTATATATATACTAGAGGCCTGGTACATGCAATTCGTGCACTGGGGGGGGGGGGGGTTGTCCCTCAGCCCAGCCTGCTCCCTCTCTAATCTGGGACCCCTTGGGGGATATCTGACTGCCAGATTAGGCCTGATCCCTGTGGGACATCCCTCTCATAATCCAGGACTGCTGGCTCCTAACCATTCGCCTGACTGCCTGACTGATTTCCCCTAACCACTCCTCTGCAAGCCTGATTGACACATAACTGCTCCCCTGCTTGCCTGATCACCCCCAACTGCCCTCCCCTGCTGACCTGATTGCCCCCAACTGCCCTCCCCTGCAGGCTCGATTGCCCCCAACTGCTCTCCCATGCTGGCCTGATCTCGCCCCCAACTGCCCTCCCCTGCTGGCTCGATCACCCCCAACTGCTCTCCCCTGCCGGCTCAATGCCCCCAACTGGCCTCCCATGCAGCCCATCTTGTGACAACATGAGGGTGGCCATCTTGTGGTGGCCATCTTGTGACGATGTGGGGGAGGCCATCTTGTGACGATGTGGGGGAGGCCATCTTGTGGTGGCCATCTTGTGATGACATGGGGGCAGCCATCTTGTGAAGACATGAGGGCGCGAGGGCTACCTAGGCTTTTATTGGTATAGATAGATGGGATCCAGAGATGTTAGAAGACTCAATAGCACACAGATCATGGATGATCAGGCTGTGTGATTATTCATGTACCTGGGATCTCAGGCTTCATTACTACTATTCTCACGACAATGACCACAGCTGCAAAATTGTGTTGCTGATATTGTTCACAAGGTAAAACAGCCTAAATTTCAACTAGTGTGTTGTAATAAAGCTCTGGCTTCCTTGACTCCTAAAAACTTTGTTCCAGAATAGTATTCTAAGCTTTCTTAAAAGTGTTAATCTGCCTTGATCAGATCCCCAATTTTCTACCAGTGAAATGCTGAAATGCTTTTACTGGTGGATTCTGATGCAAACTGAATGCAAGATTCACACTTTATCTTGAAAATGGTTGGAAATGGCTAGTGGGCTGCACAAAGAGAGGTGTGTTGCCTTTGTTTTATGAGCTGCTGTTTGCACAACTTAATTTTAGATCTTGTTTTTCTTTTCTTTTTTTCTTTTTTTTTAATCTGCATTAGGTTGACCTGCATTTGACACTTTGATCTTCGTTGCTTTTGTTTGTTTGCTGGGCACTTGTTCACCTGGAATTAATGTGAAATGAAAAAATTGATCTCAAAACCATAAATAGAATTTTCTTATTTATGTTTCAAAAGTAAAAGTACTCTCTAGATTAAGACAGGATGTTGTGTTCCAAATTCCAGTCAAGTCTACATTTTTGTAACTGAGTTATGACTCTGCAATAGCTGACTTTTATGATGGGAAGTTCAGAAACCACCTTTCCATACCATATCATATATCATGTATATATTTTTAAGAAAAAAATGTTAATTACCTATTTCCTCCCTGGAATGTCATAGGTGCACTCATCATCACTCATTAAAATTGTTGAAAACCACTGGTGAGACCATAAGTACTCCCAAACCTTTTCCTGTTCTGGCTCAAAGTTTCCCCATTGAAGTTCTTAGTTGCAGTTGAAAATGTGCCTTTTATCATTCATCACCTAATTTGTGTCTACTAGAAAAGGTGGTATCTCTAACAGCAAACTCTCTTTTGGACAGGATACATTATAAAAGGGATGTCAAGGTACTTTAATTTCTTGCTTTCCTTCCATTATTACCTATAAACTAGGTTAGGAATTATACCAGAATCATTAGTTTATTCAAATTGTGCTCCAGAAAAAATAAATCGAAATTGTACCTATGGCATGTAACCATTGGCCTTACTTCTTAAACTCAACTCAACTTAGCTCAATGGCTGAAATACTACACTTGAATTTACACATAATAAATTGCATATATAAATTTAAAACTAAGCTAAATTAACTTTTGTAGTTGTAACATTGAT
Organism: Eptesicus fuscus; assembly: GCF_027574615.1. Classification (NCBI taxonomy): domain Eukaryota; kingdom Metazoa; phylum Chordata; class Mammalia; order Chiroptera; family Vespertilionidae; genus Eptesicus; species Eptesicus fuscus. The sequence continues at coordinate 41,929,468 of NC_072481.1, read as the reverse complement.
AAATATTATTGTATAATGCTTGATAACTATAGAAAAATAAAATATTCAATAATTCTAACATCTATAAAATATCTGCTAATATATTTTGGTATTTAATTTTAGACTTCCATATGTGTGTATGTGTGTGCATATGTTTAAAATATAGTGCATATAGAAAATTTTTGTAATATGCTTTGTCATATGATAGTATCATATGAGCATTTGATATCTTTAATATATATATATACTATATAGTATATATATATATACACTAATAAAAGAGAAACATGAAAATTACCATCACTCTGCTACACCCAACAGGCAATCAGAGTGAGTATGCAAATTAACCTGAAAACATGGCAGCAGCCCCACCCTCCCCACCCTGTGGAGGTCGGAGCAGTTGGGTGCCAGTGCCTGATGCTGGCTGCAGCCAGGGAGACCAAGAAGCCGCCTGCCCTGTGATCCCAGGTCGCAGAGGTGGTTAGGGACAATCAAGCCAGCAGGGGAGCAGTTAGGGACAATCAGGCTGGCAGGTGAATTTAGGGGCAATCAGGCAGGCAGGTGAGCGGTTAGGAGCCAGCAGTTCTGGATTGTGAGAGGGATGTCCGACTGCCGGTTATCCCCTGAGGGGTCCCAGATTGGAGAGGGTGCAGGCCAGGTTGAGGGACACCCTTCCCCCTGGCCCCCCATGCACGAATTTTGTGCACTGGGCCACTAGTATATATATATATATATATATATATATATATATATATATATATATATATGGAGAGAGAGAGAGAGAGAGAGAGATGAAGTATGCAAATTAGGCCGGGACTCCATAATAGGTCACGACCAGCCAGGAGGAGATTGCGTGCGCAGGTGAGGCCTAGAGCAGAGCCAGGGGGGCCCTGCCCAAGCCATGGCAGAGGCTTGAGCAGAGCTGGGGGGCTGTGCCCAAGCCACAGTGGAGACTTGAGTGGAGCTGGGGAACCCTACCCAAGCCACGGCAGAGGCTTGAGCAGGCCCAGAGTGGAGCCAGGGGATCCTGCCTAAATCTCAGCAGAGGATTGAGCAGGCCTGGAGTGGAGCCCAGGGGGGCCCTGTCCAAGCCATGGCGGAGGCTTGAGCAGAGCAGGGGGGCCCTGTCCAAGCCATGGTGGAGGCTTGATCAGAGCTGGGGGGCCCTACCCAAGTCTCAGCAGAGGCTTGAGCAGGCCTGGAGCAGAACCCAGAGCGGCCCTGCCCAAGCCACAGTGGAGAGTTGAGTGGAGCTGGGGGCCCTGCCCAAGCCACAACAGAGGCTTGAGCAGGCCAGGAGTGGAGCCGGGTGGGGGGCCTGCCCAAGTCTCAGCAGAGGCTTGAGCAGGCCTGGAGCGGAGCCCAGGGGGGCCCTGCCCAAGCCATGGCGGAGGCTTGAGCAGAGCTGGGGGGCCCTGCCTAAGCCATGGTGGAGGCTTGATCAGAGCTGGGGGGCCCTACCCAAGTCTCAGCAGAGGCTTGAGCAGGCCTGGAGCGGAGCCCAGGGGGGCCCTGCCCAAGCCATGGCGAAGGTTTGAGCAGAGCTGGGGGGCCCTGCCTAAGCCATGGTGGAGGCTGGAGCAGGCCTGGAGTGGAGCCCAGGGGGGCCCTGCCCAAGCCATGGTGGAGGTTTGAGCATGCCTGGGGACTGGGGTGGGGGTGGGGTGCCAGGTGCAGCTTGCCAGAAGTCCTGCCTCTGTTCATGAGCTGCAGAGGAAACATCATTTCTGATTGCTCATTGGCTAAGCTCCCTGTATACCACTGGCAGTGTTCTTGGTAACTTGGGTAATAAGAATCCCAAGAAGGTGATCTAGGGTTTTTCCACCTCACTCCTGGAGGAAAAAAGAAGGTCCGCTGCTGGAGGGCTAAGAAATGTCATATCCTGCCCTAGCCGGTTTGCTCAGTGGATAGAGCCAGCCTGCAGACCGCAGGGTCCAGGTTCAATTCTGATCAAGGGCATGTACCTAGGTTGCAGGTTCTTCCCTTGCCGGGCCCCAGGTCAGGGCTCATGCAGGAGGTAACCAATTGAAGTGTCCCTCTCACATTGATGTTTCTCTGTCTTTCCTTCTCTCTTCCATGCTCTCTAAAAATCAGGTGAGGATAAAAAAGAAAGAAAGAAAGGAAAGAAATGTCATATCCTATGAAAGACACATCTTGAAAATGCCTAAAGAAAGTTGTCATTTTTTTCGTGGTGAAGGAACTGGAGTCTATGTTAATGAAAACACCTTTGGCGGCTGTGGCAGCCAGCAGTGGCAGCAGCAGAGGGGTAATGGGGGTGGTGCCTTCCCCTAATCAACCCAGTCGCCTTCTGCAAAGGGAGGCCAGACTGCGGCTTAGGCCCACTCCCTGAGGGGCCCTAAGCCGACAGTAGGACATCCCCTGAGGCTCCTGGACTGTGAGAGGGGGCAGGCTTGGCTGAGGGACCCCCCCTGCCCCCAGTGCAAGAATTTCGTGTACTGGGCCTCTAGTCTTACCTAATAATAGAGAAACATGTAAATTGACTGTACCTCCACTATGCCCACAGCCAATCAGAGTGAGTATGCAAATTAACCCAAAAAATGGCAGTTAATTTGCATACATACTTGGGTCCCGGGAACCTTCTCGGCACCCAGGTCACTACCAGCCGGCCATCAGAGGGGCCGACCCTGCGATCGGAGGGGCAGGGCAGGGGTGGGGGGTTGCTTCCCAAGCCTAAAGCCTGGGGCTTGGGCAGGGGCCGAGCCTGTGACCAAACGCAGACCATCTGGAAGTCAGCACTGGGGAGCCCAGCTGCAGCCTTTCGACCCAACACTGACTGCTTAGGTGGCTGAGACCCAGAAAGTGAGTCAGGGTCTTATCTGCAGCCTCAGTGGAAGCTGTTGATCAGTGTACTTACCTCTCTCTTTTTCTCCCTCTTTCTTTCTGATCTTCGCCATCAGCCAGGCTTTTCTTTCTCTCCTGGCCTCTGCAGGGCCCCGCCTCTTTGATCAGGCCCAGAGACAGGCCTGGAGATGCTGACTGGCATAGGAACCAACCAATCAGAACCAAATCTGGGTGCTGTGGGGAACCAATGACTGCCTAGGAGGCAGAGCTTCTGATGCCGACTGGCATAGGAACTGAACAATGAGAAACAAAGATGGGTGCTGTGGGGAACCAATGGCTGCCTAGGAGGTGGAGCTTCTGACACTGACTGGCATAGGAACCGACCAATTAGAACCAAATCTGGGTGCGGTGGGGAGCCAATGGATGCCTAAGAGGTGGAGCTTTTGATGCTGACTGGCATAGGAACCGAACAATGAGAACCAAATCTGGTGCTGTGGGGAGCCAATGGCTGCCTAGGAGGTGAAGCTTTTGACACTGGCATAGGAACCGACCAATCAGAACCAAATTGGCCAGCAGAGGAGGACAGTTGGGGGCGACATCAGGCCTGCAGGAGAGAGCAGTTAGGGGTGATCAGGCTGGCAGGCAGAAGCAGTTAGGGGCAATCAGGCAGGCAGGCAGGTGAGCAGTTAGGAGCCAGTGGTCCCAGATTGTGAGAGGGATATCTGACTGCCAGTTTAGGCCCGATCCCTGGGATCAGGCCTCAAATGGCAGCTGGACATCCCACAAGGGGTCCCCAATTGGAGAGGGTGCAGGCTGAGTTGAGGGAACCCCCCCTTCCGTGCATGAATTTTGTGCACCAGGCCTCTAGCGTAAATATAATTATTGATGGCTTAATCAAGCACATAAATTACTTAGCTATTTTCTACTGTCATTGGCTATTTAAGTTTTTTGATAATTAACTGCAAATGAAATTTTGTTAACTTAGAACTAAATACAAGAACTATTGGGTAAGTATGATTATATTTGTTTATGTCAATAAAAAAGTTAGAAAATATTCCTGGTTTAGCAAAATATAAGCAAACAAACACTAGATTGATGGAAGCCGTTTTTTTTTTTTTTATTTTTTGTTGTTGTTTGTTTGTTTTATATATTTTATTGATTTTTTACAGAGAGGAAGGGAGAGGAATAGAGAGTTAGAAACATTGATGAGAGAGAAACATTGATCAGCTGCCTCTTGCATACCCCCCACTGGGGATGTGCCCACAACCAAGGTACAAGCCCTTGACCAGAATTGAACCTGGGACCCCTCAGTCCACAGGCCGACACTCTATCCACTGAGCCAAACTAGTTAGCACAGGAAGATGTTTTTTTTTTATGTTGTTTAAGTTATTGTCCCTTTCAGGAGACAATGGTTAAAAAATTTCATTTGAAGTCAAAACTGTCTTGGGTTCTGATTCTGGTTGTGATATTGGTGATCAATGTATTAGTTATGTGACATTAGACAAGTTATTAAAGTTCTTCAAGTTTAGTGTGGCTAAGGGTCTAACTCTTCATAGAATAAGGAGTTAATAATACCTATTGATAGAAGAGTTATGATAATTAAGTGATAGTGCATGAAAGGGGCTCATTTGAAGTGATCTACAAGACAGATACATAAGCAATACAAACCAGCATCCTAAGTGCTAAGGTAGGATGAGTACATGATCTAATGGGACTAGACAAGAGTGGCACCTGACTCAGATAGGAAGGGCAGGGGTCAGGAATCAGATCATGAGAGGCTACTTGATGGATAGTAGGAGGCAGCCAGGAATGATGATGAAGTTTAGTGTTTTCTGAAAGGTCAAAATGAAAGATACAATTTTATAAGGAGAGGACTTAGGAAAAAAGGCATAAGATAAGAATGCAAGAATAGGTACTATGGCATAGGTTGAGTGGGGAGCACCACAGGATTTAATAATCTATAGAAATCAAGTCTAAAGAGAACCTTAACATGCCTAACCTACTTGATGAAAACATTATGATCTCTTCTTGTGGCTCCTATAGAAAAGCAGAAAAAATATATACCTATAGCTCCAAGATCTTAATATAGGTACTTGTATATAGTGATATTTTGGGGTTATTTTTCTCTATATGATTGTTTTTATATGGTGTGAATAGTCTATGCATATAATTTAGCATTGTTTTGTTCAAAAATTTATGTTATACTGGCAATATTTTTCCATTTTCTTATCAACATTTTAGAAACATCATATTTCATTATTGCATAACAACCAATTATAGAGATTTACCATAATGTACTTAACCCTTCTCTTATTTAATTTCTAAGTCTATTACAATTGTCTCCTAGTGTTAATAGTAAGGATCTTTATCATCTTTTAAAATATTTAACCTGAATCCTAAAGACATATAATAAGGACCTAAATTATTATGTTAATGGGAAAGGAGATTATATTCAACTAGAGGCCCAGTGCATGAATTCGTGCACCAGTGGGATCCCACGGCCTGGCCTGCGGGATTGGGCCAAAACTGGCTCTCCGACATCTCCCAGGGGGTCCTAGATTGCAAGAGGGTGCAGGCCAGGCTGAGGGACCCCACCAGTGTACAATGAGGGCTGGGGAGGGATGTGGGAGGTTGGCCAGCTGGGGAGGAACTGCAGGAGGGCTCCAGGGCATGTCCTGCCCATCTCGCTCAGTCCCCATTGGCTGGACCCCAGTAGCAAGCTAACCTACTGGTCAGAGCATCTGCCCCCTGGTGGTCAGTGCACATCATAGCAACTGGTTGATTGGTTGACTGTCTTCCCTCTGGTGGTCAGTGCATGTCATAGGGAGTGGTTGAGCGGCCTTAGCATATCATTAGCATATTATGCTTTGGTTGAATGGCTGACTGCATGACTGGACACAGCATATTAGGCTTTTATTATATAGGACTAGAGTCCCAGTGCATGAATTTGTGCATGGGTGGGGTCTGGCCCACATGGCCCTAATTGGGACAGATCAAGCCTGGGCCTGTCAGGAGGAGAAGGTGGCGAGAGATTGGCCAGCCGGCCCACCCCTGATAGAGGAGCTCCGATCAGAGTCCAGCTGGCTGGAGGAAGGGGCCACGGGCAACTGGATGCCGGACCCTACCCCTGATTGAGGTTGGGGGGCCAATTGTGTGTGGAGCTGGTCATGGGAAGGGGCTGTGGGTGGTGGACAGTCTGTCCCCTCCCTCAAATGGGGTGGGGGGTTCCGATCTGGAGCCAGTGGCCTGGTGAAGGGGCCATGGGTGGTTGGCCAATAGGGTGGGGAGGCTAATCTGGGGTGGGGCCAGGTGAGTGGAGGGCTGCAGGAGATTGGCCAGCTGGCCCCGCCCCTTATTGGGGTTGAGGGGTTATCAGGGGTGGGGCTGGCCAGGGGGAGGGGCTGTGGGCTGATCAGAGTGGTGACGGCCCATCGGGGTTGTGGCCATCCAGGGGGAGGGGCTGCATGAGGTTGGCTGGCCAGCCCCGCCTCCTCTTGGGATGGGGGTCCAATCTGGGGTGGGCTGGCCAGGGGGAGGGACTATGGGCTTATCATGGTAGGACTGGCTGATGGGGGGAAAGGAGGAGGCTGGCCAACCATCCTCACAGCCCCTCAACTCTTGATCAGGGTGGGAGAGTCCGAATAGGGGCAGGCCAGCAGGGGGGAGGGGCTGTGAGGATGGTTGGCCAGCCCCACCCCCTGATCGAGCTGATTTGCTGACCACAGTGGGCGTCATAGGGACCAGTTGTTATTGTCGTTATGGCCATTACAGTTGCTGGATTTTTTTATATATAGATTAGAGGCCTGGTACATGAAATTCATGCATGGAGGGAGGTTTCCCTCAGCCCAGCCTACACCCTCTCCAATTGGAGACCCCTTGGGAGATGTTCAACTGCTGGTTTAGGCCCCCTCTTGCATTCTAGGACTGCTGGCTTCTAACTGCTCACTTGCCTGCCTGCCTGATCACCCCTAACTGCCTCTGCCTGCCAGCCTGATCACCCTTAACTGCCCTCCCCTGCCAGCCTGGTTGCCCCTAATTGCCTCTGCCTGATCATCCCTAACTGCCTCTGCCTGCCTGCCTGATCATCCCTAACTGCCCTCCCCTGCAGGCCTGGTTGCTCCCAACTGCCCTCCTCTGCTGGCCTGATATCGCCCCCAACGGCCCTCCCCTGCCAACCTGATCTCACCCCCAACTGCCCTCCCCTCCTGGCCTGATCTCAGCCCCAACGGCCCTCCACTGCTGGCCTGATATCACCCCCAACTGTCCTCCCCTCCCAGCCTGGTTTCCCCCAACTGCCCTTCCCTGCTGGCCTGATCTTGCCTCCAACTGCCCCCCCTCCCCCTGCAGGCCTGATCTCACCCCCAACTGCCCTCCTCTGCTGGCCAATTTGGTTATGATTGGTCAGTTTCTACGCTAGTCTGAATCAAAAGCTCCGCCTCTTAGGCAGCCATTGGCTCCCCACAGCACCTGGATTTGGTTCTGATTGGTTGGTTTCAATGTCAGTCAGTGTCAAAAGCTCCACCTGCTAGGCAACCATTGGCTCCCCATAGCACCCAGATTTTGTTTTGATAGGTCGGTTTCTATGCCAGTCAGCACCAAAAGCTCTGCCTCCCAAGCAGCCATTGGCTCCCCACAGCACCCAGATTTGGTTCTGATTGGTCAATTTTTATGCAAGTCAGCATCAAAATCTCTGTTTCCTAGGCAGCCATTGGCTCCCCACAGCACCCAGATTTGGTTCTGATTGGTTGGTTTCTATGCCAGTCAGCATCAAAAGTTTCACCTCCTAGGCAGCCATTGGCTCCCCACAACACCCACATTTGGTTCTGATTGGTCAGTGTCTATGCCAGTCAGTGTCAAAGCTCTGCCTCCTAGGCAGCCATTGGTTTTTCACAGCACCCAAATTTGGTTCTGATTAGTCAGTTCCTATGCCAGTCAGTGCCTCTGGACCTATCAACAGGGCCTAGTCAGAAAGACGGGGCTGATCAGCAACCCTGGTGGAGGCCTGGAGAGAAATGGAGGCATGGCTGCTGGCCAGACTTGTAGAGAGAGAGAGAGAAGCAAGTGCTAATCAACAACTGCCATGGAGGCTACGGATAAGACCCTGCTTCTCTCTCCAGGCCTCTCTCCGTCCCTGATTCACAAACCCCTCAGCAGTCAGTGCTGGGGCACTCGCTCCACAGCAGAAGTAGTCAGCACTGGGTTGCCCAGGGTTTTTATATATTAAGACTAGAGGCCCGGTGCACAAAATTCATGCACGGGGGGTGTGTATCCCTCAGCCTAGCCTGCACCGTCTCTATACTGGGACCCTTCGAGGGATGCCTGATTGCTCTGCCCATTTAGGCCCGATCCCACTGGGATCGGGCAGTCGGACATCCTTCTCACAATCCAGGACATTTGGCTCCCAACTGTTTGCCTGCCTGCCTGCCTGATTGCCCCTAACTGCTTCTACCTGCCAGCCTGATCACCCCCTAACCACTCCCCTGCCGGCCTGATTGCCCCTAACTGCCCTCCTTTGCCAGCCTGGTCACCCCTTAACTGCCCTCCCCTGCAGGCCTGGTCCCCCCCCACCAACAGGCCTTGTTCCTCCCAACTGCCCTCCCCTGCAGGTCTGGTCCCCCGCAACTGCCCTCCCCTGCCAACCTGGTCCCCCCCTCCAACTGCCCTCCCCTGCAGACCTTGTCTCCCCCAACTGCCCTCCCCTGCTGGCCTGGTCACCCCTAACTGCCCTCCCTTGCCAGCCTATTAGCCCCTAACTGCCTTCCCCTGCAGGCCTGGTTGCCCCTTACTGCCATCTCCTGCCTGCCCATTCCTCCCCAATTGCCCTCCCCTGCAGGCCTGGGTCCCCCCCAACTGTCCTCCCCTGTAGGCCTGGTCCCCTCAATTATCCTCCTCTGCAGGCCTGGTCACCCCCAACTGCCCTCCTCTGCCAGACGGTCACCCCTAACTGCCCTCCTCTGCAGGCCTGCTCACCCCCAAGTGCCCTCCCCTGCAGGCCTGGGTCCCCCCAAACTTCCCTCCCCTACTGGCCTGGTCCCCCCAACTACCCTCCCCTGCAGGCCTGGTCACCCCAACTGCCCTCCTCTGCCAGCTCGGTCACCCCTAACTGCCCTCTCCTGAAGGCCTGATTGCCCACAACTGCCCTCCCCTGCTGCCATCTTGTGGTGGCCATCTTGTGTCCACATGGGGGCGGCCTTCTTGTGTGTTGGAGTGATAGTCAATTTGCATATTACCCTTTTATTAGATAGGATTCCTCTAGGGCTCTGACTCGCATCCCCTCTGCCAGGTCTCTCATTCCATCTGTAGCTGAGATGGGTCATTCTGTGGACACTAAAACTCATTTTGAGCCAATAGTATCTCACCTTAAATATAATATACAACTTCACTTCTTTCCCCTAACACCAGGAGACTGGCAGTTACTTTTTTAGCCTATGCACATGTGAAGCTTAGCAGTGTGAAGGAATGAGTACTCCCAAGGGCAACTCTTGACCTGGTTTACTACAGGCCATGTCGTGATAAATGCACCCACAAATTTATTATTTATTTACTATAGGCCCAGCGCACGAAATTCGTGCACAGGGGGGAGGGACAGCCCAGCCTGTACCCTCTCCAATCCAGGATCCCTCGGGGGATGTCCAACTGCCAGTTTATCAGGCCTAAACTGGCAGTTGGACATCCCACTTGCAATCCAGGACAGCTCGCTCCTAACAACTTGCCTGTCTTCCTGCCTGATTGCCTCCAACCACTCTACCTGCCAGTCTGATTGCCCCTAATTGCTTCTGCTTACAGGCCTGATCACCCCCTAACTGGTCCCCTGCTGGCCTGGTTGCCCCCTAACTGTCTGGAAGGAAGTCGGACATCCAGAAAATGTCTGGTCTACCCAGTCTAATTAGCATATTACCCTTTTATTATTATAGATTTGTTTGTTTATCTATCAACTAGAGGCCCAGCACACGAAATCGTGCAGGTAGGGTCCCTAGGCCTAGCCTGCGATCAGGGCCATCTTCTGCCCATTTGCCAATCTCCAGACCAAATGCCACCACCGTTGCCAGGGTGGGTAGGTCACTGGTGTGCCCTGCAGCTTCCATCAGCGCTGCAAGCCCCAGTGGCAGCAGCAGCAGCAGCAGCAGCAGCATGGCAGTGGCGGTGCCCACTTGAGTGGCCTGAGTGGGCAGTGCGTTCTATCAGCAGCTGGCCCGGCACACATGCATGGAGGTGAAGTTGGTGGTGCCCGCTTTCCTACCGGCCTGAGCCCCCGAGCAGCCGGGGATGAGCTCTGCTTTTGGGGAAACCAAAATGAAGGCAACCATTTTTAAACATCATAATACATGCATGTTGTAAAATTGGTTTCCAAAATGTAAAGCATTCCTCATTACTTTATTCTCATGAAGTCTGATTTGTTAGCTTTCCCTCAGGGTGGAATTCCTAAATTAAGAGTATATGTTGGGTAATATCTGAACAGTGAAACACCTATCTTATTCCATCCAAGCACCAACAATGATGTTTGTCCTTTTCAAGTTGAGTTACACCTCAGCTCTATAAACAACCAAAGCCAGTACTAGTCACGCATTAGGAGCTCTGTTCCACCAGTAAACAATGACTGCAAAGGGTGTGTTGCCATATGCCCAGAGTCCATTGCCTGGAGGAAACAGAGCCTAGTGCCTTTGCAAGCACAGGGTCCCCACAATGTGACCTGCCATCTGCTTTGTATTTCCGAACCTTACATTCCACTTCTGACCCTGTTTTATTCCTGATTGCCAGAACCCCATATAGGCCTCAACACCATTGCTTGGCCCTTGCTCCTTTGCCACCTGGCACAGATGGTTCCAGGAATTACCTCTGGGCAGTATTCTGCTTCTGGAATCCCCAGCATTATTTTATCCGCATCTTCCTAAGCCAGGATTTCTGCTCATCCCTAACCTAAGACCTCTTCTGTTATTGACATTAGTTTGATTGGAACCACACTCATCTATATGAAATACCTTAACTGAGCACCAAGCTGAAAAACTATTTAAAAAGAAGTGTAGAGGATGAGAAACAGACTAAGATGGAACAGAGATAGGATCTGAATGGAAAATTAGGTTGCAGGAATCTAGGAGTAAAGATTTCTTGCATCTTAGGCATGAAGCCCCTTTGGTGTGCACTTTAGTGCTTACATGTGAGGCTTTCTTTACCAGTGCCCTAGGATAAGGCAATTTCTGGAGGAGAGTTACACGTTACACATCTTCTTTACATTTTACCGAATAAAAGGCCATACTTAACTCACACCTTATCATTGTATTCGCTAAGATGGATAATCTAATTTATTATTCTTTCATCATTCATTCATTCATTCATTCATTCATTTTAATACTGCTCAGAATATAAAGAGGCCACATTCATTATAGAGATGTTTCTTATCTGATAACACTTTATTTAACTGCAAGCATGTATCCTTGCTGGGACCTAACCACACTGAATTATTCATCATCAGAACTTAAAACTGTTTCTTTATCTAGAAATTCAACTCTTGCCTTGTACATACTATACATTCTGCTTGTGTACTTTAGAGACAACAGTGTTGTTTATTCTTCCAAAGTTACCTGGAGTCCATGCCATTCATCACAGCTTGCAAATATATTTACTTTTTCCTTGATTGCTTTCATCTCATTATTTTCTATCCTCCTTTCCTCCAGTGAGTAATGAATTGGAAAAAGAGACTTTCCATTGTCATTCTGTACTGAATAATCTAAACCTGTGATGTTCTCTGGTGCCAGTGGAATTCTCACTATCATTAATTCATTTGTTCAGCAACTATCTATTGAATGTTCTGCCAAGCAGAATACAACAGTGGAGAAAATAAATGTGGTCCTGGATCGCATAGAACTTGTGATCAATTCTGGACATATCTAACTTTGTATTTGTGGGGGGGCATTAATCAAATTATGCTGCTAATAGAAACTGGGAGGGGAGTTTGGAACCACCATTTAAGCTTGGAAACCTAAAAAGGTACGCTCATCATCCTAGGCCCACGGACAAATTGTTAAGGGATTTATCAATTCCAGTGAGTTTATGGCAGGATATGAGGGTTTCCAGTCATGTTGGAGAGAAAGAACAGTTTTTGTTCCTGTCTTTGTCCCCTTGGTCAGTCACTTTATCACCCTGTATCTCATTTTCTCTCAAGTGTAAAATGAGGAAGATAATTTTTATTTCATAAAGTTGTGAATATTGACTGACTAAATACATGTAAAGCACTCAGAACAGTGAATGACACTTAACAAACATCCAGAAATATTAGCTGTTGTTGTTGTTGTTACTGATGCAAGAAGGGACCTTGAGAGGTCTTTAGTTTGGATTTGGGATGCTGGTATGCAATCATCCCCAATGAGTTTTGTCTAGAGGTAGCATGATACTGACTCTGCAGCTAAGGGATAAATAGAGTACTAATGAGAAAGGATGAGAGCCTGAGAGGCAGTTCAGGGGAATGGGGAAGATAAGTGCTAGGAAGGTGCTTTGAGAAAAAGGGCACCGACCCCCAAAATGTTAAGTAGGACTTCATAGAAGAGGTGACATATGAACTGAATTTCAGAGAATAAGGAGAATTTAGCCAGGAAGAAAGGATATTATAGCTGTTAGGGAACAGGTTAAGGTGTTTGAGAAATAGCAAATCATTGATTCCAGCTGGGGTAAGGTATATTTTGGGAAATGGTGAAAGAAGATACTAGAGAGGAAAAGACCAGGCATGTAGAATCTTCTATGGAAATTATAGTTAGGTGAGGCAACTAATGATAACAATTCCATAATGTTAATGCATTAATCCAATAGAGGTTTACTTCTTGATAATTTAACAGTTTAATGTAGATATTATATGAGTGGTCTTCCATTCAGTGATGCAGGGACCCAGGATACCTCAATTTTGTTGCTCCATCATCTTGGATACTTAAGTATTGGAATCTTCTGCTGAATCCTTGCATCTGGGCTAAAGACACAGGGAAGAGAGTGTGTGTGGAGGGTTATGTGGAAGGTTTTTATAGCTAGGCCTGCAAGTGGTGATCATCACTTTAGGTGACATCCCATTGGTCACATGGCCATAGCTGATTGCATGGGAAGCTGGGAAATGTAGTCATCCTATGTGTCCAGGAGGACAAGAAACAGGTTTTGATGAGCACATAGCAATCTCAGCCACAACAACTTATTTATTTATTTTTTTACATTTGAAAATGACAGAGAGACTGAAATTTTTATTGGTTATAAATGTGGGCTTTAGAATAAGATAAAAAGTAATCTTAAATCCTACATCTGCCATTTACCAAATCTCAATTAAATTACTCAGCTTCTCTGACTTTGTTTTTCTATCTAAATAGTTGAAATGACATTAGCACCCACCTCATAAACTTACAGAGTAAAAATGACTTAATGTAACTACCAGTTACTGACTTTTTTTTCATGTTCCATGCTCTAAGATGTCTCTTTGGAATATGGTCTTTCATCTGCTCTGCTTAACACACACACACCAAAAAATGTAGAATTAAAGCTTTGGGGCTCAGAGATAGAGCAATAAGAATGGTAGAAAGGATTTACAAAGGGACTATTGTGGTGTGTTTTTTTTGTGTGGTTTTTTTGTGTGTGTTTTTTTACATGAAGTCTAAGTGTGAGTGGTCTGGCTCTAAAGGGCCCTCCAGGCAAAGAGAAAGGCACATACATATTCATTAATGTATTTATTCATTCAGCAAATATTAATTGACTTCCAAGTATGTATCAGGCATGGTTCTAGACATGGGAATTCAGCAGTAAACAAAATACACATTTGCCAACATCATGGAGCTTAAATTCTAATAGGGGAGAAAAAAATATAAGCAAATGAATATATAATAACAATAAGGGTTAAGAAAAAAGATACAATTTTGATTTATATAAATTGATATGGAAGAATGTCCATATCAATTTTTTAAGTGAAAAACATAAATTACAAAGTAACATCAATAATATAGTCTTATTTTAAAATAGAATCCTTTAAGGAAATGTATTGGTATGCACATGGAAAAAATTGTTGAGGAAAGCACACCAACTTGTGAACATTAGTTATCTCAGGGAGCTGAAGTTGGTGAAGGGGAAATGACCAGAGTATTATGTTTTTAAAATATATTCTCAGGTTACTTAACAGCTGGTAAAGTAAGTCCAATGTTAAAAAAAACTATGCCTGTGATATGTGAACCTATTGATGTCTATCTACCACCAAGTTGTGTCATCAGCAGTCTTACAAGAACAAGTAGCATAAGATAAGGACACAGTAGGGTTAAAGCCATGGTCCGGGATGTGTTCCCAGCAGCAAATTCATCGGCAGCCATACTGACCAGAGTAGGACCACTGGGACTGATAGTGTAGGCTGTTCTGGAAGGTGAAAGTGAGTGGTTGGTTCCACTGCATTCTTCCTTGTCCACTGACCTCAGTAAGCAGGCCTGTTTTGTTATCATAAGGGCCTGAAATCAATAATGCAAATAAGCCAGTCAGAGAAAGATAAATATCACATGATCTCACTCATTTGTGGAATATAATGAACAACATAAACTGATGAACAAAAATAGAACCAGAGTCACAGAAGCATTGAACAGACTGTCCAACCTATGAGGGAAGGCAGGGGGTTAAGGGGGTAAGAGATAAACCAAAGGACTTGTATGCATGCATATGAGCATAACCAATGGACACAGTTGGGAGGGGGGGTGAGGGCATGAGCGGGGAGGTGGGGGGGGGGCCACTAGGGGAATAAGGACACATATGTAATACCTTAATCAATAAAGAAAAATAAATAAATATAAATTTTTAAAAAAGAGCCAGGTATGTGTATTAAATAAGCACACATTAGTTAAATAACTAGAATTCTAATATTTAGCTGGTCAAACTATGATTTATTGCCTCCTATGTAATTAGCAAGGAACTATTGTTGTGTGTTGCAGCATCTAAATGTAACACATTTATTCTGCTTTGATCCAACAGATTTTGGTCTCTTTGGGGATCATCAACCATCACAGGACACCTGATTACACAGACAGCAAGCCTTGGAGCAAGGCATTATGCTATAGGCATTTTGTAAATGTTATCTCTTAGCCAGCATCATAACCTCATGAAGTAGGCATGATTTATTTCTCCATTTCTTAGATACGGAAACAGGCTCAGAGAGTTCATTCACATGGCGGGAGTCACAAAGCCAATAATTACATCTCGTTCTAATTTCCATGAGCTTTCTACTTAGTCAGACTTCCTTGTATAGAATGTCATTGCTAGGACTAAATACACTAAGCCTGCATTTTCCAAACTGTGTGCTGAGGCACCCCAAGGTTCTACAGCTAACTTATAAAGGTACTTTTTTAAATTTTCAAGAAAAACTCAATGATAGGTAACATATTTCAGAGAACATATGAACTACTAGCTCCAGATAGTTCAGAGTTTCAACATTAGATCACATTACATCCCTTTTGATTATGTCACATCTTTGCAAAGCTAGAAATTTTATTTTAAAACAAGCACCAGGTGTGTGGGAGGAGAACATATATGGGATTTTCTGTACTTTTCACTTAATCTTGCTGTGATCCTATAATGGCTCTTAAAAATAGTCTCTTAAAAACAAAATAAAATCAAGCACCACCTGGAAATGAAGGTGAAAAAGGAAGTGAAAGTGGTGGTGTCCAATCTCATTGCAAAGTCCGAAACTTACTCAATGCCCAAGAGGCACACACTTCCCATTAGTGAGTAATTTTACTTGTATATTGTATAAAAATGAAATGAAATATTTTCTTTTCAATGTATATATATTATTTTTTCAAGTAACTATTAGGTAGTTAGGATGTGAATACTTCTTAAATGGTTTGTATCCAACAATTTAATAAATAGAATGGTGGGCGTTTTTTGTTTGTTTTGTTTTTTGGATTTTTTTTTTTCTGTGAAAAAATATTACTGTCAAACAAAGGATGTTATGAATGAAACCATTTGGGAGACTTCCTACTTAATTGTATTAAACCTTTCAGGATTAGAAGTCTTTGTAGCATATATCATTTTTCTGTCCCATTTGAATTTTGTATTTTGATTATTTACTACTGCCATTTTGAATGTAAAAGCCACGGCCATTATTCTGGGAATGGCATATGGTCTATGATATATCACTCATTTTGCTTGTACACGCAATACAGCCCTTAATTTTGTGTTTCATGTTTATAATTATTTTTTACTTTCCTATTTTCTACCCTTTCTATCATGTAGCCCTTGAAGACATGAGTGTTGCATACTCGTGTGTGTGTTTGTGTGTGTGTTGTGTGTGTGTGTGTGTGTGTGTGTGTGTATTTGTTCTAAGCATAGGAAGTTAGCTGGATATACATTGTATTGTAAATAATGGTTATCTCAAGGGATGTTATTTCATATAAATTTTAAGCGATGAATGGGTTTTGTTTTTCCGCATGATTTTGGGCATTTTCAAATAGGCAGTTTTTAAGGCATTTTGATTGATATTTATAACTGTTTAAAAGATCCCAAGGCCCTTTGCACAGAAGGATTGGGAAACCACCTCAGTAATAAAGAGTTGGAATGACTTCTTTTTTTTTTTTTTTTAATATTTTTATTGAGGTATTATATGTGTACATATCTTACTATTACCCCCCCCACCCCACACCCACACATGCCCTCCCCCCCCAGAGTTTTGCGTCCATTGTTTATGCTTATATGCATGCATACAAGTCCTTCGTTTGATTTCATAACTCCCCCCCTTTCCCAAACTTTCCCCCTGTACTTTGAAAGTCTGTTTGATGCTTTACTGTCTCTGTATCTATCTTTTTGTTCACCATTTTATAATGTTCTTTACTATCCCTAAATGAGTGAGATCATGTGGTATTTTTCTTTCATTGACTGGCTTATTTCACTTAGCATAATGTTCTCCAATTCCATCCAGGTTGCTGCAAATGATGAGAATTCCTTCTTTTTTATGGCAGCATAGTATTCCATTGTGTAGATGTACCACAGTTTTCCGATCCAGTCATCTGCTGATGGGCACCTAGGCTGTTTCCAAATCTTAGCTATTGTAAATTGTGCTGCTATGAACATAGTGGTGCATATATCCTTTCTGATTGGTGTTTCTAGTTTCTTCGGATATATTCCCAGGAGTGGGATTACTGGGTCAAATGGGAGATCCATTTTCAGTTTTTTGAGGAAACTCCATACTGTTCTCCACAGTGGCTGCACCAGTCTGCATTCCCACCAGCAGTGCACGAGGGTTCCTTTTTCTCCGCATCCTCGCCAACACTTGTTGTTTGTTGATTTGTTGATGATAGCCATTCTGACAGGTGTGAGATGGTACCTCATTGTTGTTTTGATTTGCATCTCTCGGATAATAAGTGACTTTGAACATGTTTTCATGTGTCTCTTGGCCTTCCTTCTGTCTTCTTTTGAAAATATTCTGTTTAGGTCTGTTGCCCATTTTTTTATTGGATCATTTATCTTCCTCTTATTGAGTTGCATAAGCTGCCTGTAGATGTTGGAGATTAAACCTTTATCAGTGATAGCATTTGCAAATATGTTTTCCCATGCAGTGGGCTTTCTTGTTGTTTTGTTGATGGTTTCTTTTGCTGTAAAAAAGCTTTTTATTTTGATGTAGTCCCATTTGTTAATTTTCTCTTTAGCTTCCATTGCCCTAGGGGCAGTGTCAGTGAAGAAGTTCTTGTGGCATATGTCTGAGATTTTGTTGCCTGTGGATTCCTCTAGTATTTTTATGGTTTCCCGTCTTATGTTTAAGTCCTGTATCCATTTTGAATTTATTTTTGTGTATGGTGTAAGTTGGTGATCTAGTTTCATTTTTTTGCATGTATCTGTCCAGTTTTCCCAACACCATTTATTGAAGAGACTGTCTTGACTCCATTGTATGTTCATGCCTCCTTTGTCAAATATTAATTGAGCATAGTGGTTTGGATCGATATCTGGGTTCTCTATTCTGTTCCATTGATCAATATGTCTGTTCTTGTGCCAGTACCAGGCTGTTTTGAGAACAGTGGCTTTGTAATACAGCTTGAAATCAGGTATTGAGATCCCACCTACTTTATTCTTCTTTCTGAGGATTGCTGAGGCTATTCGGGGTCTTTTTTTATTCCAGATGAATTTTTGGAGAGTTCTTTCTAGGTCTGTGAAATATGCTGTTGGTATTTTGATGAGGAGTGCATTGAATCTGTAGATTGCTTTGGGTAGTATGGACATTTTAATGATGTTGATTCTACCAATCCAGGAACATGGTATGTTCTTCCATCTGTTTACTTCTTCCTCTATCTCTTTTTTCAGTGTCCTGTAGTTTTCTGCGTATAGGTCTTTTACCTCCTTAGTTAAGTTTATTCCTAGGTATCTTAATTTTTTTGGTGCGATGGTAAATGGGATTGCTTTTTTAGTCTCTCTTTCTGTAAGTTCATTATTGGTGTATAGAAAAGCCATAGATTTCTTGGCGTTAATTTTGTATCCCGCTACATTGCCGAATTCATTTATTAAGTCCATTAGTTTTTTGATGGAATCTTTTGGGTTTTTTATGTACAATATCATGTCATCTGCAAATAAGGACAGCTTCACTTCTTCTTTTCCAATTTGGATGCCTCTTATTTCTTCTTCTTGCCTAATTGCGATAGCTAATACTTCCAGTACTATGTCAAACAGGAGTGGTGAGAGTGGGCATCCCTGTCTTGTTCCTGTTCTTAGGGGAAATGGTTTTAGTTTTTGCCCATTGAGTATGATGTTTGCTGTGGGTTTATCATAAATAGCTTTTATTATGTTGAGGTATGAGCCTTCTATTCCCACCTTGTTGAGAGTTTTTATCAAGAAAGGGTGTTGGATTTTGTCAAATGCATTTTCTGCATCTATTGATATGACTATGTGATTTTTATCTCTCAATTTGTTTATGTGATGTATCACGTTTATTGATTTGCGGATATTGTACCATCCTTGCATTCCTGGAATAAATCCTACTTGGTCATGGTGTATGATCTTTCTGATGTACTGCTGGAGCCGATTTGCTAGAATTTTGTTGAGGATTTTGGCATCAATGTTCATGAGGGATATTGGCCTGTAATTCTCTTTCATTGAGTTGTCTTTATCTGGTTTTGGTATTAGGGTGATGCTGGCTTCATAGAAGGAGCCTGGAAGTGTTCCTTCCTCTTGAATTTTTTGGAATAGTCTGAGGAGGATAGGTTTTAGTTCTTCCTTGAAAGTTTGATAAAACTCTCCTGTGAAGCCATCTGGCCCCGGGCTTTTGTTTGCCGGAAGCTTTTTGATGACTGCTTCAATTTCTTCCATAGTTACTGGCATGTTGAGCTGTTTAGAATCTTCCTGATTGAGTTTTGGAAGGTTGTATTTTTCTAGGAATATGTCGATTTCCTCTAGGTTGTCCAGTTTGTTGGAATAGAGTTGTTCGTAGTATTTTGTAACAATCCTTTGTATTTCGTCGGGGTCTGTTGTTATTTCACCTCTTTCATTTCTGATTTTGTTTATTTGGGTCCTCTCTCTTTGCTTCTTGGTGAGCCTGGCTAGAGGTCCATCAATCTTGTTTATCCTTTCAAAGAACCAGCTCTTGGTTTTGTTGATCTTTTGTATTGTTTCTTTGGTCTCTATGTCGTTTATCTCCGCTCTGATCTTTATTATTTCTTTCCTTCTGCTTACACTGGGCTTATCTTGTTGCTCTCTCTCTAACTCTTTGAGTTGTTGGGTTAGGTAATTTATTACCATTGTTTCTTGTTTTTTGAAGTAGGCTTGTAGAGCTATGAACTTCCCTCTCAGGACTGCTTTCATTGTGTCCCATAGATTTTGGATTGTTGTGTTTTCATTGTCGTTTGTTGCCATGATGTTTTTTATTTCTTCCTTGATGTCTTTGGTAACCCAGTCATGGTTTAATAACATGCTGTTTAGTCTCCAAGTGTTTGATTTCTTTGGGTTGTTTTTATTGTAGTTGATTTCCAGTTTTATGCCACTGTGATCTGAGAAGATACTTGATATGATTTCTATCTTCTTGAATTTGGAGAGACTTTGCCTATGTCCTAACATATGGTCTATCTTTGAAAATGACCCATGTGCACTTGAGAAGAATGTATATTCTGTGGCTTTGGGGTGAAATGTTCTGAAGATGTCGATTAATTCCATCTGTTCTAGTGAGTCATTTAGGATTGATGTTTCTTTGCTGATTTTTTGTTTAGAGGATTTGTCCAATGGTGATAGTGGGGTATTGAAGTCTCCTACTATGATTGTATTACTGTCAATCTCTCCTTTGATATCTTCCAGGAGTTTTTTAATGTATCTTGGTGCTCCTGTATTGGGTGCATATATGTTTACCAGAGTTATTTCTTCTTGTTGGATTTCTCCCTTAAGTATTATGAAGTGGCCTTCATTATCTCTTGTTATGTCCTTCACTTTGAGATCTAATTTGTCAGATATAAGTATTGCAACCCCAGCTTTTTTTTCATTTCCATTTGCCTGGAAAACCTTTTTCCATCCCTTTACTCTCAGTCTGTATGCATCCTTTTTTTTGAGGTGGGTTTCCTGTAGACAGCAGATATCTGGGTTTTGTTTTCTTATCCAGTCTGTTACCCTGTGTCTTTTGATTGGGGCATTCAATCCATTTACATTTAAAGTTATTATTGATAGGTACTTATTTGACGCCATTTTTATTCTATACCCCTGTGTACCTTCTTTGCTTCCTATTTCTTTCTTTCTTTCTTTTTTTTTTTTTACAGCAGACCCTTTAGCATTTCTTTCATTGCTGGTTTGGTGGTGATAAACTCCCTTAGTCCTTTTTTGTCTGTGAAGCTCCTGATTTCACCTTCAATTTTGATTGATAGCCTTGCTGGGTACAGTATTCTTGGATTTAGACCCTTCCTTTGCATGACTTGGTATATTTCATTCCATTCCCTTCTGGCCTGATGAGTTTCTGTTGAGAAATCAGTTGCTAGTCTGATGGGGATTCCTTTGTATGTAACTGTCTGTCTTTCTCTGGCCGCTTGTAAGATTCTTACTTTGTCGTTGGTGTTTGCCAACTTAACTATAATGTGCCTTGGCGTCGGTCTTTTGGGGTTCATTTTGCTTGGAACTCTGTGAGCTTCTTGGATTTGTGTGGGTTTTTTCTTCCCTATATCAGGGAAGTTTTCTGTTATTATTTCTTCAAACAGGTTTTCTATTCCTTGCTCAGTTTCCTTTCCTTCTGGCACCCCTATTATCCTGATGTTGTTTTGTTTTGTATTGTCCCGAAGTTCCCTTACGCTCTCCTCAATCTTTCTAATTTTTGTTTCTAGAAGCTGTTGTAATTGGGTATTTTTTTCCATCTTGTCTTCTAGCTCACTTATGCGGTCCTCTGCTTCATCTAGTCTACTCTTGATGCTTTCTATTGAGTTCTTTACAGCAGCGATGTCATTTTTCATTTCTTCTTGGTTCTTCTTCATTTCTTCTTGGTTCTTACTCATATTGTCGAATTTGTCTTCCATCCTTTTCAGCCACTTTATGACCATTTCTCTGAATTCTTTCTCTGATAGGTTGTTTGCCTCTAAATCGTTTACTTCTTTTTCTGGTGATGCCTGCTTCTCTTTCCTGTTTGGGCTGTTTCTTTGTCTCCCCATGGTCTCTCTTCTCCGGATGTCTGGTTATATAGATTTCTCTCTCTGGCGTTGATTTAAAGGTATAAAATACAACACAACCAGGCACAACAGACAAGGCACTGAACAGAATTGTATTCACGATATTAATAACCTCCAATAAAGGTAACCACCAGAGAAAGACAAATTAGGGAATAGGAGTGGAAGAGGGAGAGTAAAAAGAAAGAACAACAACGAAGAAAAAAAAAACAACAACAAAGAGTGTGAATCTGAACTTGGGAAAAGAGCAGAAAGAAAGAAAAGAAAAAACAGAAAAGAAAAAGAAAAGAAAAAAAAAGTAAGAGAGACAAGAATGATACTAAGAGAGAAAAGGGGAACAAACTATATATATGGGGAGTAAACTCCACTAGAACAACCACTATTCCCAGCAAATTCCAGCAACACGAGCCTGGAGATTAATACAAACTGCAACAGCAGCTAATATCAAGTGAGGCAAGGGAAAACAAAAGTAAAAAACAAACAAAAACAAAGCAAACAAAAGAACCAACCAAACCAACAAAAAGAATAATCAAAACAATCTCATAAAAAAGCATAAAAATTCAATCTAATCAACATTCAAGCAAACAACAACAAAAGGCCCGAGAGAAAAATAATTTTTTAAAGGTAGCGTAGAGAGAGGTTTGTATGGATTTGGGGCAGGGGGTTGGGAATTAGATATATAAGTAGGGTGAAGTTTTAGCAGGGAGTAAACTGAAAAAGTAGGGAAAATCTAAAGCCAGAAAGGGTTAAGATAACCTGGGGACCAAAAGGGGAAAGGTTAGGAGGAGAGTGATGGCATAATTTTAGCTTTGAGATAGGGTAAAGCGATTGTAAGGGAAAGATGCAAATCGAATGTAGGACACTAATCCAAAAATAAAAGAAAGGGAAAATCTAATGACAGTAAAAAGAAAAAAAAGTAAAATAATAGTAATAATAGTGCTGATTGAAAATAAAAATGTAATAATTAAAAAGGTGAAAATCAAGTGAGGAAAAAGAAAAAAATATTAGTTTCTTAAGTAAAAGATGCAAAAAATGAAAATAAAAAAATATGAGAATAAAAAAATTAAAAAATTGAAAAAAGAATTGAAAATTAAAAAATAGGAAGACTAAAATGTGCAGTAGCGGCTGTCATTCACTTCCTCTATTATTCTGTTTGGTACGCCTTTTTCCCAGTCTGGGCGGTATTTCAGTTCAGCTTCATTCCAGGGCTCCTCAGTGTTGGAAGCCAGTCCTGCTTTTTAAGCCAGCCCTGTCTTAATTTCTCGTATTTATTTTTGATTACACCAGAGACAATTAGCGTTTCAGCCCCTGGGTGGCAGTGTTTCTGAATTGACTTCCGGGCCTCTCTAGCTCTTTTTTCTTTTTTTTTTTTTCCCCCTTCTATGGCACTCACTACCGGTTTGTAGAGGTGTGCGCCTCAGAGCTGCCTCTCTGATGGTCACACGCAGCTCTGGCCCCAGGTTCCGAAAAAACACCTTCCCCCTGCAGTCTTTCAGGGTTTCCACCTGGGTTTACCTCTGTATTGGGCTTAGCAATCAGAGTCGGAAAGAGCCCAGGTGTGCGGACCGTGGGTCTGTGCCCCAGACTAAGGAGCCTGCACTCCTTTGAAAATTCTTAGTCTGACCCTCCTCGTCAGATTAAAATGAGTTGCTTTCAAGAGGTCACTTCTGTTAGCAGCTCAGAAGACCCCCCTCCTCATTCACGGATCACGGCAGTTCCAACTGCCGCTGATTTTTCTAGGCACAGACCTCCCGGCTCCTGCCAGTCCTGCGGCTGCCGCGCTTCCCTCACCCAGCGCTTCCCTCACCCACCGCGGGGATTAGAAACCGCAGCTTATTTCAGACAAAATCTGACCTTTCCGTGGTGCAGTGAAGAGTTTCTTTGAATCCGAGTGTTTGCGCTGATAGGGGACCGGTGGTCTGGTGCTCCCAGCAGTTCAGTGTTTGCAGTTGTCGCAGAAAGTCAGGTTTCCACTAAAATCCTCCTTTCCTTGCAAGATGGCGAGGCGCCTGGCGAGCCCGCAGCTCCAGGAGGGGACCCAGCCCCTGTGGGTGCTGCGCGGTCAGAGGAACACTGCCCAGCACTCCCCCGCCTTCTCCTGGAGTTTAGCTGTCCCTTGACTTGCCCACATACACTCCCTCTGCAAGCCTCTGCTGCTCCGACTCTCCGCCCCAGGAACAGACTCCAAACCCGACTCTATTCCGTCGCCATTTTTTCTCCGAGCCTGGAATGACTTCTTTAGAGTTGTTGTTGGAAATCGAGCCACGTTTTATTTAGCAACTTCTGTAAGCCAGACCCTGTGCTACTTGCTTTCACATATTGTTATTTCATTTACTTCTCCCTATGGTCTCAGGGGGTAATTATTGTCTTTGTTTTACAACTAAGGAAATGGAGTTTCAGTTCAGAACTCTTGGATTCTTGTCTAATGACCATTAACATTTTAAAACTCAAGCCAGTCACAAAAACCACATATTGGTAAGCTTCCATTTATGTTCCATGTCCAGAATAGAGACAAGAAGTAGATAGTGCTTGTCTGGGGCTGTATGTTTATGTTGTATTGGGGGTGAAGGTGGCTGAGGAACCAGTAGTGTCTGCTAATATTAATAGATTTCTTTTTGGGATACATCTGTGAATATGCTAAAATTCAGTAAAGTGTACCCTATAAAAAGTTGACTTTTATGATATGTGAATTATGTTTTAATAATGCTATTTAAAAGAAAAATAAAACAAAACCCAAGCTCTCCATTGTTTAAGCCTCCAGGACAATTTCAGCAGGGTCTAATGAACATGTTATAGCTTAATCCAAAGAACTCAGAAGGATCCCAGGAAATGCTTAAAGGCAAAAAACTCTACCCGGAAAAAAAATATTTTCTTGTTGGATTATCTAGTTGTCTCTGAAAAATATAACACCTTCTAAAAATATAATCATAAAGCAGAATATGTTGAGTGTGGCGAGGCCAGGCAAAGGGTATTGTTCAAGTTAACGCATCTCACTTCCAGCATGGGGACCTAACACATAATGCCTACTCAACAAATGTTTGCAATAGAATGAGTATCAGTGATATTCAATAATGATATTCTCTTTGGGGGAGAAGAACCCTTTTATAGGAAGAATGGCATGTTTTTCCTGAGGTAATCTGAAAGAGGCACATTACCCATTTGTGTTTCTAACTCCCTGTTTGGGCTCCAAGTAAGTGAGAATCTTCTTTGTCTTTCCTGTTTAATTACCATGGAACCTCTAATCCAGACCAGAAATTCCTCACTGCCCGTATTTCTTCCTACTTCAGAATGCGTATCTAATAGCAACCAATTACTTTTCCTATTTTCTCACTCAGAATCTGTTTGGGGAGCTGGGGATTGCTATGGAACAAAATCCGTAACATCTGTGACTAAGGGTCGCCAGTGGGGAGAGGTAGCGGGCTAGACAGATTTCCTGCCTGGTAAGTCTCCTTTCCTCTGCAGAGATTGCTCTGGGACAGTTACTTGTAAGGCCTCCTCTGGCTTTTCCAATGTCTTTCTACTCCTTCCCACCCATCCTTTTTCTTGAGGTGAAAAAACAAAAGTTTGGTGTTGAAGAGGTCAAGTGACTCAAAGGAACCACTCCAGCCTTCTGAAAAGTTTCCGTTTCAAACGCATGAAAAATAATTCCAAGGGAACAGCCCAAACTCTGGTTTGCTTCCAGGTATGGCTTTGATTTTCACTCACTATGTTAACTGGTCTTCCAAGAAGCCAGGCTCGATACTGGAACATGAGAGCTTTGTCACATTTGGCCACACAGAGCTAATGTTGGAGCTGGAACTTTCAAAGATTAGAAACTACATTCATTCTTATACTCGTCCTTAAGGTACTTTTATCACAGGCAGAAACACAATTTAGTACTTGGAAAACACATCCAAGATGGAATGGTGTTGGATGATTTTTAAGACAACAAGGGAAAGAAAACCATCCCTTAAAATGTATTAAATTATTTGTTCTGGATTCTTTACTATCTTATTTTATTTAAAAAAAAACAAGTCTATTCTGTGTTTGTTGATTCAACTGGTTCCTTGATATATCTGCAATTTTCAAAAAAGACAAGTTCAAGGGTGAAAAAGATGATTTTGTTTGGGGGAAACTAATTTTTTTGTTAGTGAACAGCTTCCGCTCTTTAGAGCAGACAACAAAAGTGTCATTATCTGGTTTAGGGAGCCGCTGATAAATTATTCATGCCATTAATGATGACTCTGAACCTTCCTGGGGAATGCTGTGACTTATTTCTCTTCCTTGTAAAAGACAAGACCATGCTTGTAGATGTTTCTGGCACACCTGCATGCTTGAGGCAATCAGGTGTGATGTATTCCTGACACACATCCCCTTACCCCAATTCTCCAGGCTATGGTTTAAAATAGAAACCTCTAGATAGCTGGCCTTCTTTTGTGTGATAGACATATTTCCTAAAATGACTTCACCAGGTTGAGAGAGAGGGATCTCATCTGTAAGCTACTTGTGATTAAGAATCTGACACCATGATCACATTAATATCTAAATTGCCAGTTGCAGATGCACATGCCTTTGAAACTGAAGAAATGTTAGGAGCTTAGACAATATTAACATGGAGACTAAGCTATTGAAGTGAAACTCAATGAGTAGCCTTTATTGAGAGCTTACTCTATGCTAAGTACTTAGTACTCATCATCTCATTTAATCCTCATAACAGTCTTATTTTGCTGCCAAGGGAACTGAGTCTTAAATAGGTAATTTTTCTTCAGTATTACTAAGCTAGTAAATAGTAAAACTAAATATTAAATTGAGTATTACTGCAAATCCCATTTGGTTAACCATACAGCTGTTGCCTAAGTCCTACTATGTGGCAAACAGGATGCTAAGTATTAAAAGTATAAAGGCATATAAGTTATTGCCACTGCCCTCAGGGACTTGATATTTTAATCTTGTATCATTTGATTATACTTTTCATTCATTGGAAGAACTTTAATTGAGTGCCCATCAGCTTCTGTGCTATGCAATGTCTGGTATGACCACTATTTTCAGACAACAAAATTTGGGTCATGTCATCCAACATGGAGTCTGAATAATGAGTTGAGCTATAATGGTATAGAACCGTGGTCGGCAAACTGCGGCTTGCGAGCCACATGCGGCTCTTTGTCCCCTTGAATGTGACTCTTCCACAAAATACCACGGCCTGGGCGAGTCTATTTTGAAGAAGTGGCGTTAAAAGAAGTTTAAGTTTAAAAGATTTGGCTCTCAAAAGAAATTTCAATCGTTGTACTGTTGATATTTGGCTCTGTTGACTAACGAGTTTGCCGACCACTGGTATAGAATATTTAAATTGGAGTGTTCTGGCACTGCTTGTGAAGAGGGAGAGAGAAAAAGGGGGTGGGATAAGGGTCAGCTATCAAGAAAAGAGAAGCTACTGAAATTGAAAAGACTGTCTTAGAGTTTCACTCCAAAGAAACAAGAACATGTCCAAATGTGATGGCTGTTGTCAGTCTCTGGCAGACTTGTGCAAAAAATAAACTCTTCATTTTGAACTCAAGATTGGTAAGTACAGACATTGGAGGACAATAGAAGCCAAAGCTCTGTTAAATAACTTTTAAAAGTTGCTGAAAACCTGGCAGTTGGTGAGCAAAGAATCAAGGAGGTGACAAGCACAGAAATCCCTTTGTCTCTGCCTGCGATGTCTAGGGAGTGGACTAACCCAGGAGTGAAGCAGGCAGAGGTGAGGATAGAGCTTATTACAACTTCCCACTCATTTCTTCCCATGCCAGGTGGCTAGAAATGGCAATATCTATGTTATTTGGGCATTGTGTATGATGATGATTCTAACAAAATTTTTATAGGAAAACTATTAGCCAATTAACTGTGCACAAATGCAAATTGTTTCTTCCCTTTAATGGTAGGAAATGCCACTTTCCTTCATTATTAAAAGTCAAGTTTTATGTTCCAGTTTTCAATTCTGACTCTTCCATGATTTTTCTTGGAAAAGGAGACCAAAACTGTCTTTCAGTGAGAGGTCTTTTCTTCATAGTCTTTGCTGCGGTGTTATTAGTCAAACTACTCTTTTCAACAGTATGTAGAAAATTAGGAATGAAATATTTCCCTCTCTCCCCAAGGAAGGCAGAAAAATGGACATAAAAAATTAAAAGCACTTGTCTAATAAATCACAAGAGGCAGGAGGAGGAGAGGAAAATTTGCTTTAACTCAAAGATAGGCAAACTCAGCCAGGTTAGGTCTCTTCAAGGAGATGAGTTCAATTCATTAGACTTTGAGTGATTACCCATTCTGTGTTGGACCCTTGTGCAAGGTGACGCATGTCAATTAGGCTAGACTAAGTCATGCTGTGATATGAACTAATCCTCAAGTCTCACTGGATTAAAACCAAATGTTTATTTCACACTGTCCCATGTAGGTTGACAACAGACATTTGTTCATTATAGTCACTCTGGGATCCATAGCTACATGTGTTTCCACACTCACCACAGCAGGAAAAGGGAGATATGGTGAATCAGTAACACTGGATCTTAAAGTTTCTGCCATAGGTTATAGACATCACCTCTGCTCCTAAAGCCTGGTCAAAGGAAAGGGGGCCAAGGAGTGAAATACTACCATGCATTTGGAAAGAGAGACAGAATTATTTGGTGAAAACTCTGAAGATTATTACCATAGGCAAACCTGATGATGCCCCCTCCCTCACCTACAATATAAAACATCACCTAAAGGATTAAGAAAGGAACTGTATGTGCTATTCCAGCTCACCTGGAAAACAAGAAAACTAAAGCCTGGGAGGAGTGATGAGTTGATTTTATTTTGTTAGCTTTGGGAAAACACTTAATGAAACCCTCACTTTATCCATTTATTCCTTGCTTAGCTAACATGCGTCATACAATTACAATGTAGATAAGAACTATACTAGATAATTTATATGTATTATTTCATTTAATTTTCTCAAAATCTTTGTGTGTTATATACCACTATTTATTTGTACATCTTAGTATTACTATGGACTCATGAATTCCTTTTTCATTCAGTTATTCATTTTTAATTGTCCTAGATTCAGCCAAAAGGAACCACTTCAGGTTGATTTCTATGTCTTTTTCTTTAAAGTCAACTTTATTGAGATATAATTTACGTACAATAAAATGTATCCATTGTAAGTAACCCTAAGGGCAGTTAACTAAACTGAGGACATTTTATTAGGACTTAACATTGTGGAGGGGTGGGAATTACCGTAAAATACTAGTTTTCAAGGATGCCTAGAAACTCTGGCCATATTAAATGAAAAAACAACTATGACAACAGGTTTCAAGTACTTAAGAAAATTTTATGAAGGAAGGATAGGCGAGAAATTTGAGAGTTTCTATTCTCTTCATCATCTTGCAATTCTAATCTGTGTTCTCTGGTGCCAGCTTCTGTCTGGTTTTACCCCATGATCGAGCTATTCTGAGAACTTTCATACCTCTGGACCTTTGCATGTACTGTTTCTTCTGCTTGTGATGCCCAATTTGCTTGTCTTTCTGGAAAGGTCCAACTTGCTTTTAAGGCTCAATTCAACCATCACCTTCCCTACGAAGCTTTCACTGAACCCTTTTCTCATCTGCTGCCTTCACATATTTCCCCCAGCACAATAATTATGCTCTGTCATCATCCTTAGTCTCTGAACTATTATAGGGAGAGGCCATTTTAATCCATGCATCTTTAGTAACTTACACATGGTTGAATTCTCAATGTTTGTTGA
The DNA here is from genome assembly GCF_027574615.1 of Eptesicus fuscus. Classification (NCBI taxonomy): domain Eukaryota; kingdom Metazoa; phylum Chordata; class Mammalia; order Chiroptera; family Vespertilionidae; genus Eptesicus; species Eptesicus fuscus. The sequence continues at coordinate 41,900,347 of NC_072481.1, read as the reverse complement.
ATAAGTTGAATGAATGTTCATGCTAATGTGATGACAGCCCATTTTTTTTTTAATGAGGGTTCTCTATAAATAGACTCTTGATTTCAAAAATTATTCAATCAAAAAGAGCAGTTATACAATGGACTAAAGCAGACAAGCTCAAGTTGTTTAAATAAGTGTAAATGCTCGGCTTGGTGGTAGAGTGTGGACTTTCAGGTCAGAGGCATGAGTTAGAAATCTAGTGTTGAAACGGAATGTGTTTTCTTGGCTCAATTTCCTTATATTTTGAATCTTAGTCTTTTTAAATGGATTTGATTAGTCGGGGTTTTATTGTGGAGATAGTTAATGTATATGACTATCTCAGTAGATGTTGTTAATGCTCAGTAAGGAGCAGCTCTCGAAGGGGGTTCCTTTGCCCCATTAGAAACTATCCAAAGAAGTAATTATTCTGAGACAAGTCTTTTCATCTTCATGGGATGCTGTGTGAAATACATTAAAAAATGACTTTCATGTCTTAAAAGGCTATTACTTTGAAGAACTAGGTTGATAACCCTGTAGTTTAGTAAACACCACTCAAATGGGTAGAGCATATGTATGTGAAAGGTATAAGCATTTTTCCATTTATTTGGGCAAAAGACACATCTATCGCCTGTCTCCCGTTTTACAGAATGATCAAGGGTCTGACTGTTCATTTCTTCCAGCCAAGCCTGACATCAAATATGCCTGCGTTCATTGCTTTCAGAAATAATTAGGTGTTGAAAGCTCTGACTAGAAGGATTAGAGAGATGAATAACAACGTGACAGAGCAAATCAAATACATTCTGATTTGATTACATTACTAAGTCAATTATTATTTCTTGTCACATTAATTATGGCAAGAGTTATAAAATGTGTCTTCCAATAATTCCCTAACTAAATCATAATGGCCATATCCTTGTGGTGAATGTGTGCAAGATCAAGGGTGCACCTCCGTGTCCACAGTGGAGGAGAGACTGGACGGAGGGAAGGATTTTATTAATTTATTTATGGAATAGTTATTAAGTATCCACTTTGTGTCAGGCACTGGAATTTGTTATTGATGTTAGCGAAACAGAAATAAAAGACTAAGTCCTTGCTGCCCTCTAGGAGTTCACAGCTCTGAGGGTGCAGCAGTCCCATAAACAGACACATTGTGATATATATATATATATATATATATATATATATATATATATAATTTATTTCAGAGAGGAAGGCAGAGAGAGAAAGAGAGAGAGAGTGAGAGAGAGAGAGAGAGAGAGAGAGAGAGAAACATCAATGATGAGAGAGAATCATTGATTGGCTGCCTCATGCACGTTCCCTTCTGGGGGCCGAGCCCGCAACTGGGGCATGTGCCCTGATGGAATCAAACCATGACCTCCTAGTTTGTCGAAGCTCAACCACTGTGCTTCACTGGCAAGCCAGACACAATGTTTTTAAGATGCAGGAAAGGGGTGAATGGCACAGTAAGAAAGTGGAGAGAGGCTTCATTCTGGTGGTTTGTTAGAGAAGACGTTTTCTCAGAGGATTGTGTTTGGATCTCGTGTTAACTTGCTTCACTTCTACCCAGGAGCTGGCTAGAAGAAAGTTTGCCCAATAAGATCATTGCTACTAGACTAAATGACCCCAAACATACTGAAAGGCTGGATCCAGGACAATCCCACTGTCACTCTTCCCCTAACAATACAAACACCTCAAGTTTTAAAATGATACTATGATGATTTAATGTTGAATCAAAATATAAAGGGTTACTCTGGTGGATGAGTGTGAACTTACATGTTTGTATACTTGAGTTTGGGGTCTGTCCCATAAGCCAAGTACATGGCTAAGCATGTCCAATTACCTGAGCTAACTTAATCCCCCCATGCTCCTCTTGAAGCACATCATGTTCTCAATAATTTGCAGAGAGGACATTGAGTATGAGAGGGGTTGAATGATGGAGCACTATCACACAGCTAGTGTGAGGCAGCACTAAATTCAGAGTTGGTTATCACTGATTTCAAAGACCATTCCATGGTGATTAGGGAGCAATGTAAAATGTAGACACTGCTTTTCCCAAGGTGGGTCAGAGCAAGTAAGGGCCTTGCTCAAAATCATAAAGCAACTTAGTGGCAGAGTTGAAATTTGGGCTCCAAACACACAAGCTGCTTCCAGGTAACTTGGTTTACTTTTTCAATTGTGTAATCTAACTATGTGAGGGAATCAGAGCAGACCCAATGATTTTGAGAAAAACATACTGCTCTATGTAGAAGTTTTAGAAGAATTCAACATAATGTCATATTCCAGACACTCACTTTACTTTCTTGTTTATTGGAGAAAAGTGAGGGAACGAGAAAGGGATTCAAATAAGCACTCTGCTAAGAACAGCAGTAATTGCGATGCTGTAATGCCATAGGTGCATGCCACATACCTGGCATATATTATAAAGCATTATAAGCATTTTACATGGATTAACATCTTTAATCTTCATCACAACCCTAAGAGTAGGTTCCATTATGATTCTCATTCTACGGAAATGGAACCTAAGGAGCAGAGAGGTTAAATCTCTAGCCTTAGGTCACAAAACTAAAAAGCTAGATAGGCATCATTCAAATCATCATACTCATGCTTGACAGATGTTTCACACTTAATATTGGATGTAATCATATTAAATTTTTCTTCATTGCCATTTTCAGATGAGTAAACCAAGACTCTGAGAAGAAGAAAATGCTCAAAGAATCACCAAGAGCAAAAGGTAGGATTTTAAATCTATGATTCTTGAGTTTGCTTTTTTGGCACTAGTAGCCTGCTAGACTAGAAGTATATTAAAAAGTACACTTAGATATCTACAAGATCTTAATGAGATCCATATAGCATGGAGGAGACATAGAGGTTGGCTTTGTCAGTTCCCTCTCATCCCCATTTTTTTCAACTATGACTGATGATCTCAATCATAGAGTAAGTTCCACCTGTAATCTGAGTTATCCTTAACCAAAACACAACTTGTATAACCCAACAGTAGGTTAGAAGTAGAATTGGCCTCACTCCTTGGAAATGATAGCTGCATTGTAAATACTGTATTCCAGAGCTTCTACAGCAAGGTGTGTGTGTTCAAATCTTGGTTTAGCTCATTTCTTTCTGTGTGAGCTTGGGCGAATGATTGATCCTTTCCAGGATGCATATTTTCCTGGTGTGCATCATCGTTAAGGGTAAAGTCCTGACTCTAACCATGGCCTCACTGAATCCTTACTGCCCAGCCTTTTCCGGAAAACTTCCAAATCTTGCTTTCTGAGTACTTAGGCCATTTGCTGGGACACTGTATCATACAAAATTTCTCATCTGAAATCATGATGGGGCCAAGAATTCTTAATCTCCAAGAATCTGCACAGATTCTTAATCTCTGTGAATATCAAATTGAGAGAAGACTAAGCCTGACGTTTCACATCTCACTGACCACATGACATTGACTCTTGTTGAATTCACTCAAAAAAGACTCCCACACAGCTATGCCCTCACCTGCTTTCCTCACCTTTCTCAGTACCTGCCCAAGATAGGAATGTATATGAGTTACATATCACTTCAAGCATGATGTTAACTAGCCAAAGGCAGTCCAGAGGAAGTTTCCTAGTTCTATCCTTGGACTTGTCTTATCCAGTATTTTGGATGAAACATTTCTATCCCTGGGTAAGATTATAAAAGGCATGAACCTACCATCCACTTTTTTAAGGGAAATTAATATACTGAATAAAGATGGAATTTTGATGGGGTAAGTTACCTTTCCATTTTTGGATCTTATTTTCTGTAATTCCACTTATTGAGATTTTTCTGGGAATACATTATTTCGTTTACAAAATAAAATCGTAAAGCCTTACTGTATGAAGTTAGGAAATCAGTAAAAATGATGTCTAAAGATCCCATCTAGTTCTAGGATTTACGATTATGGGACGGATACTTTTACGTTTTGTGGTTTTTAATGACTGCTGTTGACCCAGCCAACTTCGTGATCCAAGCTTATGCAGCAACTGCTCCGCCACTTTTTAGCATTTACATAATTGGTCCCTCACAGAGTTCATTTTGCTCTAATTTTCCAGATTTTATGCATTAATGCTATATTGTGCCAGAAATTGAAGATCTTTCAAATAATCTATACTCCAGAGGGAGGAAGAGCTTCCTGTATGTAGGGGCTGAATCAATTTGGTCCAAATGGTTGAGGTCACAGGCAAAAGATCCAAAGATTGTTCACTTGAAAATTATGACTCTTTTTCAGGATTTTACATTGCATTATTTGTTTTATGGACTATTCAGTATGCATTGCACTAACACTAATTACGACACTAATAAGTCAGCGTGTTACCAAGATGTTTTGCCGGTGTAATTACAGCCACATGTTGTTGTCCTTCCTCAAATAGTCCAGGCTTAATTGCATCATTTTTCAAGAGAATTTATGTGGTGCAACTTAATTCAAAATTAGTACATGAATAAATGAAGTGCAAACTATTTGCTATACTGACTCACATGCGGCATAAATGTTCTAGAATGGAGAGTAGCCAAGTTTTCACGTTCCCAGTTGTTGGTGGTAATTTCCACGATGAACCTCCATTGGTAATATATGGGATGGAGGTCACAAATGATAGAGAAAACTGGGTGGTTATGTAGAAAGAGCGCTGTACAAGGTCCTGGGAGCACAGGTTCTAGTCTCTGCCATTCATTTGACATATAGCTCTTGGGGGTTATTTTCCTTTTCTGAGGCCTCAGTTTCCTCATCTGAAAATTCACTAGGTTGTTCTAATGATCTCTGGTTCTCACTAGCTCTTTCTTATAATAATGGTTTTATTTCTACTGGTATAGTTCTGTGATGGTAATATTAAATGTCTGTCTGCACTTAAAAGGATTTTTATTATTTCCTATTAAAAAAATTAACAATAATGCTTAAAATAACACAGGCCATTTGAATTCTATACCCTATAAGCCACCCAATATATTTATATAAAAGCCAAGAGACTGGAACACCTGAATGACTGGAATAACCAGTTGCTATGACGTGCACTGCAGCCAGCCAACCGGACAGATTGGCAGCAGCCCCTCCATCCAGGCTGGCCCCGGCCAGATCCGAGGCAGGGCCAGCCAGCCAACCTCCCACAGCCTCTCCCCTAGCCGTACTGGCCCCCAATTCCCCCCCCCCAATTGGGGGCAGGGCCGGATGGCCAACCTCCCCCCCACCAGCCCGGCCTGACGGCCCCCATCAGGGCAGGCCAGCCGGACCCTACCCATGCACTAATTCGTGCACCAGGCCTCTAGTTCCCAATATAATATCTTTGTCACCTTTATTACTTTATTTCTTCTTTCCATCTCTTTTTTTTCTTTCCTTCCTGCTACTGAAGTTGACCTATATTCACGTACATCTTGCTATCCTTGTCTTTGGAAGTTAGACCCCCACTGCTGATAGCTTTGTGTGTGGGTGTGAAAGGTCATTTCATACCCCCTGCCCTGCACACCTGGACTGTTCATTAGTTTGTGGTATTAAGTTTTAATGTTTTAAACTAAATTCTGCTGGTGACCAGGTGGTGTAGAACATATCCCAGAAAGCAAACTGTTCCCCATAGAACATATCCCAGAAAGCAAACTGTTCCCCATTCTTCCATATAACACTCAGGCAGAGCATCAGGCTATGGCTGAATGAGGCAAAGAACAGCAGTCCATGTCCAAGGGCTCCTGTTAACCCCTCATGTTTTATTTTTGCAGATAACTAGGGTTCAAGAGATTTTTTTCCCCTGAGAGTACTGAATAGAAAGATAGGAAAAACAGGAAAAGAGAAATAACTATCAAGAGCCATATGCTGTTGAGAACCTAAATTGCATTCTCTTTCTGCCCCATTTGGGCAAATCTCTGAAACTCAGTTTCCTCATTTGTAAATTGGAGATAATTTTACCCACAGAATAAAATGAATAATATATAAAGCATGTGTCTCACAAGACCCCTAAAACATATTGGTTTCTGAAGCCATTAAAGGCAAACCAGTAAATATATGTAGTTGGTGGAAAGAGCATTCTACATGGTAATAAATGGGTCATCAAAATTGTAGAGATGGATAAACAAGGTGTGGCTGGAGATCCTCAAAGTGAAACTGAAGTCTCATGAAAGTGACAAGAAGCAAAAGAATGGTTGGTGGGGCCTAGATATCAGATAACTAAATATCAAGCTGTAGAATTGAGCTTTATATTGGTTCTATAAGGGAGGATTAAGTAACTGAATCTTGAATTCACAGTGAGGGGTTTGCAGGGTCTCCTCTAACCTGTAAAACATGCTTGTGCAAATTTTTTAAAAAATCCAACTTTCCTCAATACACTTCTCCATCAGTCAGAAGTTTATCTTTATGAACAATCAAGTGGTGTTTATGGTGTTTAGGATGTGAGTCATGCTGTTCTGAGATAGGGCACTCTTGTGCAGTGCACCAGGACAATTTCCTTTGGCCTGTGGAATTTATGACTCACCATGGTGGAGTGAAGCAAGGAATGATGGGTTAATTAATTCTTTCTTTCAAAAATTCATTCCAAGGGTCTTGTAAATGACAGTTGGGTTTTTTAGGCACTGGAGATATAGCAATAAAAACACAAAATTCTCTCATCTTGGTGAGTAGAGAGACTAGATTAAGACAGGATAAAACATTGGTCATGAGCAGGAGAAGTGGTTACATGAATGGTGAATATCTGACATTCTTGATTTAAGGTAGTGGTTTTTAACCAGAGGGTGATTTTGCCCCTCTGGGTACATTTGGCAATGTCTGGAAACACTTTTTTTTTAACCTCTGGTGTGTGTGTGTGTGTGTGGGGGGGTGCTACTGGTGTTTAATGGCTAGAAGCTAGGGGTACTATTAAATTCCCCACAATGCACAGATTGACCCCATCCACCCCAAGCCTGCCAGTGCCACTCAACAAGCAAATATTTGGACCAAAATGTTGCTAGTTATGAGGTTGAGAAACCTTGGTCTAAGTAAATATCCATTATGCTACTGTCAGAGCCCATATGATAGAGCATGATATAAAGTTCCAGCAATAGCACTAGGTAGAAAAATTAATGTAAGACAGAATGAGATTATAATAAAAAAAGAATTTGATTGAAAATGAAGGTATAGCGAGGGAGAAGAATCAAGGATGAGTTTTAAATTTATAGGTTGTATGAAAAGAAGGAAGGTGACAACATTGCTAGAAATATATTGGTTTTGGGAAAGAGAAGTGTTGCCTTTGGCTTTTGATATGTTGACTTGAGGTCAGGGCAATCAGAGATGTGGGAGGCATCGGCCTCTCTGCAGATGACACACTCAATGAAAGTGCCCCAGAGGTTGTAGATTTGGTGGCTAAAGAACTTGGACCTTCCCCACCCCCTGCTCTCAAAGAACCACAACATCTTATCCTTTTCTAAACCCACATTTGCTCCCTTCCAGGCGAAATGCCTTTGAAGTTAATGGGTACAATGGATGGGGAGATGTGGGTAAGGAGTGGAATCTGTCCCACACTTCTTCAATTTCCATTAAATTACATGGGTCTTGAAAGATAAAAGAAAAGGTCTGGGGGAAAAACACATTTTAGGTTTCACTGAACCACATTTTGGGTTTCTTGATCCAGGGCTTGGGCGTTCCATTCATTCAGCCAGATTGAAGCAAACCGCTTCAGGGCTGGAGCCAGTTGTGTGGAAACTGGGACCCACAGCTCAAGATCAAGAATTGTAGGTCTCCCTTCATCACAGAGGAATGTGACAATTGTTTTTATGAGGGTTTTTATTTTTATGAGGTTAGAAATTAACCATTGGATGGAGACGAGAATAGAAGTAAACTTATCTGCCTGTCTTGGTTCCTTTCTTCCCTTTTAGCTTTTCTTTTCCTCCCTTCAACAAACATTACATGTTGACTATAGATCATTTTTTCTAGGTCTCAAGGATAGAAAGGTGATGTTTTATAGTACTCTGGGCAATTTTGCCTTTTGTTGTTATCTGCTCCTGGTAACCACTCTCCATGTGATGGTCGAGATATTATTAGCTTCCTAATTTGACAGGGAACTTGGGCTCAGAATAGTTGCATCTTGCTTAAAGTCATGTAGCCAATTGGTTATATGGATACTCAGGACTAGAAGTCAGGGCTCCTGATTTACGAATCTGAATGAGGGTACCAGAGGGAACTTTGCAAAGTGATCTATAAGCTTTGAGAAGTTTTCCTACGAAGCCCAAGCATGTAATAAGGAGGAGATGGTAGAAAAATAAGTCTTGTGACTGGACTGACTAGCTATGTGAGATTTCTCTGGCTTTGGTTTTCTCATCTGTAAAATGGGAGTGTGAGATGAGCTAAGTGGCTTTGTTTTGTTGTTGTTGTTTTTTTTTATTTAATACTAAACATATTTTCAAGTGAAACATTCTTTAGAACCCTGATATGTAAAACAGATTAAAGTGGATCTACTTTGATTGAAATGGCACCAGAGATCCCAACATAGTCCTACTTGGTCCCTGTCTATCACACTCATTTTATCACCCATGGCTATGTGAGCACTTGTAAGTCTTTGGATTCTGCAGAACACAACATGAACTTCCCTGGACTGCTTTTTTTATGACCTAACACTCTGTTTCTAGTCATGAGCACCCCTTGTCTAGTATGTACATTTCTTTCAGATCCCTCATTCATGTTACAAGTAAGGAAACTGAGGGCATGAGAGGTTAAGCAACTTTTCTAAGACTATTTAGTTAATGTGATATGGCTCCAATACCTAGGTTGTTGCTACTTCTTGGAGCTGCCTCCAGTGGATCTGAAATGTCCTGCCTTTTGAGAGGGAGGGATCTAAGGCCTAATGAGCTGGTCAGCTTACCTTTCCTTTTCTGTGAAGGAAAATGCTCTCTGCATTGTCCCCAGTTGTGCAGAATGGCACGCCAGCCTCTCCCATAGTGATAGTTAAATTATTACACATAAATCAACTGGAAACAAGATTTAGGCCCTTATATCAGGCTTGCATGACAGAGTAGAGGACAGAGTAGAGACAAATATATAGAGGAATTCATTCAGTCATTCACTTGTTCATTCAACAAAGTGCTGTGTGCTAGGTACTATATTCTAGGTACTGGCAATATGGAACTAGGCAGAAGGAAATGACCCCTGCCCTCATGAAACTTATAATATAGTGGTGGAAATAAAGCATTAATCAAATTCTTGCTTGTGAAGTAAAAGACTGATAAGTGCTAGGAAGAAATGATATTGATTCCAGAAGAATATAGAACACCCAAATAAATTTGATAGACCAGAAAAAGCCTCCCTGAGGAAGTAGCATTTGAGATAAGGAAGAAGGTAAATTAACGATTGAGAGGAAAAGTGGTCCAGGGAGAGGGAACAGCAGGAGTATGGGAATGGAAACGCATGTGGCTGCACTGGAGCGAATGAGATACACATAGCTTGAGATGGGCTGGAGAGGCAGGCAGGGTCCCACTCACAGAGTATCTGGCAGGCTGTGTGAATGGTCTGGATTTTACCTGATTGCAGTGGGGAACCACCAAGGGGTTGTAAATAGGGGGTGACAGGATCAGATGGAGGTTTATGAAGAGATCGTTCTGGCTGCTGCATGAAGAATGGGGCACAGGCCTGAAATGCTCTGTGTCCTTCTTACCTTAAAAGTTATCAAAAACCACCAGGAAGACTTTTGAAAAAAGTCAAATAGGGTGTAATCTAAGATTTGATGAATATGTAATGAAAGTAAACTTTTTAGCATGTGAGGAGTTGACATATGTATATATAATTGGAAAAAATAGACCTAATTTTAAATCAGAGATCATTAGCTGTGTGATATCAGACTCATTATTTCATTTTTCTGTGCTTCAGTTTCCTCATCTGCCAAAAGAGGTAACAATATCTACCTTCCAACAGTGTTATAATATAAAAACAATGTTTAAAAAGGAACGACTCCTGATACTGAGTATTAATTCAGCACATATTAGTAATTAGTAATTTATATAAAGCTTAAGTTTTAGGTTCTGAACTGGTAACTGTAGTTTACAAATGAACTAAAGAGCTGCCTGACCCCCAGATGTTTAAATAAGAAAACAAAACAGATGATTAAAAGTCGCTTATTGAACCGAACAATGACAGTTGACATTGCGTAGGTTAACAGGTGCTTACTTGTCATCTTCTGCCCGAGGAGCATTTTCCCAGAAGCAGTGTTCCAGCAGGTTCCCTAGGCTGTACAGGGGAAGCCTCTTCTTGAATTCATGGCCTAAAAGTGCCACGTGCATATTTTGACAACCTGAACCCCAAGATGCCCCAACATTTTCAGCAAGATTCCGAACCACAGTCCCTTTAGCAAAAGCACCCAATTTTGCTTAAACCTAGAAGCTGTGCTGACCCAGAAGAAAGACAGCCAAGACTCATTTGGCAGCTGGAGCAGACAGCCAGTCAAAGCCAAAGGCTATCGCCCCCTCCACAAAGGGATGGAAACATGGCATTCTAGCTCTTCCAGAAAGGACGTTCTTGGTATTCTACCTGGGTCCCCTTTAGAGGCCAACAGAGTCATCCACTGGTGCTGTGGATACTGGTTGCTAACCCCACAGAATTTTTTTCTTCCCTGGAGAAATGCCTTTGTTGCCTAAGACCTTATGTCCCCTCTTCCCCTGGGGAACAACTGTAGAAAAAGAATGATTGACATTTGACCACAGAAGGCTGGCCTCTTGCCTGAAGATGGGGCAAACTGTGCAGTGTAATTCATGCTCCAGAGCTCGCTGTAGAATCAAGTTGGAGCCAGTGTTCACTTGAGAGCTCTTTTTTGCTCCCCTACACCCTGCCAACCCTACATTTCTTTTCTCCTGAGAATACGTTCTCCAGTAAGTCTTTTCCACGTGAATCTCCATATCAGACTGTTTCTAGGGAACTCACATTTAAAGCATTAAACCGTTTCTTGGGAGCTTGTCAAAGAGTCATAGTTAAGAGCAAAAGCTGCTGGATTAGACAGAACTGGGTTAGATCCAATCTCCATCAACAACTGGCTGTGCTATCTCAGGAATGTTTCTTTACCTCTCTGCATGTCAGTTTCTCCATGAATAAAAATGAAATGGGAGGACCTACCTCAAGGTTCTGTTTTAAGAGAAAACAGTTTAAAAACTACTTGGCTTTTAAAGGGGGGATAAATGGTGATGGAAGGAGACTACTTGGGGTGGTAAACATACAATGCAATATACAGATGATATATTGTAGAATTGTACACCTGAAACCTATATAATTTTATTAACCAATGTCACCCCAATAAATTCAATTAAAACTTCTCTATCATATTGCATTGCACAATGCAGTTGCTTAGTAAAGTTTTGTTTATCCATTTCTTCAGTAGGCCCTTACTGATCACCTGCTTTGGGCCAAGAAGTATGTTTGAACTGGAGATCAAGACCAGTCCTAGTCAGGTCAACAAAGGTTGTGAGATGCATTCTACAGTGGTGACACCAAGGGAGGGTAACCAACTACACTGTGGAGATATGGGAATAATCATCATGAGGAAAGTAAATATTGTCATGTTTCTGCATGATCATGCACTTTCTGAACAAATGGACTGGCAACCTGAGTCAAAGGATGACTGACTAGTGAGCATCCCTAAGCTAGGAGGGAGAGAGGGGAGGAGGGAGGAAGGGAGAAAGGAAGGGAGAGGGAGGAAGGGAGGAAGGGAGAGGGAGAGGGAGAAGGGAGAGGGAGAGGGAGAGGGAGAGGGAGAGGGAGAGGGAGAGGGAGAGGGAGAGGGAGAGGGAGAGGGAGAGAGAGGAGAGAGAGAGAGAGAGAGAGAGAGAGAGAGAGAGAGAGAGAGAGAGGGAGAGAGAGAGAGAGAGAGAGGGAGAGAATGAATTCTGACACTAGAGCTAGGTGTTTAAGTGTGCTATTTGTTTACATTTCAAGGGGTTGTAACAACTTTGGGATCTCTCCCAGAGAGCATTTGTTTATAGTAAAGAAGAAAGGTTTCTCTTCCTCTCTCAGAAAGGGAAGGGACAGCTGTGCAATGGCTCTATATAAGTTCCCAGATTCAGTATTTGGGGATTGCTCTCTCCATACATGCAGTGTGACATCTGCTCTCATCACTGTGCCCTGAGGAGCAGAGTAGGGCATAAGGAACCGATTCACTTATGACTGTAAGTAATAATAAGCTTAGTCTTAGATCCACAAATCTAATGCTTATTGCAGAAAAAAAGAAATAAATATGCATATGCAAAACTTATTAGTGGTATAAGTCATTTGATTTAAAAAAATCATAAATGGATTATTGATTTAAGTCATGAAGAATGAACTGGAATTCACCAGGGAGGAGAGAAGAAAGACATTCAAGGGGGGAAAAAAGCAAAGTGAGCTAATATGTAGATATATAAAAATAAAATTTGGTGACACTCTTAAGTATATAAACATTTCAGCTGCTTATCATTTAGGATCTGTGTTCATTCCCCATTATGCACGGCCCATCTCCTTTTTGCTCTTGTAAAGTAATCATGTTTGGCCATCATTAGTGATGTCTCATTGGTATCCTATCTTAAGGAAAAAAATATTAAGCCAATATTAACATTATGTCTGGAGGTGATATATTACAGAGGGTAGACTATTTTTTCTTAAGTGTCAAAAGCAATGCAAATTGAAATAGAGAAGCTCTCCTTGCCCAGGGGGTATTAGAAGCCAGCAAGGTGCCAGCCTGTACACGGGTGTGGGTTGGAATGAGTTGGTCTACGTAGTCCCAGTAGAGGGATATTACCATCTATAGAAACAAAGGAAGTGATTCAGGGGAGAAAAACCAGAAGCATTCAGAGCACAAGGATTGAAGAAATCCATTGATGTCTGGTGTCATTTTTCTCCATCCCAGCCCTAAGTGTTGCTGCCCAGAGCTAGTACTTTCCCAGGGGAGAATTTTGTGGTTAAGAAGTTTGAGGTATTTAATAACATATTTGGAAAGCTTTCTGAAGTCCACTTTAAATGAAAAACATTAACTTAATGATACAAGAAGACAGACTTTACTCTTTGAATAATATTATTTTTGGAAGTATGCAAATACACATACCGAGTTATGCTGTTGGCAGACACAGTCAGAGAGATGCCAGAAGAAAGTCTATTACCTGCAGAAATAATAATAATGCCTTTCATCTAAGTAGCACTTTCCCTATAAAAATATTGCCACAAACATGGGCTTATTGGATTCTCCCACGGCCTTATGAGGAAGGCAACTTGAAATTATGAGTAAAGTAGGGTCCTGGGAATGAGACGGACCTGGGTCCAAATCCAGACACTTCCATCGCCATGGTATCTTCAGCAGATTTCCTCACCTCTCTGGAACTCAATTTCCTGATCCATAAAGACAGGAAAACAAACACCTTGCAGAGTCAGTTGGAAGATTAGACCACAGATGCAGACATCACCTAACATAGGCTGGCATAATTGGTCTTTAATAACTTACATTTTTGTTAGATGAAGGTGGTTTGGGGTAGCTTAATTTTTTTTTCTGGAGAGAAAATAAAAAACTTAAGAGAAAAGTGACAATACCAAGGTCACCAAAGTGTGTGTGTAGGGGGAAATGAGTTAATAAACAATCTTTTACATGTTGGAGACAAGTCCTTCTCATGATACTGTGCTGCTAAACAATACTGATTGTGTCTATTTTTGAGCAGCTCATTTGGGGGCAAAGGGAGTGAGTTTGTAAGATAACCTGGGGGAATGTTGAAGAAACCTCCCTCACTCCACCAAAGATGTCCTAATCCTTAGAACCTGTGGATATGTTACCATACATGGCAGAATGAACTTTATAGATGGAAATTCAGGATCTTAAGATGGGGATTATCCTGAACTATTGGGTGGGCCAGATAGAATCACAAGAATCTTTATAAGAGGTAGGCAGGAGGTCAGAGAGGCAATAAAATACTACCCTGCTGGCTTTGAAGATGGAGGAAGGTCTCCAGCCAAGGAATGTAGGCTGCCTCTGAAATTGGAAAATGGAAGAGAGCAGATTTTCTCCCACAGACTCTAGAAGGAACATAGCCCTGCTGACCCATTTTAGGTGTCTGACCTCCAGCTCTATACAATAATAAGCTTGTATTGTTTTAAAGCACTAAGTTTTTGGCAACACCAATAGTAAACTAGCACAGAACCCAAGAGAAACTTAACTTGGGAAGTGGTGGGGAGAAGTGGACCTTCTGAATCTAATCTACACATATGTTAACAGTGATGACGTTTCAAAAGTACATGCCTAATACTGCCTCTTTCTGACACTTTTCTTACACAATTCCAGGAAAATAGCATTGCAATCAAGACTCATTTTCCTCAACAGTAAAATGGAAACAGTTATAATAATGGATGTGAGAGAACTAAATGAGATAAAATAAGTTAAAGTATTCTGTGATTCATGGTATACTGTATTCAAATCTGTAATAATTGTATATGTGAAGTTTAGAATTACTAAAATGTTCAATATTTACAGTCTAGCTAGTTTAGAAGATGCTATAAGTAGTCCTAAAAATAAACTTACATCACAGATTTTAGTCATCTCAAAAAAAATGTTTAAGATATTTCCTTTTCTGCTTCAATGGGAGCACCTAGGTATGTGTAACTCCAAATATGCTGAAGTAGTTATTAGAATTATAGCATTATAGGATCTCAAAATTGGGACAGACTTTAAAGGACACTGGATTCAATTATTTGGCAAATGACTACATCTTCTATTAGACATTCCAATAGAAGATTTCTGGGGAAACAGGACTCCTCATTTGCAAAGAATGTTTGATTAGCTACTGCTCCCTCACTCACCCTGGATTATTTGAACCCCACCACAATCCTTTGGAATCATTGAGTTTATATCAGTGACCTATTTTTATTTTATTTTTTAAAAGAATATATACATGCAGAGAAGATAAAGCTCCTTGCCAAACATTATACAGTTGGTTAATGTCTTCTCAGGCCATTTCTGGGTAAATATTTTTGAGACCTGGTTGAACTGTGTTTTATAGAAGCCTAGGGTCCTGAATAAGAGCTGGGTACTGTGCTTGGAAAATCAATGCTGAATGAAATAGGCATAGTCTTTGTCATGAAATTCACAGTCCAATGGAGAAGACAGATTAATTAAGCAAATTCAATACCATGTGCTGTTTGTAGGTGAATGCACCCAGTACATGAAGTGTAGAATAGCAGGTCAGGAAAGCCTCGACTCCCACAATTTTGGCTCCAAGTCCAGGTTATGTTTTTTACACCATGTGGCCTCTTCTAGATTGTAATTAATTCACCAAATTATCCAGGACTGACCTACCTCTGAACTTCACTTGCTGGCTGTAACCTTCTTCCTGGGAGTGTGTGTGATGAAAGCTAAAATAATAGCAGATGCTAACTTTGCCGAAATTCAAGAATCACTCCAAAGAATCCTATAATGAAGGATAATATAATCCTATTGAATATAATTAGAAATGTCTAGTAATAGTGAACTCCTTGCAATTTAAGCTTCTTAAAATAACCAAGTCAGAGAAGCTCGAATTCACTCCTGGTATATATAAAGGGAAGGAAGAAGACTAAAATAAATCTAGTTTTTATCCTGATGAATCACTGCTTTATGTGAAATCGTACTATGTCAAAGAGATTAGAGAAATTATTAATTCCTAAAGTTTGGCCCAGAATTATTATCACTTCAATTGGAATTGGAAGCAAGCTCCAGGGAAAGAATCAAAATGTTTCTTGAGTATGTTTGAGAACCTGGAATAATATTCCATTCTCTTGAGTGTGTAAAAATAAAGAGAGAGAGAGAGAGAGAGAGAGAGAGAGAGAGAGAGAGAGAGAGAGAGGAGAGAATGAGAATGAATAATTGTCCTTTAGTGTGGAAGGTGTGCCTTGTTCCAGTGGCATGCTTTGTCATCTTTCGCTGGAGAAAAAGCTTTTTTAGGAGCTTCATCCTAAAGGTTTTTCTGGAGTTGGGATTTGCATGTCCACATCTCAGTCCCTCATCACTTACCTATTACTGATACATACATTCAGAAGAAGCTGAAGAGCAAAAAATTCTAGATTTTAGCTCCAGGTCAAAGTCTATTTGAAATGTTGACTTAAAGAATATTTCTAGGGGATAAAAATAAAAGAGAATAGATAGTAGAGGGATGATTTGAAATAGATAAAATTGTATACTTAAATGATCATCTTTGAGATCACCTCTGATATTTCAATTACCCAATCTATGGGCTTTTTCTAAGACCTCAAACAGGCACTGATTTTCATATTTGATCAACCTTTCTTTCTTTATACTCCTTCTCCAGTTTTCCAGCATTGTTTTTCTTAGTTTCCCTCTTGTCACCTGTTTACTCCCTCTTTGTCTCTTATGCTAGTTCATCTTTTTGTGTTTCCTCCTTAAACCTAGTCTTTGACCCTTAGATAATTTCTTCCCTTCTTATTCCTTAAAAATATTACACACAAAATGGCTTAAAAGTGTGGCTAAGAATCCAGAGTCAGACTGTCAAATAATGGTTCTACTACTTATCAACTGTGGACAGTTGAGAAAGTTACTCATTTCCCAGTCCTTCCATTTTTTTCATCTGTAAAATTTGCTTTAATGAGAAGATTAAATGAGATAGTACACATGAATCACTTAGCACAATGAGTATACACGGAAAGAACAAAATCGTTTTCATCATCATCAACATCAAAATTGTCATCATCATCATTATCTTTTCTGAAATGTTGCCACAAACTGTATCTCTAGCCTTGGCCACTGTCCTCCCACTTTCCCACCTATCAGCAGAAGTCCACTGGCATTTCTGCTGACATCTTCAAATCCACATACCTAATTCCAAACTTATTCTTTCCTTCAGAGATTCTAATTGGATCTAAATTCCCAGATGTTTAGGTTCACAATGGCTGGAAACTGGTAATAATTGAGAACTTGGGTCTAATAATGTCTGAACAAATAGTGCAGACTGTAGAGGTAGGGAGGATTTGATAACTATAGGGAGTGTTGACAGATCAATACAGTGGCAAGTGTGCTGTAAGGGGTTCAAGTGACTAGTGTTTCATGAGTATTTCTCTATCTGAGGTTTCCCCAGTGTGTATATTGTCTGAATTTAGACCACAGGAGAAGGCCCAATGCAGACTCACAATTCGTTCTCTCACAGTTACCTCTCTTTCTTCCCATTGCTTAAAGTACTGTGCCTCACTTAGAGCCACAACATTGAATGGTTGCTGAGATGTTTTTAATTCCAATTTAATTAATTTGGCAGATCTTATTAGCTCCCAACATTAGGCAGTGAGCTCAGTGCTAGCTCTGACACATATAAGACACTAATACCTTAATCCTTTCTTCATTGATTTATTTTTGCCTTTTCTTATTTCCATTATAGGCCCAAATATCTTAAAATGATAAATTTGAATGCATTTTATATATCTATTACTAGAGGCCTGGTGCACAAAATTCATGCACTGTGTGTGTGTGGGGGGGGATGTCCCTCAGCCTAGCCTGCACCCTCTCCAATCTGGGAGTCCTAGGGGAATGTCCGACTGTCCAATGTCCCTGTGGGATCAGGCCTAATCCAGCAGTCAGACCTCCCTCTCACAATCTGGGACTGCTTGCTTCCAACCTCTTGCCTGCCTGATCACCCCCTAACCACTCCCCTGCCAGCCTGATCGATGCCGGCCCGATTGCCCCAACTGCCCTCCCCTGCATGCCTGGTCACCCCCAACTGCCCTCCTTTGCAGGCCTGATCCCCCCAACTGCCCTCCCCTGCTGGCCCAGTCATCCATGTCTTCCCCTGCTGGCCTAGTCCCCCCAACTGCCCTCCCCTGCAGGCCTAGTCACCCCCAACTACCCTCCCCTGCCAGCCATCTCATGGTGGCCATCTTTGATCACATGGGGGCAGCCATCTTGTGCAATGGTGTGAGGGTCAATTTGCATATTACCTCTTTATTACATAGGATTATCGGTCTTTATATATCAAAAACTGTAAATTAATACTGATAAATTGAATCCAACCCAACAACAAATGGCCCATTCTATTATGATCCTGTCTGTGTTTAGAACTTTCTTCTCCAACAGTGAGTTACCTGCCTTCCATTATCTTTCACATGTTTCCTTATTAATCAATTCACCACTGTGCTATCAGTCTCTCTTTGCCACTCTATCACCTCCTCCAGGTAGAACCCCTTCAACACCCTGCTCTTGATCTCTGCCACTTCCTATTCACTTCAATCCTTTTCTTATCATCACCTGTATCAGACATCCTCAATGTTTGGATCCTTTCTTCATTATGCACAGATTCTACAACTTTCCTCCTCCCCATTATTTTTATTATACTTGATCTTTGATACCCCATAATAGGTGTCCTTCCCACATGGATGCATTCAAGCTCTTATACTTTTGCACTACACCATCCCTCCGTGTGGGAGCTCACCCCACTCCAGCTCTGACACTCTATATAAGGCTGACTTTCTAAAGAAACATCTTCTTATCTTGCTTGGGCTCTGACATCACATACTAGGCCATATTCTTACATGCATGGACACCCTCTGTACCACACTTGGATTCCAGCTTCCCATGCTGGGTTCCCGCCCATGTGTAAGTCCTTTTCAGCCTATTTGGGCTTGACCACCCCACACCATTCTACCCCCCAATGTGATTCCTTCTTTACCTTGCTCAGCTTCAAACCCCTACATAGGCCATTTCCATATGTAGACGGTGTCCTCACCTGGCTCATGCTCCGAATCCCCATGCAGGATCATTCCCCTTACATTACACCTTTTTATCCTCTCAGGCTTCAACAGCCATAATCAGATATAGCCTCACTCTAGTTGGGCTCAGATTCCCCTCTCTGAGTCACCCTGGGTCTCTCTTCATGACCAAGAATGTTCATCTTACTTGCTTAATCTAGTAGTTAAAGGACTGAAATGTTTGGAAATGGAAGGAAAGGGGAAAGATGAAGAGAGAAGGAAATGGAGCAACTTCAGCTCTTCAGATGATTATGGAGTTCTGGTCCCCCTGGGAGCTGTTGAGCTTTGGCTCCTACTCTGCCATGGCTTTGAGTATCTTCCTTCTTTTTTTACAGATGAAGAGAGAAGTACAAGCTTAAATATGTATTTTCAAAATAATTGTCATATTTTGCTAAGCACATTTTTATGTGTTTTGAGAAAAACAAAGGCTTCCTGGATCAACATGGCCTGCTCTAATGAATATGAGACTTGAGCTGAAATTAAAAAAAAAAAAATGGGTGAGAATTAAATAGATGGAGTAGAAAGAAAAGACTTACAGGCAAATTTGAGAGATGAAGTCAGGGTATTATGGCTGAAGTGGAGAGAGCAAAGGGAAGAGTGTGGTTCCAAATGAGCCTGAGAGGTTGGTAGGGACCAGCTACAGAGAGCCACTGGGAAGGCAGAACTGATGTTTTGAAGATTTCCAACCAGTCACCTTTTAAAAGCAATTGGGTGTCTCTAGCAATAAGGTCAGGGAACTAGGCCGATGAAATCTGGCTAACCCAGGCGAACTCAGAAGAAATATTTTTATGCCAGATTCTCAATTTTGTCTTCAGTTCTCACTTACTCCTGGTTCCTAAATCTGGCTCACTTATGGAGCCCAGCAGATTTCTGACTTTATAGTACCTTCTCAAATGAACTCCCAGGGCTGACTTGACTGTCTACACCAGTGTTGTTCTTGAGATTTCAAAATGTGTTTCCCAAACCCACATTTTTTTTCTTTAATATGGGCTCCTGCTCAATTCTATTATGGTTAGATGAAATTTCACTGAACACATTTCAGCTTGAAAATGAATCTATAAGGAAAATGGCTTTTTCTGTCAAGTTAGGAGGTTTCCATCATCATTAATAAACTAGAGGCCCAGTGCACAAAATTCATGCATGGGGGGGTCCCCTCAGCCCAGCCTGCACCCTCTCCAATCCGGAACTCCTTGGGAGATGTCCAACTGCCGGCAGTCAGACATCCCTCTCATAATCCTGGACTGCTGGCTCCTAATCATTCACCTGCCTGCCTACCTGGTCACCCCTAACTGCCCCCCCCCCACCAGTCTGATCACCCCTCACTGCCTCTGCATGCCAGCCTGATCACCCCTATCTGCCCCCCCCTCGCTGGCATGGTTGCCCCTAACTGCCCCCACTGCCAGCCAGGTTGCCCCCAACTGCCCCCTCCCTGCTGGCCTGATCACCCCTAACTGCCCCCCGCAGGCTTAGTCACCCCTCACTGCCCCCTGCCATCCTAATCACCCACAACTGCCCCCCCTGCTGGCCTGGTTGCCCCCTACTGCACCCCCTCTGCCAGCCTGGTCGCCCCCAACTGCCCCCCCACCAGCCTGGTTGTTTCTTACTGCCCTGTCTGCTGGCCTGGTTGCCCCCAACTGCCCCCCCTGCTGGCCTGGTTGCCCCCAACTGCCTCCCTTGCCAGCCTGGTTGCCCATCATGCCACCCTGCCCCCCCCCCGCCCCCCTGCAGGCCTGGTTGCCCCACGCAGCCTGCAGCCTGCTTGTTTAGTCATTTAGTTGTTCCTCGGGCCAGCCCTGGGCAGCTGGGCAGCTGCCATCCGAGGCTTGCCTGCGCCTTGGGCCAGCCCTGGGCAGCTGGGGCCTGAGGGGATTGGGGGACTCTGGAGGCAGGCGCATGGAGCAGCCAGACCAGCCTGGGGGTGAGCCCAGCTGTGCCATGTGCCTGCTGCCTCGGCGGGGCTGAGGGGACTGGGTGCCTCCATATTGTGGCTGTGGGCACTGCCATCTTTGAGGGTGTGGCAGTTAATTAGCATATTCCCTCCTTATTGGCTGTGGGCACTACCATCTTTGTGAGGGCATGATGGCCAATTAACATATTCCCTCTTCATTAGATAGGATTTATTAGATAGGATTTATAGATAGGATACTTGTAGTACCGTATTAGGTTTACCTCCACCAAGATTCTCCATGATGGTATTTATGTTGTCCTTTGGCTTTTTCTGCTGATGGGAACTTCAAGTCATGGATGATGTCTTTGAAAATAGCCCTTCTGTCTTCAAATTCTTAATCAGAGCAGTTTAAAACAGAACTCCTAGAGAAGTGTGCATCAGGAGAATATTGAATCTCATCTGAAGACAATTTTAATTAACAAGCATTTATAAATACTCAGTGTTGGTTAAAATGCTTACATGCTGTGCATGAACAATTAATTACAGAAGTATTTTTTAAAAAGAGATATGAAATTGTGGAATAGAATAATGAACAAATGTGTGACACCTAAACTGTGTCCATATGTTGATGTCTTCAGTGAAAAAGTCAGATAAAATTTTCAAAGTGAAATAAAACTCTGCAGTGGCTTATAAAGACTTTTAAGAATCATAGACAATGGATTGAGCTTCCTTCCCCCGAGAAGGAAAGTGCAGTGGAAACAATACCAGCTATGAAATCTAAGAGTGTTTGGTTCTCTTGTCTTGTTTGCTAGCTATGTTATTCCAGGTAAATTACTTTATCACTCCAAGTCAAGGAACATATATGTGGAATGTGGGAGTATATTCTGAATGCTTAGCAATCAAGTAGGCAATCAATTAATGTTAACACTACCTCCTTTGTGTGGACCAAACTAAAAACACACTTCATAAAATTTGAAGTTGAAATTGATTATTGAGGCTGTCCTTTGGGAATGGATAAACAATAACTTGCCTGATTAATTCGACAACAGGAGACAAACTGTTTCAGTTGCCAGTGGCTTTCCCATTTCTGGGAAACTCCTTTCACCAAAATATTTGTATAAAAGATACATTAAACAATGGAATATTTACTTCTTCGAACAGTTTGCCTTGATGCCTGCCACTCCCACCCCCACTCCACTCCAGATCAAGGCTTATAAGGAGCTAAAATGCAGACATGAAATTGGAAGATGGGATATGACTACCCCTGCCACTGCCATTTGGCACAGCACAAGCCACAGGGCATAGTGACTCATTGTCCTTACAAGCGCACATAAATTTCTTCATAAGTAACAGTCAGACCACTTTTTTTTTTAGTAAGATTTCATGATGTATTTACTCATTAAACTTAGTTTAAAGTGTTATTGTTTGGAATGATAAAAATATTTACATATTTTTAAAAATTTGGAGAACATAGAATAACCTCCCTCCCCCCAAAGTATATAATTTACTAAAATCCCACCACACTAAAAGCTTTTTCCTGCAAGTGTATTCGCTGAGTACCTACTCCATACCCATACTTGCTTAGTCCCTAGGCATCAGCAGTGAATGAGACAGAGAAGGCTGCTGCTTTTGTGGTGGTTGTTTTAGTGGTAGAGAAAGGACATTCGTAAATAAAGAAACATCAACTATACATGGCGATAAAATGTTCGAAGACAATAAATAAGGTGGTGTTTTAGAAAGTAAAAGCACATTAGAGAAAATGGACAGGAGGGGCTTTCTAAGGTGACTGCTGAGTAACATATGAGGAGGAGAATGAGACACCCAGAGGAGTCTGGGTAAAACCTCCCTGACAGAGCACAGGGTAGGAAATAGAAAGAAGCTTGGTGGGAAAGAGAAAGGAGGCCAGAGTGACTGGAATGGTGTGTGTTGGGGAGGATATAATATAAGATAAAGCTATGATGTGAGAAATAAACATTTGGTATATATTCTTCTAGTCTTTTCTCTAGGCATTGGCAAAGCATTATGTCGAGAATTTTCTCACAACAATAAATGTTTTCCTAAAATGACAAAAGTCCTTAACCATCCCAGTGGAAGCTCCAGACAGAAAAAGTATTACCTTTCAGAGTTGTCCTTTGTGGGTCCAAAATGGTCTGGCCTCCTCCTGATTTCCTAGGTCAGTAGATGTGAAATACATTGGGAAGAGTGTGACCTTGGACCAGGTGATCCTGCAGCTGAGCAGGACCCTGGATGCTGCTGATTATACTCAAGCATAGTTAAGAGAATCAGATGAGAAACTATATAAAAGTGTGTGATACTAAAACTTTAGACATATATTAGCTAAATAAAGTAATAATAAAGACATGCATAGTGTGCTCAGCCTTGAGCTTTATTTGGTATTAGCCAAAGATGTATCTATCAGTTAGATTTTGCTGCCTTATACTCTCCCCCTAAAAATAGTGATTTAAAAGAACAACAACCCTTTATTTATGTCCAGAGTCTATGGCTCCACTGAGTGGGTCTGGTCTGGGCCAACCTTGGCTGATTTCTGCTGGATTTGCCTATGCACCTGCCATCAGCTGATGGGTTGGCCAGTTGACAGATGGTCCAGGATAGCGTTACTCACATGTCACAGTTGGCAGGCTAAAGGATGGAGTGATGGGGATCATTGGGCTACATGTCTTTTGTCATCCAACAGACTAGGCCAGGTGGTCACGGAATTCCCATGAACAGAGTAGATTAATCCCATGGCAGTGGTCACAGCGTACCCAGGAACAGTGTAGATTAATCCACAGCACTCAAGCACTTTTCAAACCCCAGCCTGCATCACGCTTTCTAATCTCTCCTTGGCCAGAGCAAGTCACAAGACCAACCTAGATTCAAGCAGTGGAGAAACAGACTATGCTCATAATTAAAGGAAAAGGATTGAGGAGAAACATATTTTGCCATATATTACAAAAGGACTCCTTAGAGCAGTGGTTCTCAACCTTTCTAATGCCACAACCCTTTAATACAGTTCCTCATGTTGTGGTGACCCCCAACCATAAAATTATTTTTGTTGCTACTTCATAACTGTAATTTTGCTACTTTTAATGAATTGTAATGTAAATATCTGTGTTTTCCAATGGTCTTAGGCTCTACAGCAATGGTTCTCAACCTGTGGGTCTCAATCTGTAGCAAAATTACAATTATGAAGTAGCAATGAAAATAATTTTATGGTTGGGGGTCACCACAACATGAAGAACTGTATTAAAGGGTCGCAGCATTAGAAAGGTTGAGAACCACTGCCTTAGAGTGAATGTACCCAGGCTGCATTGTATCAATCAGGATCCCCTCTGGAAGTCAGTTCACCACAGATGTTTCC
The DNA here is from genome assembly GCF_027574615.1 of Eptesicus fuscus. Taxonomy (NCBI): domain Eukaryota; kingdom Metazoa; phylum Chordata; class Mammalia; order Chiroptera; family Vespertilionidae; genus Eptesicus; species Eptesicus fuscus. Next base: position 41,876,419 of record NC_072481.1, on the reverse strand, counting down.
AATGAAGAGACTTTAATAAAAAGACTACTTGCAGAGATGTGGGCAGGGTTAAGGAAATAAATAAGGGGTAGTGAGGGACCCAGAGAATAGCAACAGAAAGAAGCCATTATCACCTCTAGAGTTGAAGGGACAAGGGGAGAAAATGAAGACTCAGCAGCCCAGTGGCACTGGAGTTCTGGAGAGACATCACATCTGTCTGAGAGGGGCATTGAGTCAGAGTGGAAGCAAAGAAGAAATAATAACTGTCTTAATTGGTTTTCTAAGAAGCAGAGCCCAATACAGTTATCTGCATACTTTTGATTTATTGAAGACATGCTCTCAGGAGAAAAAGAGAGTGGAAAGTAGGATGAGGAGGAGTTTAGGAAGATCTAGCTTCACTCTGATCCTACAGAGAGTTCTAGAACACGAGAGTTGATTTACCTTGAGACATAAGGCTGTCATGCTAGGAAGCTATTGGATGTGGGATAAGCATTGGGTGGGATGTGACCTCTTATACCCGATGACTCCCCATTCAGCTAAAGATGATAGTCTGGAGAAAGGAACAGCAGCAAGTCATCGGAATCCAATCGTCACAGAGCTGTGTGGGAGCTCTGCCGTGGGTGGGGTCTGAAGGGGCAACAGTGGGGTCTTTCCACACTCTGATTTCCCTCTAGTGCCTGTTACTGAGGGAATCTAATTGGAGCCACCCAGATATTAGGAGTTTTCCTCCCAGTCATACAAATTCAAACACAAAGTTTAACCCAAATACCAAGAAATTGAGCTCAGGGCAAACTGTGTGCAGCCTTGGACACCACACTTTCAGATGGATGTTGATATAAATTAGAGTGTTCCTGGAGAAAAGGAAATTTTCAATCAATGTCCTCTGAGGTGAAGAAACTAGCGATATTCATCTAAAAGAAGTAGATATTTGAGACAGAAAAGAGCTTTTCTTCCTATGCCCACCTCAGGGCTGTCATGAGAACGAGAGTGGTCTTATTCTGTGTGGACTTGCACGTAAAAAAACTATAACCAGATGGTGAAGAAGTAGGTGTCTCATGCCTGAAAATATGCAAATTAGATGTGGGACATTATAGGAATGATCCAAATATGGAATATGTGGTGGGATTAGACCAGATTCATGTGCACTTTCAGGCCTGAGACTATTTTCTAGTATGGACTTGAATCCAGTATTATTCTAGCAGGTAGATACTTATCGGCATGGATGTGTATGTTCCCATGTGTGATGAGTCTCTTAAACAAATCATCTGGGAAGGAATGGACACAGAAATCAAACTCATGGGCCCACTTACCTCTCTTCTCTCTCAATTCCCCTGTATCCTTTTACCCTGCAAAGATGGGTTTAGGAAAGGAGCAAATGTATAGGGTCCCTTTCTTCAATTCAAAACTCTAGGGTCACTTCTTCACTTGGAAGTGTTTAGCATGTATTAGATATGATGTGATGGTTTGGACTTTGGACTCTTCAAGTTTGATTTCCAGTTCTCTTTGATAGTTGGATGATGTCAATAAACCTCTCTATACTCATTGTTTCTAATCTGAAAACTGGAAATAATTGTATCTATTTAAAAAACTTATTCTGAGGATGAATGCATAAATGCATGCTAAAGTGCTTAGAATATTGTCTGCCATGTTGTAAAGCTTCTGTAAGTGCATCATTATTTAACAATTGCCTTTGCCTCTACAGAGTACTGGCTTTTAAAAACAACTCCCTCATTCTCATCATCTTTCTAACAAAATAAGGACAATATCCCAAGTACATTTCCTTCAGAATGGTTGTAAGGATCAAATTAAGTGTATGTGAAACACCTGAACTAAGTTCATGTTCAGTAAATTTAGTAGATAGCATGATGCAATGGGACAGATATAAACTTTAAAATTTGATGCAGTAACAAGAGCTCAAGTCCCAGCTCAGCATCTTACTGGGCACAAGGCATTCCTTTCTGACCCTCAGTCTCCTCATCTATGAAATGGGGAAAAGCAGTTTCTTTACAGACATGTTGGTGAGTGAAATCATGCATCCAAAGGGACCTCCTCATGGCACACAGTGGTGCTCACCAAATAAGCCAGGAGACAGTGCATATTTGCTTATGCTCACGTAAGGGTTTTATCATATCTATTTTGCGGCATGCCTAACTAGATCCAATCACTTAACCTTGTGGGGGACAACACGAAGCAGAAGACATGCCAGATAGGAGTTCACGGTGAGTGGCGGGGGGTGGTCGTTAGTGCTAAACTGTGGTGTTAGTTGCTTTGTAGATGCTCTGACTGAATATTCCCCAGAAATTCTTAACCCCTATCTGCAGGCACCTTTCCACAGATTTTAAGAACTCGTTATCATGTGCATTAAATAGTAAAAATCAAAGAAGTATTTTTATTTTTTCTCTTAGCATGGGTGTGAGGTCCCTCAAACCACAGCCTGAAGGAAATGTAATACAGGTTCTGCAGGGTTAGTAGCTGCATGAGCATGTGGTCTTTAAAGGGACACCCTTTTCACCCCTTTTTAAATACTCCTAAGGCAGATTGCTTGGGAAAACCTGGGCTGGTCCTAGGCCCTGACTAGCTCCCCCACCTTCCCACACCAAGATAGTGAGTGACAGCTCATGGAAGGGGCTTCTTGGTATCCACACAGCTCTTTGCTCCTGTCACAGGGCCATGCCCACTCTGGCTTTCTCGTCACCTCAGCTAACAAGAGAAAGAAACACACTGCAGAGAGCTCATTTCTTCTGCCTCAAGCCAGTTACTGAAGATGGTTGGATGGGAGAGTGGCAGAGCCAGAAAAAGTAGTCGCCCCATCGCTGCCAAGCGCGTGCTCCTGCTGCCAATTGCAACTCTGTGTGTAGACAGTCTGTGCAGCAGACCAGGACCCGCCTTAAGCACCGCATCTGCCCCGGGCTCTTTCCCAGTATAGTTTACTGCTCGCCACCTCACCCCCGAATATATCATCTCTCCAATCCTCCCCAATCCTCTATGACAGCTTCTTGTCAATTGCCTCTCCCCCACAGTCTTTTTTGACAAATCTCAGAGATGCAACAGCTGGTCACCCTTCAAGACTTCCACATGTCTCTGTTGCCACTTAGGCACATTTCTTTCTTCCTCATTGATTTTTTTTCCCATTTTTCCTCTTCTATTTTGTGGGTATCAACTAACAGTTTACATTCTCTTGTATTGCTCAGTTCTCTATTTGAAGTTCCTACCTTGTGGCAACTTCTGCACATATGGACTTTCCAATTATAAAGTCATAAGAAACAATAATAGATACTAACTTGTTTCTGTTTGCATTCTGTCCTACTGTTCAAAAAGTTTTCATGCAGGCAGCTATATTACAACTTCTCTCTGAAGTAGGCACCTGATGCAGAGTTTATTAATTTTTTATGAAAGATTAAAGAGCTTCAAAATAATAATTATAACCTGTATTTAATTTTTTAAAAAAAGCATCCATGGACTCACCATCAAATTAACAAAATAGAACACCATCAGCATCTCTGCACCCCTCTAACTCTGTACCCCACCCTCCTTCTCCCCCAGGTGTCACAGCCATCTGGATCTTAGGTTTATTATTATTATTATTATTATTATTATTATTATTATTATTCCCTTACTTGTCTTTGTAGTTTTACATTTAGTTGTGCTTTCTTTGAAAATGGGATGTAAATAAAATGTTACTGTTTGCATTCTCTCAAACTGTGATCTTTAATATGATGGCCAATAGCCACATGTGGCTACAGAGCACTAGAAAAGTGGCTCGTCCAATTTGAGATGTCCTGTACATAGAAAATGCACTCCCAGTTTTAAGGATTTGGAACTAAAAATAATGGCAGATATATCGGTATTTTTTATATTGGCTATATGTCGAAATAATAACTGTGACTATATTATGACATATATTATTAATTAATTGCATCTGTTTCTCTATGTATTTAATATGGCTACTAGAAAATTTAAAACTAAATCTCTCTCACATCACATTGCTAATGGACAGAGCTACTCAAGAACTTGCATTTTTGCCCAGTGTGTGTATAAGATTCAAACATGGTGATGTCAGTAACAGTATTCCTTGTGTGTTGTATTCTACTTTATTCTTCCATACTGCTGCTGGTAGACATTTGGGTTTTTTCACTTTTGCCCCAGTTGCAAACAGTGCTGTTTGAGTGAGCAAGAGTTTGTCTAGGCTACTGCTAGGTTTTGGGCTTTCCACCTATTTATCTTACTAGATACACAAATTGTTCTCTGAGCTGGTTGTGTCATTTTCACTCTTACCAGCAGCATAAGACAATTCCCATGCTCTATATCTGGGGTTAGCAAATTTTCTCTGCAAAGGCCCAGGTAGTAAATATTTTAGTCTTTAGCTCCAAGTAGTAAGATCAAGCAACAGTTTTCCATGAAAGACTAATAGTTGCTTTTACACTTTTCATTAAAAAGTGTGAAAATAATTCTTGGATCATGGGCTGTACAAAAGCAGGTGGTGAGCTAGATTTGGCCCATGGGCTGGAGTTTGCCAGCTCTTGCTCTACATCATTGCGGACACTTGGTATTGACAGAGTTTACTTTTAGCCAATTTTATGGATGCAAAGTGATGTTTCACTGTGGTTTTAATTTGTATTACCCTGCTCATAATAAGAATGAGCATCCTTTCATTGGTTTATTGCCATATCATGTTTTCTTTTATGTGAAATGCAGGTTTAATTCTGTTGCCTATTTTTATTAATCTGGTATTATTTTATAGTCAATGGAACTGCCCTTTCTTGAGAGAATAGATTATATGAATGTTCTAAGAGCACATAGCTAGGAAGAAACAGATCATAGACCCAGGCTCTTTATTCTAATTAGAATTTTTTGCATGCTTTCACTAAAAGAAAACAAACTCTAACAGTGGCTTAATGATTTATGCTCTTATTTAATACTACTGTTCCTTTCTCAGATAAATGTATTTTCTACTTAACTTCCAGTAGATAATACATAAGGGTAGCAACTATTTTGTGACTGAGATTTGCTTTGAGTCCATCACATTGCTAGAATCGTGTAGCTGTTTTTCTCAGTTCTGATTTTACAGAATGTGTCGTACCTATTCTCTCTTTCTAATCATTAGAATCTAATTATACATTGCTCAGTTGAAAAGCTGGACGTTCCAGGTTGTCTTACAGCTTTTGATGGCCATGGGACAGGAATGAAAGTCATTAAGTGGTTCTTCTGGGAAAGTTATTGTTCTCCTGATAAGAGGGAATAGATTCAGCTGGCACCGGCCTTTTCATCTTCTATTTCTGCCTGGAATTGACTTAATGCCCAACAGGGCAGTAGCCATCTTGCAATCATGGAAGCTAGAAAAATTCTGTATTTCCAGTGACTTCCTTGACCACCTGCACCAACCTTGGACTACTTCCAAGTGTCTTATTACTGGAGAAAAATAAAACCTCCTGCCATTTAAATAAGTTAATGTACTCAGGTTTCTGCCAAAGCAGCTAAAGCCAACTCTAATTGATGAAGGCAGAAAAGCAGACTAACAGAAGTTCTACCTCATGTTTGAATCACTTTTAGGAAATCACTTTTCAGAAAAAAAAAATGATACATTCAAGAGATGACACATCATAGGAGGTCTTTTAAAATTTATTTAGAGAATTATTGTATACTGCAAGAAAACTTTTCCCATTTTCTCAACTACATTTCATTCTGCAAAAATTGAGGAGCTAAGCTATAGTATAAAAGAACACTGTTACTTAGTTCTTTATCTTCATTTACCTATTACACAAAGAAGATTGCAGTGAGAGTGTCCCCAGAAACTGGGATAAGGCACCAAGTCACAATCTAAAATCACAAAAGGACATTATTGTGGTATGGGAGATAAAACATGGGGTTGACCAGAAAGACCTGTATTCAAATGTTGACTGTGCCATTTACTAGCTATTTGGTCTTCGGCTTTCTGGGTTTTATTCAGTCATCTGTCAAGTAAGGATAATAACACTGTCTTCATGACATAGCTGTTGTAAAGATTAAATGCCTTGTCAGCATCCAGCACTTCCCTTAGATCCTCTTTCTTCTTCTGAGAGTGATTTTGGTAAGATAAACATATAATGAGTAAATAATAATGTCAGAGGTAAGGCAGCTTGAAACATGAATTGCAAATACTTGTGAGGATCTGTGCTAATTATATGATTAAGTTGAAAAATAATGAAATAAATATTATTCTTTAGCTTTAACTGGTGCTAGGAATACTATTAGAACAACAACCCCACATCACACACTCACACACACCCACACACCCACACACACACACACACACAGTTACCTCACTAAATCCCACTCATTTTTCTGATTTCAGCACTGATATCACTCCCTCAGGATGCTTTGCCCAACTGCCCTCTTCACCATGTGCTTACACCAGATTTGCCTTTTAACATTTTGTATTGTAAGTGGCTGCTTCCTTGTTGCTTCATTCCTTAGACTGGGAGCTGCTTACAGGCAGGGAGTGTTTTTGATTCACCATCTTATCCCCAATACTGAGCACAGTGTCTGACATAGTATATGTTTAACAAGTACTTCTTGAATGAATGAGTGATTAAGTGAAACAGTAAGTGATAGGTGACTTTTACATGCGAGGTAGTTTGGGGGCCATTTGAGTGCAAGGCCAATTCAAGTGGATTGTCACCAAAGGAGTTAAAAGATAGTTACTTGCACTGTAATTTGATTCACTTAAGTAAAATGATACAATTGAAGACAATTTGATTGCATGAAGCCAAGGAAAAGCAGAGACAAGGAGTAAAAATATCTCTGTGCCCCTCTGGCCCCCAGCACCACTCCTGGGACTGGAAGCTCTTATTCAAAGTGACATCAAGGAGACTGCAATCCTAGAATCTAAGGTTTGAATATCCCTTTGACTGAAAAGCAATGTTTCTTGAGCAATTTTTCTGCTTTATGTAATAAATGTGTCCTTTGTAGGAAACTAACACTGAGGCTTGATCCATATCTGATATAATAAAAGCCTAAAATGCTAAGTGTCCGTTCATCTGTTCGTCCATTAAACCAATCAAAACATAATATGCTAATGATATGCTAAGGCTGCTCAACCATTTGCTATGACATGCACTGACCACCAGGGAGCAGACAGTTGACCAGTCGACTAGTCACTATGACGTGCACTGTCCACCAGGGGGCAGTCAACTGGTCGACCAGTCGCTATGATGTGCACTGACCACCAAGGGGCAGGTGCTCCGACTGGTAGGTTAGCTTGCTGCTGAGGTCTGGCTGATTGGGACTGTGCATGACGGACCGGACATGCCCTGGACCTTCCCATGGTCCCTCCCCAGCCCTGATCATGCACCAGTGGGGTCCCTCAGCCTGGCCTGTGCCCTCTCGCAACCCGGGACCCCTTGGGGGATGTCAGAGAGCCGGTTTCGGCCTGATCCTGCAGGCCAGGCTGAAGGACCCCACTGGTGCATGAATTCGTGCACCGGGCCTCTAGTATTAATATAATTTTATATGAATATAACAAAATAATATAAACTGTAAATAAATACAAAGTATATTTATATATTTATAGAAGTTAATGTAACAACATATCTCAATCAACATTGATATTCACATAAATGTACACTGAGTGGCCAGATTATTATGACCACCTGACATTTGTAGGTGAATTAGTCATACAATGCATCATATGGGATATGGAAGCTGAAGACCTGTTCCAACACCTTTGCTGTCTGCAATTGCCAAGATAAAACGTCTCCAGTTCACACAGGAACACAAGGATTGGACAGTCGAGCATTGGAAAAAAGTCATGTGGTCCGATGAATCACATTTCCAGTTGCATCATGCAGATGGCAGAGTGAGGATTTCATGGAAACAGCATGAAAGCATGTACCCCACATGCATGAGTACAACCCTTCAAGCTGGTGGGGGCAGTGTTATGGTTTGGGGCATGTTTTCCTGGCATGACTTGAGCCCTTTAATTTGTGTGGGACAACGTCTGAATAGCACAACATACCTAAATATCATTGCTGATCAAGTTCATCCTATCATGTTGATGGCGTATCCCAATGGAGATGGCTTCTTCCAACAAGACAATGCACTATGCCATGGTGCTCATATTGTGCAGGAGTGGTTTCAAGAACATGAGGGAGACTTTACCTTGCTTAGGTGGCCCCCACAATCACCAGATATCAATCCAATTGAGCATTTGTGGGACAAAGTTAAAAGAGCCATCAGGCAGCTGGTTCCACAACCATCAAATCTCACAGAACTGGACAGTGCTATTCATCAGGTATGGTGTCAGATTCCTCGCATCACCTTTCAATATCTTGTGGAGTCAATGCCAAGAAGAATTGCAGCAATATTGAAGGCAAAAGGTGGCCCAATGAAGTACTGATGGGGTGGTCATAATAATCTGGCCACTTAGTATATTGTTGGCCATCTTATATGGAAAAGTATACATAAAATCATTATCACAATGAAGGCACATAAAATGTTACTGGTAGTCTTTTTGGGGTAGTTTGATTAAGGGTTTTCCATCTTCTTACTTTTATATATCTCTGAATGTTCTATATGTATTACATTTATAGCAGAATATATTTTATTTTACAAAAATAATGTCACCAATTCTGGGGAAATCAGACTTACAAAACTGAGAGCTAGACTTGGAGTAATAGTAATCTCTTTAAGATCTATTACACATGGCATTTGGCCAGAGGATTTCAGTAATACCTGGCTCCCCCAACCTTTTGACAAGAGAACCCTCCCCACAATGTCTTTGGTAAAGAAGGGGAATCTATGTACAGGAACTATAGCTATGCTCTAAAGTCCCAAGTCAAAATCTTTTAAAGCGAGGAAGGAAACCCAAGGCTAACATAAAACATCATTGAATTCACACTTAATTAGGATATATACATTGGCCTGGAATGGTATATATCAGTGGTCGGCAAACTGCGGCTCGCGAGCCACATGCGGCTCTTTGGCCCCTTGAGTGTGGCTCTTCCACAAAACACCATGTGCGGGCGTGCACGTACAGTGCGATTGAAACTTCGTGGCCCATGAGCAGAAGTCGGTTTTCCGGCTCTCAAAAGAAATTTCAATGGTACTGTTGATATTTGGCTCTGTTGACTAATGAGTTTGCCGACCACTGGTATGATCATCAGCACAAATGAAATGCCACCAAAAAATAAGTTTGAAGAATATTTTCTATGGTCCTTTTTAAGAGTTCCAGAGTAGTTTCTGGCATTAATTGTGCTTTCTTTGCTATGTTACTTATCGGAGCAGCATATGCCTGTTTTGTTAAAGCCATACAGGCACATGTCTGCTCAAATAAATTAATGTTCTTATCTCAACTGGATGATTTGGCAGGAATAATACACTCACCAGCCAATGTGTAGACTGAACCACGTGTCTGCTCCACTGAAGGATCCAAAGTAGAATATTGTATATTGCACTAATAAGCAGTTAGAGGCAGTATATTTTTCCTTTAAATATTTTTCATAGTAACATCTATTGACCTTTACCTGGCATCCTGTGTAATGCATGTGTTAGAATTTGGAAATGTGGGAGAGAACCTGGGAAATAATACGCTAGTTGGGAAGGTGCATAAGAGGTATTTTTCAAATGAACAGGACAAGATAATTGACATCTCACTACTTACCAAAAAAAAAAAAAAATGAGACTTCCTCAAAAATGAGATGCATGTACACACACATCTACACATGCATGCATTTATGAGTATCTTTTCTAGCTGTTGGCTTACCTGGACAGTTTAGAAAACTTTCTGAGTCTATAGTATTGGAAAAGATATTTTGTGGTAAGACTATTTTTATCCTATTTGACCCTACTCCAATTCCTTCCACACATTATTGCCAGACTAGGCAACTCAAAGCACCCTCTAATCCCTCTCTCAAGCTGGGGATATAGGTATTCTTTAAGAGACAGTATTTTGATTGTCTATTCCACCATATTTCCAGAAATTGAAATACACTCATTTTACATGTGAAGCATTATATTAACTGTAGTTAAATTTAATTTACCTGTATAGCTTATGGCCTAAGAGGCAGAGTTATATTTTAGAAACAGCAGAAGTGTGTTTGTCAGACTTCCACTACTGTAGTCCATACAGGGTAACAACGTGGTTAAGAGAGTGGGCTTTGAAATCATTTCAACTTTGTGTTCAAACTCACTCTCCCCTCCTTACTAGCTTTGTGATCTTGGGTTGTTGCCTTTTTCTCTGAGCCTGTTTCCTTATTGGTAAAAGGATATTCATAATTATCAAGGTTAAGTGGAAGAATATATGTGAGCACTTGTCATGATGCCCTGCATGTAATAACTCAGAGACAAGTTGAAAGGCCCGGTGGTGAGCACTGTCATTTGAAGAGTAGAGATAAAGTTAGTGACCATGTATAAGATTTCCCACATTAAGAACTTGACTATCCTTAAATTGGGTTAATAACTATGTAATGACTTTGTATTTGATCCTAATTTGTGAAGAAGCTGTTAACAGGCAAGTACATTCTAATAAAGGGTTTTTTTCCCCCCAAGAAATATTAAAGGTATCTAATGTGTGATAATGCTTTTCTATGCACTATAAAGTTCAGATAACTTTAGGAGTCTCCCATAAAGTTATCTGAAAATCAATTGTACTAAAATTTCCAATTTCACATATAATTGACCATTTTGATACCAACTAGAACACTACTTCCCAATAAGCTTAGATCCACATTGTAAAACCAATCCTTGTTCTAGTATGATAGAAATAAAATACTGTCTGTCTCTCTGTCTCTGTTCTGCAACCTCAAACTCCTCCCCCAACACTCCTCATGGGCTACATGCAGTTTCCTGTCCACCAGGCAGTAAAACCAAATGTCTGCCATGGTCTTTGGCTGTTGATGATAATGTGCCTGGCTCTGTCAACATCATTTTGCTTAAGATAAGTGGTTTGAGACTGGGGATTTCCATGTGGGATTTTAAAATTCTCAGATGCTTAAATAATCTTTTGTACCTTATTAATGCTTTAGACCAGTGATGGCGAACCTATGACACGCGTGTCAGCACTGACACGCATAGCCATTTCTGATGACACGCGGCCGCATGCCGAGGATGAAACATTTGCTGCTCCTGAGAATGAAACATTTGCGACTAGAGTCTTGGAGTTAGTTTTTTCCTCAAAGTGACACACTACCCGAGTTATGCTCAGTTTTTTGGCGAAGTTTGACACACCAAGCTCAAAAGGTTGCCCATCACTGCTTTAGACTCTGAAAGGTGAGGCTTGTGAGAAATGGGGGGGAGGGGTATAGTGACTCAACTCCAAACTCTTGGAAACTGCAGCTATGGAAGAAACAATGATTCTACCCCCACGAATTGGGACTGAACAGGAAAGAAAATCAGGGAGGGAATGTTAGGACTTGAATTCTTTCGAACTTTAATTAAAATGATGGTTGAACTTTTGGAAATTCCGTTTCACTGGGTGAATTTAATGATTCATTCATATTGTCCAAACTGAGGACATTTTGAATTGCAGGCACTACATGAATTTATATATTTTTATGCTGTCATTTGGAGTTACTACATAGCCTCTGATGCACCGTATTGGAAGCTGTGTCTCTCTGTATAATTAGAAATAGGATTCAGAACAGGGAATGAACTTCCAGCCTGGGTTGCAATGTGGCCTTTAGTCTATGAAATTGATATTGATTCACATCTATGATCCTTCTAGTTGGATGGCTGCCATGTAGGCTGTACAGATTCGGGGGAGGGGGGGTAGCACTGTTCACATGGACTCTCATGTGAATGACACAACCTAGAGAACTACCACAATGTTCAAATGGTCAGCCCTGCTTCTGGGGATCGAAACCGAAATGCCTACCGCTATCCCAGGAGCAGAGGTTGCCATTGGTGGGGAAAGCACTCTAAAAGCCTTCTTGTCTTGTTACCCTGCAGGTCTCTGCCTCTGAGGGAGACAATACATGGAATCTTGACGTGGATTTGAGTGTTTAGATCAATGAGTAGAGAAAACAAAAATTCAGCAAGTATAGAAAACAATATTCTTTTTTTCATGCTTCAATCCACAAAATAGGACTGTCCTCCTTCTCATAAATATTGGGAAGTGGTCTTGTGTCTTTCTTTTCCCCAGTCCCATTTTGTCCTCAGGTCCAAATCATTTTCTCCATTACAGCATTATCTATAAGACTGGTATTTTTCTCATTAAAAATGCATATGCAAAAGGTATACAATTTAAAAAATATAAGCTGCATTCTGTCCATCAAAATCCCAGTCACACACCTTCCAGAACATTTCCATGTATATGGAAGAACTTTCATACAGATAAAGTAAGCATACCTTTTATCTACAATGTATGAGTCCCTTGATCCTCAAACCATCATCAGATATCATTTAGCTAAGATGATAAGAAGAAGCTTTCATTTCCAAACGAGGAGTTGATTTCTGAGATGAGCTGCTACATAAACTAGAAATTACTTAGGACTTGTAAAACAGGTTGAGTCACTATTGTGACAAATTGAGGATCAAGGAACTTATGTGACTTCCTCGAGGCTCCTGTAGCCAGTAAATTACCATAACCCATGGCTTCTCAATCCAGAAAACTTTTAGTACTACCACATTGCTTCTGCCACCTCTGTGCCTTCCCTTTACATTCATGGAATAACCTGAGAGGCGCAAAAGATACGGTTCTGATGTTATGTTTCAGATTTGGCTAAACGTGTGCCCATGCGCTTCAGTTAGATCCGACTTGAGACAGAGCTGAGCGATAAACAATGTTTGAAGCTACTTGCTGTTTTACATAATTCACCAAGTGCAGGGGTTTTCTGTCACAACCTTTCCAGAATATCATTAAAGGGCTGGGATATTTATGAGAAGCTGTTATTTCTTCTAAAAAAAAAATGAGTTGCTTTTTAAGATCACCATCTCAAGGCATTTTAGATGCACATCTCCTTATCCAAATGGTTTATGCTGGAGCACCTGGTGGTGGTGGTGCAGGGAACAGTTGGCAGAGAGCTGCACGTGTACGAATTTGAAGGTAACTAGGTCTTATTACTGTATGCCCGTATAAAACTATTATTTCCTTATTCGGATTGAGGAACGGAAGCCTTGCGTCTGCAAAGACATGAACATTTGTTTGGAAAATTTATGTTGATATATAACAGCATATGGTCCTTTTCATCATGGATTTATGTACAGGAGGCAGGCTTCATTAACAACAGAGCCGCACGAGTGACCTTGTGTGTGGCTGCCTTGGTATCTAGGATGAGAATCACAATGCTTGGCACACATACACTATCACCTTCTTTCCACATAAAGGAAAGGCTAACACTCCTGGTAAAGAATTTGTGCTTTGACATTATCAAAGGGATGCTGACAATCCCTACATATATGGGCTCCAGTGAAGGCCACATTTCTATCGTGTAAAGGAGCCACCGTGTTTCAGAGGGTCCTCAAGCCTATTGGCCCGAACAAACCACATGAAGGCTAAGAGGAGCAAGACATTACTAGGTCTTGCTAATGTTTGGAAAATATTTTTCCACCTGCTTTTGAAGAGAGAAAATGGGACCTAGAAGACTCTTGGCAAAATAAGATTGCCAATGCTTAGGATGAACAGGCTTTAGGTTTGGGGTATTATTTTACTGGTTTTCTATGGTTGATGCTATGATTTATGTATGTATCTATGTATGTATTTTTCATTTCTTTTACTAGTCAATATTTATTTTCTTTTGTTTTCCATATTTATGACACGTAAACCATAAATATCTGTGGTGCTGACAGATAGTTGGGTTCAGTGTAGAGGGCACTAGGCTTGGAATTATTCTAGTTCAGCTTCTTCCTGTAATTTATGAGCTCAACCCTCAGTTGCTTTGTCATGTCATGAGGTAAATGGTTGACCTGCCTTCTTAACAAGGGTGCTGTGAAAAACAAATATAGTAATATGCATGGAAGTGCTTTTTAAACGAGAGAGAGAGAGAGAGAGAGAGAGAGAGAGAGAATATCTATAATAATAAAAGGGTAATATGCTAATTAGACCAGATGTCCTTCCGGATGACCTTCCCGACAAAGCTGGGGCTGGGAGGAAAGCCTAGGTCCCAGGTGCCAGAGGGAAACCAGTGCCGGCAGCTGGGGGAAGGAAGGCCTTTATTGCACAAATTTTGTGCATCGGGCCTCTAGTATAAGTATAAATATAAGAATATACTCTATTAGTTTGCTCAGGCTGCCATAACAAAATACCACAGACTGTGGGGCTTAAACAAGAGACATTTTTTCTCACAGCTCTGGATGCTGGAAGGTGCCAGCAGGGTTGGTGTCTTCTAAGACCTCTCTCCTCAGCTTGTAGATGAGCATCTCCTCACTGTGTCTTCATTTGTCTTTCCTTTATACACATAAATTCCTGGTGTTTCTTCTTGTGCCTAAATTTAATTTTCTCTTCTTATAAGGACCCCAGGCACTTACTTTGCATTGGGGCCCACCCTAACAGCCTCATTTTAACTTAATCGCCTCTTTAAAAGCCCTAATCTTCAAATACAATCACATCTTGAGGTACTGGGTGTTAGGTGTTCAACACATGAACGTTGAGGTAGCATAATTCAGTCCATAATAATGCCATACTTTTGTTTCCTCCATAAACCATGTTTTAGAGTTTCTGGTTTTGTATAGACTTTTTGGCTTTCCTTTTCCATCACTTATAATGTAGAGAAATGAGGCCAAATGCTGTGTCCCAACTGTTCCTTTCTATGACTGTAGGATTAAATCAGTGTTATTAAGTGTTGCCATTGATATTGGAAATAAGATGGTAGTTCAAGTTTGAAGCAAATTATGGGAGAAGAGGCACACACACACACACACACACACACACACACACACCCTATTAAATTTTTTTGTCCCATCCAGTCCTATGGAGAAATCATATTTGGGGAAGCATCCAATAAATAATCCAGCAGAAGTTTAGCATTAACAATTTAAATGACAAAGCAGCTCCTCTTTCTATTGATTTACTTTGTTTGGTGACACATTGCTAACTCATCTACCTCCATCAATTTTCTAGTTCTGTAACTGCAAGCTTCTCTCCATTCCCTCTTCTCACACCCTCCATTCTCCATTTCCCCATCTCACAGCACAACTTTCCCATAAATAGTGCCAAGGCAAACACCTGCCCCATCTTTTGGCACTAGTATCTCTCTCTCTCTCTCTCTCTCTCTCTCTCTCTCTCTCTCTCTCTCTCTCTCTCACCCAACATGGAGGGTGAGGGAAAGCGAGCTCTGAACGGCTAAGGAAAGGGCAACCAGGCTCTGTGGCTTTGTTTCCTTGTCTGGACTGCCAATTGCCAGACAACCAAAGCCATATCTCTGTGCTTCATTCCGCCCAGGCCACTGGTCTCAGCTGCAGCGCATACTGCCCACTCCTGCATTAAGGAATGCTCACTAAATCTCTCTGCTTCTCTCAGCGGGAGGGAGGGAGTGTCAATCAGAACCCGATTCCTCCCTGCTCTGGGCTGAGCCCCACAGTGAGCCCTGGGCTGCAGAGCTGTGTTGCTGGCTCCTCTGAACTCTTTTCCCTTCTTGCCTCCCCAGATTGCTCCCACTTGTCCACCTCAGATGTTTCAATATGCAGATCTCTCAGACATGTATGTGCATTGAGCAGGGACTCCTTTGTTGAATTACAGCTGTTCAAATTGCTGAAACTTCAATGGGAGAGACCATGGGGATGTCTCATGCTGCCAGGCCTCTGACATCACAATCCCTGGAACATACAGGCAGGCAGGGGCTCATCCAGCGAGGTCACGGTTAGAGAAAGAGCATGGGGCACAGGCCTGAGGTTCTGTTTCATTGAGGTCAAAGATGGGGCCGAATATGTTTTAAAGCTTAGTCCAATCCAATAATGTGAAGCGCTAATTCATCTAAAACCCACATTATTTTGAAGAAACATGCGAAGCCTTGGTGATGTGAATCCTTTGATTCAGTGGATAGCAGATGTGCTTTAGAAATCCACACTCTATCCCCAACCAGCTATATTATCTGGGGTTAGTCATGATGTCCTCCCCTCCCAACTTTGCAGTCTCAATTTCTCTTTCTCATAGGCCAAAATAATAATTCAGAGATTTTAGAAAGATTGAATTAATATATAAGAGGAATCTAATACAGTTTCTAGAATAGTGATAAATTCCATCCCCCTGGGAATCTAGGCATATTAGGGAACGCAGGAATTGTAGAGTTTACCACAAAGTAATATTTTCCCTTCTATATTACCAAGTTGTTGGGAGGCAGCTACCCCACTAGGAACTATATTTTCAACTTCCCCTGTGTAAACTGGCTATGATCTACATCTCTCTAGTGGTATGTGATTGGAAGAGATGTGTTTGCTCTGGGCCAGTGTTTTAAAGGTTTATTTTTTTTTCTCCCTTCTTTTCCCTTATCTGACTCCAAGGTTCTGTGTAATGCCAGAGCTGTAAGACTGTGGGGAATGGGTCCTTGAATTACTACATGGAGGAAAAGTGCATGCCAAATGGGAACAAAAGTGTTGGGCTCTTGTATGAGTGAGAAATAAACTTTTATTGGGTTAAACCATTAAAACTTGGGATGTATTGATTATAGCAACTAGCATTATTATAACACATTATTCACTATAATCATCCTAAGGATGTCATTGAAAAATCACAAATTATACTATCCTGCGACTTGTAGCTTTGTTTCTTTATGGAATGTCAAACCTCATTCATTTGAATCCAATGCCATTTATATTGCCTTTTTGAAAGTATTTTTTCAAAGAGATCAATGAAATAAAACTGTAAAATTCATGAAACTATCCCATGACCCTTGAGTTATTTTCTCTACCCTCATTCAACATTTATTCAACGAATATTTATTGAGCACCCTGGTTAGAAGAGAGGGACTAGTGAAGATATATTTTTAAAAATAGATAGAAATATCATACTGGCTAATTAGAAGTCAGTGCTCAAGGCAAACTGTAGATCATAGGTTTATTATAACTGCTTTCATGGAAACCTGCTGACTTTTCAAAGCATGTTTGATGATTGTGTTCACCTTTTAAGTCTTTGGCTGTTGCTTATTAAATATAATTCATCCAATTAAAGTATTTTCTTTCCTAGATTTTAAAATGTAAAAGCCAATTGCCAGAGAAATTTCTAAAAACCACAACTGATATTATTTGTAAAGGAACAGAGACTGTCCTCAGTAGTGGGGCATTGTAGACAGAGTGAGGCTTTAAAGCCATTGAAACCTACATTTACATTGTCTTCAACCTTTTTCGGATGCATTTTCCTCATCTGTAAAATGGGAAATTTAATGGCTGTTTCATAGGGCTTTAAAGAGGATTTTAATTCCTTTATATACAGTGAGTAGTAGCCTCATAAATGCCCAATAAAAATAGCCAGTCTGATTACTGTCACCAGAAACCTCATCTACCTCACCAACTCGGATTCTCTGATGACCTCATGACTAACAATCCCTACTGTGTGATTTGGCTTCTCACCCTCCACCACATACACAGAGGGCTCCAAATGAGTCTCACTGCAGTATCTGGGTGTTATATCCATGTGTGTACATAATATGCCTATACACATGTGCACATACATGTTCATACATGCACCTTTACATATTTGTCTTCTGTCAGAGCTTTCATGATGAAGGACAGCTTAAATTATTCAGCCTGAAGGTTCTAAAAATTCTGCTAATTTTGCATATACTTAAAAGTCTCTACTCAACTTCTGGAATGAAATTTGTTCATTTGTTTTGCTAGTACCTGCTTTAGGTTGTTTATTATCATTGTTTAGTCCCATAGAGGGGTGACAATTCAATGTATTACAGCAAGAAATAAAGGTCCAGAATTTTTTAAAAGTCATCATGAGCAATAATCTATAAATATGCTAAATTAGAATTCTTTAAAAGCAATATAATGTTTCTGGGAATTTTAAAAGCCCTAGTGTGAATTGAATCTGCTGATTTTCTATAAAATCACTTGAGCTGGTGACATGCTTAATAAACATTGACCTTTCCTCTGAAAATATTTGCCTAGTAAATGCGCAGCATTTCATGTCTGGGTTATGAGAGAGAAAAACCAAAGGTGGAGTAGATTTTGTGGGAAGGTTTGTGTTTATCTGGTTCCTAGATAAGAAAGACAGGTTTCAGATGGTGACAACTCTCTCGTTCCTAACCGCTCTGTGTGTGAGTATAGCTTGAGTCTAATGCTGCTTTCTGATTTAGGAAGGTTGATAACTCAGTCCTCTAGATGTGTGGGAAAGAAAGCTTTAGCTATTTTCTGGTGTTTGTTTTACCCCAACAAATAGGACCATCAACAAAAGTTGCAGAGTGATAAATCATTGCCCTAGTGACTAGGGCTAACATTTATATGACACTAAATATATATATTTAGTATCTTATTGAACTTATAATATTCTTAACAATTCTCTTAGGAACCACTCTTATCCATGTTTATGAGTAAAGAAATAGGTACACAGAATAAGTATGTTGCCAGTAGCACAGGCAAGGATTGCGCCAAGCAGTCGGGTTTTTAACAACGTGGCTCTACCAGCCCTCAATAGCATGTGCACAGAGTAGTCTATGGAATTATTAGCAGGAGGCTGTGTAATCCCAAATAATCACATGGATTATGGTGTTAGATGTCCATAAATTGTGATTTGGGGTCTGCTATGTATAAGCCGTGTGTGACCTTGAGCAAATTATTCAATCTTCTTGGGCTTTCTCACCACTGACACTGTAAAGATTGTTAAAGAGAAAACCACAGATCCCAGATGGACATACTGGTGCTATAAGCCCATGATACCAAACCTAGATGTAATATCTGATCTTATTTCAGTTTCAACCTCTCCCAGGAATGTAATCATAACCAGTCTGGAAATTTCTGGTCGAGTACTAGAAAGGTAATCTGTCACATGGGCTTCTCCATCCCCCATAGTCAATCTGCATGATAAAAATCTTGTTTCATTCATCACAAAAGAACATATCCTGGTCTAAAAATACTCCTTTTTTCTTTTTCTTTTCTTTTCTTTTTTTTTTAACTTTTGTTTGTAGTTCTCTTACCCCATGCTTCTTGCTATATAAACCTTCCTTTAAAAAAAAAAAAAAAAAAAAACCCTCCCAAGTGACCGTCTAGTTGCTAGATGAGATGCTGCCAGATTCCTGAGTCACTTAATAAAGCCAATTAGATCTTCAAATTTACTAGGTTGGATTTTGTTTTATAATAAGACTAGAGGCTTGGTGCACGAATTCATGCACAGGTGGGGTCCCTAGGCCTGGTCGGTGATCAGGGCCAATCAGGGCTGAACCTATAGGGGCCTACCGGCCGGGGAGAGGTATAGGGCACAGGAGTTTAGCTGCTGCCCCTGAGGAGGGAGCCAGCCATTGGCCCCCCTGGGAAAGGGGCCACATCTGCCACCACCCACCCCCAGTTTGCTGTCCCAGCCTGGGGCCAAAGGCCCTGGTGAGGTCAGAAGAGGAGGCGATGGTCGCTGGCTGGGCGCAAAAGGAACAGACTTTGGATGCCGACGCCGCAGCCGTAGGAGATTTGCTGTGGGAACGCACTGAGCATCTGCCCCCTGGTGGCCATTGTGCATCATAGCAACTGGTCAACCGGTTGTTCTGGTCGTTCAGTCGTAATGGTCGCTTAGGCTTTTATATATATAGACAATGCCATATATCTGATAGGATTCCTTAGAGTTTAAATGGAGTACAGATGCTGAGCACTCAATGCATGTTAGCTATTATGATTATTTTTCCCCACTAGCTTTGTGCCATCCTTAAGGGGAAATAGTCCTGGTCACTACTGGATTGCTCAGTGTCCAGCAATGTTTGGCAGACATCAACAGAAATGGATTGATTGAAGAAAAGAACACTTCTGTTTTGAAGTGTGTTCCCTAGCTTTTGAATATGTGCTTCCTGTCCCAAAGGATATTTTCTGTTTGTCTTTGAGAGGAAGGCCACCAGGAGGTTGAAAGTATAGGGGCTTTCAGGCAAAAATAGGCCCTTTGCATACACAGTGCAGGTTATTTTCCCTCCAGGGTGCCCACACACTGACTTGAAGATTCCTTTGGGCCACATCACATGAAAAGTAGCAGAGAGTTATTCAGACAAAAATGTACATGGATCTCTCTGGGCCATTCATTCATTCAACAATCATTGAGTAACTTCTTTGTGCCTGGCTTTGTTAAGCTAAGGATATAAAATCAAGCAACATCAGTTCTCTCTCCTCAACTAGCCCAGATGAAGCTCCTGAGATAAAAAGCAACAGCGATCACAGGACATAGACACACCCTGGTTGGAACTGGGCTCTGTTGCTGAGACTTAGCCATCTTAACACATTGCACACCAGTAGTTTTATTGCTAGCTTTACCCAGTGGCCAGATAAGTTTCTATTGAACGAGTATAAAAAACTTTTTACAAAGTATCATACTTTAAAAAGATATTAGCTTGTAAGAACATGTAATAATAACTTTAAAATGCAATGGGTATTTAGTTTCAAGGAATGCCTTTAACATTTATGTAAAACACTGTATAATATGAAAACACGAGAATGCTCATGATCTGCCCGCAATGTGTTAACAGCATTCCTGCAGCAATGGGGTACAGTACGTCATCTATACTAATAAAAGGGTAATATGCTAATTAGACCAGGAGACCTTCTGGACATTCTTCTGGACAAAGCCATGGTGGCCAGGCCAAGGCAGAGGCAGTTAGGGGTGATCAGGCCAGGAGGGAAGGGCAGTTGGGGGGTGATCAGGCTGGCAGGGAAGGGAGGTTGGGGGCAATCAGGCAGGCAGGCAGGTGAGCAGTTAGGAGTCAGCGGTCCCGGATTGCGAGAGGGATGTCTGACTGCCAGTTTAGGCCCAATCCACAGGCAGTCGGACATCCCCCAAAGGGGTCCCAGATTGGAGACGGTGCAGGCTGGGCTAAGGAACCCCTCATCCCCCCCCCCCCACCGTGCACAAATGTCGTGTGCCAGACCTCTAGTAGTATAATAAAAGAGCCCAGATATCTGAATCAGAAAGATCTAGTTTCAAATTCTGCCTCTGTTACCAGCTATGCTGATTTGGGGAAGTTGCTTACACTCTCTGGCCAGCAGTTTCTCATCGCTAAAGTATGGCAATACCGGTATAATGATTACATACATAAGAGGGTCTCCTTGGCATCAGTCCTTACCACTTCAAATTCAAATTCCAGTCTACTCCTGGAATAAAGCATAAATCAGAACATGTTTCTTCTTTGCTAAAACTCTTCAAACACTGTATCAATAGTAGTAGTTGGAGGTGGTGGGAAACATTGTTGAAAATGCAGGTTTTCTGCCCTACCCAGTTTGGCTCAGTGGATAGAGCATCAGCTTGCAGACTAAAGGGTCCTGGGTTTGATTCTGGCCAAGGGCACATGCACAGGTTGTGGGCTTGATCCCCAATAGGGGACGTGCAGGAGGCAGCTGATCAATGATTCTCTCTCATCATTGATGTTTCTATCTCTCTCCCCCTCTCCCTTCCTCTCTGAAATCAATGAAAATATACTTTAAAAAAAAGAAAATTCAGGTTTTCTGCTCCCACCTTGGATTTAGTAAATCATAATCTCCTAACGTGAGGCCAGTTATCTGTAATTTCATGTGGCTCCCCTAAGAATCACAGAATTATATCTAGTAGCCTAACCTCTCCATGATCCAACCCCAGATCCCTTTCAGCATTCTCATACACACCCATGTCACAGGCTTTCTGCAGCTATACCAACTGCTGACAGCTTCCCTAACATGAGTCTGCCATCACTCATGTAGCTTCCCTTGCTGAAATGACTTTCAAGTCTCGCATTTATACTAGATAATCTCACACACATTTTGCAACACTCAGATAAACTCTGCCACCTCTGTGAAGATTTTTCCTGTCACACTGTCAGAAGGAAGTGAATACTCTTTTTTAGGTCTCCCGATATGCTGCACAAACTTAAAAATGAAATGAATGACTCTCTAATATAAATCTTCATTTTCTTGCATGGAAGCCTTTAAATGGCTGGACCTCAGTAGTATTATTTGTCTTTGTATCATCAGCACCTGCACATAGTACCTAGCCAACAAAATTTTGATAAAGAAACAAAACCCATCTATCGAAATTATGAACTCTGGTACCGAGATGTGCAGCTTTGATGAATGAGGGGGGGCAACAAAAATACAAGTTGTAAACGATCTCATTGCCTTTGATAAGGTAAGAAACCAATCATTCTTTCTCTTTGGATCATTAAACTTGGGCCATTTCATATGAAGCTCTGGAGAAGCTATTTCTATTGAATGCTGCTTTCTATTTTTTAGGATAGTCTGTGGTTTCAGATGTTGGTTTGCAGCTGTGGCATTAATACAGCTGCTGATATGTCAGGATGCCCAAGGAGCAAAGCTTTTTGGGGTGAAAAGATTACGAAAGCTTTTCATTCCACTCTAACCCAAAGGTTCAGGATGATATAAATAGCACGCTGTTTTATCCATCTGTGATTGCCCAGGGAAGTGTGCTGTAGTTTATGGGCAATGTAGTGGCAGGAAATATATTGTCCAATGGCTTTTCTACCTACTGGTTTGATTCATGATTGAAGGTCAGATATATTATGGCTCACCTGCCAATGCTAACTACCTTTCATAAAATTACGGCCCTGCCAAATGGATGGATGCCCCTTAGTACACACTTTCTATCAGTTTTGTAGGTAACAGTTACCAATGGAGCCTGGCAATAGCATTAAACTTCAAGCCATAGATGATGAGGACCCTTGGACCTTCTGATGTGTGTCTTAGGCCTTAAGATCTTTACAGGGAATACAAATGATGATGCTAAATCAGGATGCTCTTTCTCTTACTCTCAATTTCCCGCCCCCCCTCTCCAGTGTCATGTTCCACTGCTGTAAAGAAGTTAAGAAGTTAAGGTCTGTCAAACAGGTATTTATTATTTGCTGAGTCAGGAACTCACTCTAGGGCTACAAAATTTTATTTCTTTTCCACCTAGGAGCAGTGACTGTGGGCCCTAGTTAGGTAATGAATTCTGCTGAGGGTACATCCACATCATACTTTGAAGTACCCAGTGGGCTATTATTCAGAAAATAAGGTACATAGCTTTGCAGGCAACAACTTTACAGTCCTTGCCCTCCTATAAGGTGTTCCCACCTGTGATTGTAAAGAGGTACAGTAGAGTGTTGATAGAACAAAACCTAAAACTAGGTAGAACTAGGTTTGATTCAGCTGATGCCATTATAAATGACTGGCCATGATTTCCTCTCTGTACTCTCAGATAATGGGGACAAAGTGGCATATATTTAAAGCATCCAATAGATATTAGTTATTTTTATAGTTGTTGTTGTTGTTGTTGTTTAGCTAATTGTTTTATCAGTGTTCTCCTTTTCTAGTTTTCATCAATAATATATTAATCCTCAGTATATGTCCCTCTATCAGCATTATAACAAGAGTTCTCACAGCTCTCCAAAAATATTCATATCAGGATATTAGCAAAATATTTACTATATTTTGGCATAAATTAGTATTTTTCCCCCAGAAATACAAATTTCCCATAAATGGCTTCTCTCAACATGCTATTTGGAAAAGTATGTCTCCTTAGTACTTTTCTCTAAGAAGACTTTTAACTGAGCCTAAGATGCAGCAGGATAGAAGAGTGATTGATAGAATGTGTTTAGGCTACAGCAGGACATGCATCAAGGCTATGTTTTGGCTCCTTTAATTACATGCGGAGTAAATTTGGAACAGTTAACCTCTCTTAGCCTCAGTTTTCCTTTTTGTAAAATATGAATAATAAAAAATATAAATATCAATAACAAAATCCATAAGAATTTCATGGAGTGAATTAAGATAACAGACACAGGTAAACCACTTAGAACAGTGTCTGGCACATCTTACGCACTTAGTGATGCAAGCTCCAATCCCAACAGCAGACCCAACCTGAAAATCTCCAAAATATAGTACCCAGAGAATAGACAAAATAGGAACAAAAACATTCTTATCAACAAGTAGGGATCTATAGGAAGTAGTGACTATTATTTTCTAGTGTAATTTCAAAGAACTTCCCTTCACCAACCAGTGTGATGGGGAAGTGCCATTTTGGAAGATATCCAGCAACCTGCAAGCATAGTATAATATACTAGAGGCCCAGTGCACAAAATTCATGCACTTGGGGGGGAGGCATCCCTCAGCCTAGCCTGTGCCCTCTTGCAGTGTGGGAGCCCTTGAGGGATGTCCAACTGATGGCTTAGGCCTGCTCCCTGTCGGACATCCTTAGTGCTGCAGCAGAGGTGGGAGAGGTTCCTGCCACTGCCGCTGCACTCACCAGCCATGAGCCCCACTCTGGGCTTCTGGCTGAGTGGCACTCCCGCTGTGGGAGCACACTGACCACCAGGGGGCAGCTCCTGCATTGAGCGTCTTCCCCCTGGTGGTCAGTGCATGTCATAGTGACTGGTCATTCTGCCATTTGGTCAATTTGCATATTAGCCTTTTATTATATAGGATGACCTCTTTGAAACAGTTTTCATTCATAGGCTCCCTAATAGTGACACCTGGGGGGAACGTGAGGCAGCACAGCCCAGCACAGCAGTCATCTGATCTCCATTGTCATTGCTGACTGGGAAAGGAATACAAACTGAACTTTGGTGATAGCCTAGGTATATGTTAAAAAAGCTTGCCTAGTTGGTGCTCTTTGACATAACCAAGTAGTAACATTGAGCGTCAGCAATCCAGATTTTTAATCTAGTGAGACTAATGATTGAGTCTCCAGTTCACAGATGATCTCTTCTTTGGAGCAGCATAGCAGAACACAAGGCTCAAAGTCTCAAAAATTGCTGTTGCATTAATAGATGGATGAATTAAGCACATTTGGAGATAGTTAACAAAAGCTGCTTTTATCATGTGCTTCGCATAAGATAGGAACTCAAGGAACAGTAATTTAATTCATTAGGATCTAGTCAGGGGGTACGTGACTCATGAGCCCCTGTGACTCAGGCATAATTGTAATTTTTATTCAACAGCTCAAAGCATTTCAAATAACTTCCACTTTTCCTAATGAATGATTTTGAGATTGTTCCAAATATTTACTAACCAAAACTAGCCAGCATATTTTCTACAATTTGGCCAGAATTATAATGTGTAGAGAGAAAGGCAGGCTAATTTTTTAAATGGAGTATGAGAGGTTCCCTGTGGAGGATTGGATTGCCCCAAGAGTTCTTACCTCTTAGTGATTAGGTAAAAAGAAAATTTTGAAGTTGAAAATAAAGACTTTTTGTGTATGTGGTTTTTACTCTAGCCACTAGCCACAGCAATATGCCTAATTCTCTCCTGTGTATAGGCTCCTAAGAAAAGCTTTCTTCTCTAAAATAGTCCAACAGTATAGTGGCTCTTATTCTTCCACTTTTTAGCTTTCAGTTTTTTTGAAAATGAAGTTTCATAGCATAGACCTTAGCCATCTTTAGTACATGGTATTCTTTCAGGTATTAGAAATGGTCATGAACCTTTCCAGTTATCTTCAAGCACATCTATGGGAACATGGACTATTACATCTTAAAGTTCACATCCTTCCAAAGTGTCATCTATCTGTCTCATCAACACTTTGAAGATGATTAAAGGAACACAACATAGATCTGTAGTATTTACCATCTCATAGGAACTAACGCCCAAAGAAGCATTTGTTAAATTCCAATCACAGTTATCATAAAGCTATCTGGGTCTGTTTTCCATTCAACAGAATTAATATTTTTAAGAGAATATTCTATTATTCAAAAAAGACTGTTCAAACTATTCTGTTAGTGCATCTTTATATTTATGATTGCTTGAATTAGGTTTTTCTACCCTTGTTAAGAAAGTCCTATATTTGCTTCTTGAATACTAAGAATTTATTCATGCTGCATCATAAAGGCCCTGTGCATTTGAAGAGTTAGCTAGAACACTGGGGATGCTTTGGCTCTTTCATCACTGTGGAGTTTAGAATTGCACTTTCCAATATGGTAGCCATTAGCCAAAGGTGGCTATTTAAATTTAAACTTAATTTAGTTAAAATAAAAAAAATAAAAAATTCAGATTCTCAAATACAGCAGTCATGTTTCAAGTGCTCTATCATTGCATGTGGATAGTGTATTGGACAGCACACATACAGAAAATTCCCATCATTGCTAAATATTCTTCTGGACTGCACTGTTCTCAGGCAATTGATAAAGTTATCCCAATTGCAAAACACTTAATTGAAGTCTTCAGGGTAAGCCAGAAGGAAATGTTTGTATCACACATGATATGGGGTCCCCCATAATCAATTACTTGATTTGAGTTTCAGGATTCTGAAATTTCATGTCACTATTTTTTTTACCCCCAACTCTACACCCATTTCTTCAATTAACTCTTTGTTTCTCAAATATTTCTTTAAGAATGGCGGCACACTGTCTGGCAAAGGGTAAGGAGAGAAAGGAAAAAGGATTAGAGGCCACGCTGATGTCTAAGCAATAAAAGCCCAGCGTTCTGGGTTTAGAGGTTCTCACATTGTAAGAAGTTCTAAAGTTTCACTTTAGAAAAAAGAAGGAGCCTTTAAAGGGTTGATTTCTGCTTTTTCTGGCAAACCTAACTTCCTGGTTCAAAGAAAAGATGTGTATAAATAAGGCCCACAAGGTTTCTTTTGACATCAAATCGCTCTTACGGCACAACATTTTGATGAGTTAAGTATAAATGAACCAGAAACACATGGATTAAATTTCCCCCATGATAGTAAGAGGTTAGAAAAATTGAGGGGGAAAGGTGACTGGGAAAATGTATTTGGGGGCTTGCTGGGCCCTCGGTGCTTAAAACTCAGAGTGTACAATTTTGCTGGAAGTTAAATGTAAAGTGGAATCAGTCACCTCAGCTCTGTTTCTAATGCAAAGTTTCCGGGGGCCATTGGAAATGATATTTGGGTTTCCTTTTAGTGAATAGGACTGGAGTCTAGGTTGAGAGAGAGCTCCTGGCCATACCTGACATAATGGTGAGAAGAAGGGAGTATAAGTGGTGAAAAGTGGTAAAGGTACCAGTGAATAGAGTCCGCTCACCCATCCTTGTACCAATGAACAGAGTCAGCTCACTCATGGCCCTGGTGGGGTGGTCCTGGCCCATCAAGGCCTTAGAAGAAGCAACATAGTGTGCAAAGCAGGCCTCTTTGTATTTGAATTCAAGATACCGGCCTTCCTTTTTGGGAGCCACTAAAAGGCTTGAAGTGGAGAAAGACATGATCGGGTCATTATGGAGGGTGGATACAGAGGAGGAAAAATGTGGGTGAAGGAGAACAAGTCATGGAAAGCAAGCAAGAGATGATGAGGTCCATAATGCAGGGGAAAATGTAAATATTTAGGGAAAAATGGTAGGGCTTGGTGATTCACTTGATATGGAAGATGAAATGAGGTAATGAGGTAGAAATCAAGTAATTTATTTAAAATCACATAACTTGTTTCACACCCAGTGATTTTTAACCCCAACATTTCTGATGTAAGTAAACCAGGCTATTCATGATTTCAATTGTTGATAAGTATTTATTGAGTACTTATTGAGTACGTACTATGTGGTAAATACTTATAATAGGTGTTGGAGATAATGGTGCTGAGTTTGGGAATAATTATTGCTGTAGCAGGGAAATTAGCTCACTAGTATTTTATGCTATTGCCCTACAAAATCTTTCCTGGAGACAGACCAAATAAGCTGAGAAACCAAAACCACTCATACTCCAGCTAGACTCCTTCAGAACCTTTGCTGTTATACTTTGGCTTCAGGTTTTGAGATAAGTTCAAGTTGAGACCTGCCTGCTTTCTCTCAATCAGTTGTTCTCTATGTAATGAGCCCTTGACCAGAGTCTCTTGGCAGGCCATTGCCCCAAATCAACAACTTACTCCTTCAAAAGGACAATGCATCCTCGTGAATTGTTAATAGAACTACTAGCCCTTATGTTCATGGCTGACCTGGCCATGGCCATGAAAAAAAAATCATCTCTGTTTTTCTTTCAATTCAAGATCAAATGGTTTGATGGGTTCCCACATGATAAATTATTGTTTAAGGTAAGGGCTAGAGGGATGAAAGGAGAAATGTTAGGATCACCTCCCACAATGCATTTTACTAATCCATGCACACACATAGGAAAAATGAGATTTAAATTATTCACCACTGAAATCCATGTTCTTGCCATACCATCATTTGTGGAGGTGAAGATAGTTGAAGGTAATCTGATTAATTAAGTTAATCATCTCTCCTACAAATATTCTCTACCAATAGGTGCCACAGAGAGAGGAGGTAGGGAGAGGACAGTCAATAGACCAGGGAGCAAAGAACCCCAAATTTGGAACCATCCCTAAAAGATACAGACCCCTCTATTTCACCATTGTATTTCTAATGCAGATTAAGCTTAGGAAAATAATATGGTCTCCAAATACATATTTTGGCTATGAAATTCATGATGATGTGGGAATATGATGTGTATTTTTGACTGGGACTTGCCATGTTTGCTGTGAAAGATTATTGTCAACTACCAATCGTTGAGTTCAATGATGCTGAGTTCATGTTACCTCTGTGCCTTCTGTGAGGAGAATAAACTATTTTCTTTATAAAATAGAAGAATGCTAGTGAACATTAAATATTTATTTACTTTAATGAAGATTTGACAATTTGATATTTTTCCGGTTTCCAAACTTCCAAGGGCATCCATTGTTTTCGGAAAACATGTTTAAGCCCCAAAGAGTAGCATTGCTTCTCACGGATGGCTCATAAACTATAGAGAAAGTAGATCTTAGTGGTTAAGAGTAAGCTCTGGAAATAGCCTGAATTTGACTCAGGACTCAGCCAGTTCCCTGTTGTGTGAACTTGGCCAAGTCACATGATCTCTTTGCATCTCAGTTTTCTTATCTGTATAATGAAGAAAGTAACAGTACTACTGTATTAGGTTGTTTATGGATTAGATTACTTTTTATTTTAAGATTTTAGAATAGCCCTTGAGTTAATAAATAAATGTCAGCTATCGCCCTTTTCTCTCCTGTAGTAATTCCAAGATGCCTCGCCACATACTCTGTGTCTAAGTCAAAACTGTTTTAAATTAATGCTAGTCATTTCTAGAAATTTCTGACCCATGTGAATTGTTTTTAAAGTCAGGAATAGTATAGAATTATTTTAAAGAAAAGTACTTATATCTTCATCTATAATAAAAGTTCCTTGTATTTTTTTAACTTTGTACTTTTTTACATTTTTAACTTTTTCGAGTATTATAAATCCCTCTAAGACCACTCCTTATTCCACTACTATTATTTCCTCTGTCACAACCACTGCCTCTGGCTGCCATTTCTTGAGAACTTACTATATTTCAGGCATTGTGCCAGCACTTTGTATGCACTATCTAGTTTAAATTTTATAAAAACCTTAAAAGGTAAGTACTAATCATTAATTTACTTCATATTTATTTAAGGGTTTTCTTTGTACATGTTAATGTTCGAAGCACCGAAAATAGAATGCTAAGCAAAACATAGTTCTTGCCTTCATGGAGCCTTCATTCTGGTAACTTCTGTAACCCCCATTTTAGGCAAGTATCTGAGGCGTGTGCAGCTGAGAGAGTTGTAGAAGTAGCAACTAGACCCAAGGCAATTGGACTCTAAATCCCATGCAAAGTCACTTTTTCAAGGTGCCACTGTGACATCTTGGTTTTCCTCTAGTTTCTGTTTCCTCTTTTTCCCTTCTGAGTATTCTCCATTGATTCTATCTTGCCTCCAAGGATTGAGTATGTGAATTAGTCTAAAGAAAGCAATTCACTCCTTTAACTCTTCGAAGTGTGCAGACTGGGTCATGGCTGGGGATGTCAAAGCACAGTGAAGTCTGGTATTTTTCTTTGGAATGCAGGGATGAAAGAACTCTTTTTCTGTGGATAGCATAATGTGTGTACTTAAAGCCTAAAACTGTTACAGCCATGGTTACCTCCATGAGGGAACCCAGTGTGAGAATAAAGTCAACCCATAGAGGAAGGCAGAGCCAAGAGAATCTTAGAGAAAAGGTCGGATTCCCAATGACATCATGAACCTGTGGTTCAAACTATGCTGGAAGCTGCCATATTTCTGAACTTGTAGAAGACTCACAAGGCAATACATTCTCTTTGTTGTTAACCAGTTTATTTTGGTCCTTAGTGTTTTTATTGTTGTTTTATTTTGTTTTGTAACTAAAAGCATCTGAAACAATAGATAATGCAAAAGTCAGTACCAATTTGTCTTCTTGACCATATTCATTTGTCCATCATCTTATCTTTATTTGTTCTTCTTTTAGTCTTCTTTCTTATCTCCTACTCCTACTTCCCTGTCTTTTCCCTCTCCTAAAATTCATATGGCCCCTATCAACACTACTAGTAGGAACATTAACAGATATAATAATGAGTTCCCAAAATATTTATTTCAAAGAAAAATATGTTAGGACTGGAAGAGAGTTTGAGAGATAATGTGTTCCAGCTCCTTCCTTCAGGCAGATAAGCTATTATTATTCTCAGGAGACAAATGAAGTCCAGAAAAGCTAAATGACTTGTTCAAGCTAGTTAATGTCAGACTGGGGAATGAACCCCAAATGAAAGGGTCAGAGAATCCCAACACTCAGAAGCTATAAGGATTTCAGAGATTATCTGGATTCAATCCATTCCTTTATTCTTGAAGAAACAGTGACATGCCCACAATCATGTTCCCAAACTGTGGCAGACCTAGGACAAATACATAAACTTTCTGAATCCCTCTCTAGTGTCATTTCCAAGGGGTAGAACTGCTTCTGCCTTTTCAATTTTTTTTAAATGTTATCTACTTTTTGACATTAAAATACAAATACTTGAGGAGGTTCCATACTCTGACTGGCTTGTTGAATCATCTACACTGCTTTGATGTCTGTAGGAGTCGTATCCATTCATAACACAGGACCCTCAGGCTCAGAACAAAGTTACCTAGAAATCCATAAACACTTTCTTCCTCTTTGTTGAAATCAGTTGCTTTATACAAATAGTACTTCTAATTTGTAATACAATATTTTCTTCCCAGAGTTAACTCTCTAGCATTCATGCTGGGAAAGGGGTTGGACACTGAAAGCTTGCTTGCTGACCACTGCACTTAGAAGGAACAGTCTAAATGTTTGCTACTAAAATACTTCGTCACCAACAACTACTTAGAAATTTCTGTCATTATAAGCTGTTGAAAACCTCTCTCAGTTCCTTTTAGCTCTAGTGTCCAGAAACAACCTCATCCCATGTCTCTGCAAACAAGTATTTTTCCAGCCCAATGGACTAGGGCTGGTGTCACCAGCTTGCTGAAGGTCCCTTTGTAATGTTTACATTTCTTTGGGTTCAAACTTAACTGCTCTTCTCTCCACTCTTTTAATCTAAGATGAACATAGTCATAGAGACTTATCCACTCTTCCTTCTATGTCCACAATTCTCAACTCTCTGGGTGAGGTTTTGGTGGTTGGGAGGAAGATTCCTTCCCTCACACCCCTTGCTAAATGTTTTTTTTCACACTTGACAATGTTCCCTAAGAAACACGGTTTAACACACACTTGTTTATCAGCCAGGATTTCTTTGTCCAGCTTCTATACCAAACAAACAAACATACAAAAATTCCCTCCAAACTCTCAGTTGGATAAAACAAGAAAGTTTTTTTGGTGTTTTCCCCCTCACTCATGCTGCATGTGCAATGTAGGTCAGCTAGAGATTTCTCTCTGTAGTCCTCATTGTACTTATTCACTCCCCAGGCTGAATGAGAAACTTCATGTTGCTGTGACAGAAAGATTTTTTTTTGCAGGATTTAGCATTAGATAAGCAGATAGTGTAATCCAAAAGTGACACATACATTAATTTGGGTTCAAATTCATTGGTCAAAGAAAGTCACATGGCCACCTCTAATTATAAGTGGCGCGAATGAAAAAGCCACAATATGTGTTCACAGTCCTAAAGACAACCACTACAACATTTAAATTACATTATCTCCTAAAGAAAGTGAATTGACTGAGGAAGAAGGAGGAGGAGAATGCAGAAGAGGAGGGGTAAGATGATGAGTGCTAGTGAGTGTTGAGAATTTATTTATGGCACTGAAATGTTGGGGTTTACTGCCTAAACACGTCTATGGCTGCCACATAACCTAGAAAGAGGCAGAGCCCAATATCTATATTGCTTCTATAACATAGACTCACTGTGTTCACTGGGAAATGGGGAGGGGCTGGGAACCTACAAAGTAAGTTCCAAGTATCTTTAAGTAGCCAATAAGGATATTTATTAGTTGGGTCCCACTTATCTCTTTTTTTCTATTTTTTATTACTCTAGCCACATAAAAATTGCTGAGTTCTTTCTTATTATTCTACATTTTCAATAACCATTTTATTTAATACATATTAATATTAAAATCATCCCACAACTTCCACAACTGAAGTTATTCTTTCTAATCTAGTGCTTTCTTGGTTTCCAAAGGTACCATCTAGATTATTTTTAATCTATTAAACATACTATTGTTTGGAATATGATTTTGAATTAGAAAAATAAAACACCCTTAGTTTATAGCTAAAACCCAATTCTTTTCCATCTCTAGGAAAGGTCACAATCTTAAAAATAACTTTCTTGACCCTAAGGTAGACCTCTTAGTCTGTGGAGATCTGCTAAAATTAAAAACAGGTGTGCAGATCATAGGTTAGAGACAGATTATGTCAATGAGTTATATTTTTTGTGTGGTACTTGATTTTCTTGTCTATTGATTACTGTTGGTGTCCAACTTTTCTGCTAAAATCAGTGTTTTTATTTTACCTAAACCCTAAAACTGAAAATCTCTTCTTGAGGTCAATTCTTAGTTTTAAAACAAGAAGCCATTTGATATGGAATCATGGATTAGAAGCAGCCTTGTCATCTGTCTCTTTCAAATTCTCATTCATGCAGAAACAACTTTAGCAGTATGAGAGAGAAATAGACACCCAGACTCCTTAAAGACTCTTGTGTTGGAGAACTTACTAACTGAAGCATCAAGTCCATTCTTTTTTGGGGGAGAAAGGGGGGAAGATTGTGGTAGGTCATATGGTTGGAATGCCACAATACTTATATTTAAGCAAAATCCACGTGAATGTGCCTCAACACATTAGTCTTATTTCTTCACTTTTTGCACCTATAGAAGTCTGAGGCCCCTTTTAGGTATTTACTCTTCACATATTTGAAGTGAGCTGTCATGGCTCCTAAGCTTTTTATTTCCTTAAGCTTATCATCTTAAGAGGCTTCAGATGTCCTTTATATTAGATGGATCACAGTTTTTGCTGTTCTCCTTTGGGCACAATCATTTGTCACTTGTCACTCCTTAGGGCATGGTGTGGGGTGTGTGAATCTTCTTTGACTGGAATTTCACAATATGCAGCATGATATGTGGCTCCCCATCATGCTTGGAGTAAATGTGCCTCAGAGAAAATGAGTGTAAATGTGCCTCAGATACATTTTTCTATGGCCAACTGGGAAACAGACTCACTCATTTGGTTCATAAGTTGGTTGACTGTAAATGCATTTGTGTGTAAATATACAAATGGAATATGGATAATAGGGAAATCAATCACATGCCTGAGCCTCATAATGATGGGCCATATTTAAGACATAACAATTTCAGTAGTCAGATGACACCTTTATTAACTCAACAGCCTCTAGTAGTTTTCCCGTGAAAAGCAAGCATCAATTCAGTCTTATTTGGAGGCTCTCTGTCACTAATATGACTCAGTTTTTCCTCTTCTACCAGAATCAACTGAACAACTGTCCAGAGTCCCAAAGACATCTATTTGGTTTATGAAATTATCATTCTCTATCAGTTTTAGAGGTTTTGTACAAACGTGTATATTATAGGCTATGGTGCAGCTTATTGATTGCCTTTTTTTGGGTTAGATGGCCACCCATAGGCCTATTAGGCACAGTCAGGAGAGAATGGAGACATGGGATATAAAATGTGGCTTTTCTTCAGTAAAGAAATGCCTATGGTTTCTACCTTAACAAGGGTCCTGGATACTGTGATAACAACTTTTATGAATTAATTTGGGGGAATAAAGGAAACTGAGTAGGAGAAGAGAACCCAGCTGTACATTTGACTTTAAGTGGGAATAAGACAACTCTTTTAGATCTCGTTGTTTGGGAAACTTCTATCCCAGTGGTCGGCAAACTGCGGCTCGCGAGCCACATGTGGCTCTTTGGCACCTTGAGTGTGGCTCTTCCACAAAATACCACGGCCTGGGCGAGGCTATTTTGAAGAAGTGGCATTAGAAGAAGTTTAAGTTTAAAAAATTTGGCTCTCAAATGAAATTTCAATCATTGTACTGTTGATATTTGGCTTTGTTGACTAATGAGTTTGCTGACCACTGACTTATTTCATCTTAAAGATTAAGCTTACTTGGTATCTCTGATCATCAAAAGTAGAACTTGAGACAATATACAGAGGTTAAAATAAACCTGCTTTCCCCTTTAAAAAACTTTCTAATGGTTGAGGAATTTAAGAGTAGTGCCTTCATCTTTTGAGGACTCTTGGGGACAGTCCCCTTGTTTGTATGTTGTGAATTCTATCATCAAATCTCTTTTTTTAAGAGTTGATTTGAGAAAGAGAGAAATATTGATTTGTTATTCTACTTATTTATATGTTCATTGGTTGATTCTTGTATGTGCCTTGACCAGGGATCTAACCCTCAACCATGCTCTAACCAACTCACCTACCCAGCGAGGGCCATCAAATATCTTTTAATTTCCTTTGAGGTTCAGTGATTTATTTTCTCCTGTCTCTATTCATATGACTTTTGTCTACATAAGTGATGGCAAATTCCTGACCCAGATACTATTGGTCCCTTTCCTATGTCCATGGCAGACATCACTAGTGAATTGCAGCCACTGCATGGAGTTAGCCATGCAGATGATACTTCTTTGATGATGACATCAGACTTAGCTCATATCTGATTCTGTAGGTCATTGTCCTAATGTCAGGATTTAGCAAT
Source organism: Eptesicus fuscus (assembly GCF_027574615.1). Taxonomy (NCBI): domain Eukaryota; kingdom Metazoa; phylum Chordata; class Mammalia; order Chiroptera; family Vespertilionidae; genus Eptesicus; species Eptesicus fuscus. The sequence continues at coordinate 41,841,475 of NC_072481.1, read as the reverse complement.
GTGCTTGGGTATTATTTGTCAGGTTGCTGTGGCTTCAAATACCTCTACTTCCAGCTTTTCCTAGGTACAACTAAAATTAACATTTACCATAAAATCACCAGTCTTGGTCAATTTCTAATGCAGTTAGTATTTTGCTTTCCAACCTGTTGCTCCTTAACTATATGTGGAATACATGTATCTATAATAATAAAAGCGTAATGTGCTAATTAGACCAGATGACCTTCTGGGCAAAACCTAGGCTGCAAGGGAAGCCCTGCTCCCAAGTCTTGGATGCCAGAGGGAAGCGGGTGCCGGCAGTAGGGGGAAGGAAGGCCTACTCTTGCACAAATTTTGTGCATTGGGCCTCTGGTGCACGAATCTGTGCACCTTGAAAGGAACTGTGAGCCATGAGGCTGCGGTAGGCACAGGAGCAGGTCTCAGTCCATCCTCCACACCCCCCTCTGTCTGGCCCCTCCTACTGCCCCCCCCCCACCGTCCCCTGTCTCCTGGCAGCCCTGCTCCCATCACTGCCGCTCCCATGCGTTGACGGCGCCAGCCCCACTTGCATCCACTGATAGCGATTGGGGCTGGTGCCGGCAGCAGGTGTGAACACCAGGCAGGACCACAGCACACAGGAGCAAAGAATTTTCAGTAACCACTAAAGGCTTGCCCCAATGACAGCAACTGGCCCCCCTGCTCACCTGCTCCACCATCCCACCACAGCCAATGCCTGCCATGTTTCACACGTGCCCCCTGGTGGTCAACACATGTCATAGCCACCAGTTGTTTGGTTGTTCCACCATTCGGTCTACTCTTTGAAGATTAATATGTAGCTTTTGTGAGGTAACACAACATTCATATATACTAGTAAACCTCTGCAACTCAAGACTTATTGCTCAGATTGTATAGTATTTTTTTTATAGAGCAGGAATATAATGTAGTTGAAAATCTCATTTAGTCTAAGAACAAAAGGAATATTTCTGTTCAGAAGTGAATCAAGTGGAAAAATCGATCATCAGTAAAAAAAGGAGATCTACCTGTTTAAAAGGTACCTACTTATTAGACAGAGAACATCAGTGACTCCTCACCTGATCTTCTGTGATAGTCTCACACAAACACACACACCTGCAATTTATCTACATTTTTCATAGGAATTTCCAACCAAACATGTCCAGTATGGAATTCATCATCTTCCCCTCTTTACATCATCTCATCATTCTGCATTTTCTATTACTCAATAATTCAACAAACATTTATTGAGTATCCATGTATGCTATGAACTGTGCATAATTCTGTAACTATAGGAAGGGGTGAACACATTTAGTTTCTGCTGTCATGAAGTTCATGACATAGTAGAATAGACAGACATAGAATAAGCAATTACACAAGTGATTGTTCACTAAAGCTAGAAACTAAGGACCATGCTCTCAACCATCTAACAATCCTAAATTCCTTCAGATTATATTGTGTAAGTCTTTTTTATACATTCCTACTTCCACTGCCAGAATTTTCTTTCATTATCTCTCATCTGCGCCAATGTTGTATTATTCAAGTGCATTTCTTACATATCCATCATCAAAATTATCTTTCTAAAATGCAAAAACAGCTTGAAAACTTCTGACTATAACCAGAGTATAGTTCTCAAGATTGCCTAATATACCTACTTCTATACCTATTTATTCTTTGCATTTACTTTCTCACAACAACAAGCATTTTTCATACATATCTATAATAATAAAAGCATAATATGCTAATTAGACCGAACAGCCAAACGACCTTCCGAATGAAGCTAGGGCTGCAAGGGTGAAGCCCTTTGCACGTATTTCATGCATTGAGCCTCTAGTTTATTATAAGCCACTGTGATATTGCTCATGGTATCTTCTTGCTCTCTTTGGCTTTCCTAACTATTTATAATAATAAAAGTGTAATATACTAATTATACCAGACATCCTTCTAGATGAAGCCACAGTGGTAGGGGAGTGGGGGTTGGAGTGGGGGTGGGGGGGCTGAATCCCTTGCATGGATTTCATGCATCAGGCCTCTAGTCTTCTAATAACCAAGATTTAGTTCTGAAATCTTCTAGAACCCTCCAAGGATAAACAAGGAATTCCATTTTTACCTCAAAAACACCTGGACACATCTCAATCATTGTACTCATTCCTTATACTAGAATAAGGAGGTGTCTGTTTATAACCTATCCTGTTACCCTGACATGACTTTGGGATTTTTCATAGCAACATTCTTTATCATTTTTTTAATAAATGGTCTACAAACAAGATATCAATATATATCAACTTTTAAGATAAAGTATTTGTCTGTCAAAATCTACCCATTTTTCATTATCACAACATCTGTCTGTTCTGCTAAGCCAGTGGTCGGCAAACTCATTAGTCAACAGAGCCAAATATCAACAGTACAACAATTGAAATTTCTTTTGAGAGCCAAATTTTTTAAACTTAAACTTCTTCTAACACCACTTCTTCAAAATAGACTCACCCAGGCCATGGTATTTTGTGTAAGAGCCACACTCAAGGGGCCAAAGAGCCGCATGTGGCTCACGAGCAACAGTTTGCCAACCACTGCGCTAAGCCATTTGACTTACTCTTATGTGTGATGAATCAAGACTGGATGGCTAGATTGCATTTAATCCAATTAATAGTAGCTATGTAGGCAGGGCTGCTTTTTGATTACTCAAACACTTTATCTGGCTTAACAAAAGAATGAATTTTCCAGCTGTTTTAATCCACCATCAAAGCTCCAGACTATTCCACAAGTTACACTGACTGACTTGATCCATCATTGCAACCTGCTTTTCCTCAAAACTTCATCCCACTTTGAATCCCTTTACCAACCAGTCAAAGCTGCCCTTCAGATCTATTTTTATATCCTATATAATAAAACCCTAATATGCAAATCAGTCAAGTGGCAGAATGACAAGTCACTATGATACACACTGACCACCAGGGGGCAGACACTCAACACAGGAGCTGCCCCTGGTGGTTAATGTGCTCCCACAGAGGGAGGGCCACTCAGCCAGAAGCTGGGCTCATGGCTGGCAAGTGCAGTGGTGGTGGTGGAAGCCTCTCCCACCTCCACTGCAGGTGGGCGATAAGGAGCAAGGGGTCCTGGACCACGAGAGCCCCAGACTGCGAGAGGGATGTCTGACTGCTGGCTTAGGCTCACTCCCCCTGAGGGGTCCCAGACTATGAGAGGGCACAGGCTGGGCTGAGGGACTCCCCCACCTTCCCACAGTGCATGAATGTCATGCACTGGGCCTCTAGTCTATGTATAAATCTATCACAGGGAACAGGCCAAGTAAGAAGGTCAGAGACAGCTGCTACAGTGTCTGCTTTATTCTAGATTCTTTACATGTACTATAATTTTCCCAGCAACATGAAGTATGGTCATATAAATCCCTTTTAAAGATAATGAAACTGAGACTTAGTCATGTGAAATAATTTTCTTAGGAACCCATAGCTGGTAGTGATGGTGCCAGGATTTGAACATAAATGTGTCTGACTAGAAAGTTCCCCATCTTTGTATGTATGTGGTTTATAACACAAAGATATGCAATTGAGGTTTGAGGCAAAGCTACTATAAGCCATATTGTTGGAAGTGAAAGGATATTTGATTGGTGTGGAAGGATGAGGAAAGAGATCATGAGAATTAGTCTGAGAAAGAGAAGGGACTAACATCAGGGAATCAGCCACTGTGTGCAAGAGAACATGTATATTTTGGTGCATATTTTATATAGAGAATCTTCATGAAACTCAACTGTATAACTGTCTCCATTCTGTAGATGAGGAAACTGACCAACAACATTCATTAGCTTCCCTGAAATCAGACAATATGGTAAAAAAAAAACAAAAAAAAAAAAAAAAAACTTGGATGTATATCTAAATTACTCTGACTCCAAGTTCTATTTGTTTTTGTCCTTCTTTACAACTCTCAGTAAACACTCTATACAGGTGATCATGAAGATTATGGTTGATAAAATGTCCACAAACACACATGGCTTTAGTATTTCATCTCTCCTCTTGAGAGCCACCTTGCAGCCCACCTATCTGCCTTTGAATCTCTCCACACTTAATTATGCCTTTTGATGATTGAGCTGCTAGGCCAATAGGTAAACCCTTTGAAGACAAAGTAAAAGCTCTGTAGAAAAGTCACTAGACTGTCCTCTATTATCCACTTAACTTTGAGATATAAATATATACTTCTTTTCATTTATACAATTGCCCTCAAGTCAGCAAAACAACTCAAATGATTAGATCTAGCCTATTTGCTGAAAGAGAACAGTAGGTCTATATCTTATTTTTTATTATAATTGATTAAGTATTATATTAATTTTCAGGTATACAACATAGTGATTAGAAATTTATATACCTTATAAAGTGATGACCCCTATAACCCATCTGGCACCATACATAGTATTACAATATTATGGACTATATTTCCTACACTTTATATCCCTGTGACTATTGTTATAGCTGCCAGTATGTACTACTTAATCCTTCTCACCTTTTTCACCCATCCCCCCATTTGGGAGCCAATAGTTTGTTTCTCTTGTGTTCATTTACTTCATTTTTTAGATTCTGCATGCAAGTGAAATTGCGTATAAGTGAAATCACATGGTATATGTCTTTCTCTGTCTGACTTATTTCACTTAACATAATACCCTCTAGGTCCATGCATGTTGTCACAAATGGCAAGATTGTATTCTTTTTTATGGCTGAGTAATATTCCTATATATATATATATATATATATATATATATATCACATCTTCTTTATACTATTGTCTATCAATAGACACTTCAGTTGCTTTGATATGTTGGCTAGTGTAAATAATGCAATTTTTTTTCTTTTGCCTAATTTTAGTTAGCACTGTGATTGGAATTTCACATGCATGAATTAATTAAATCTTAAAATGAATACTATATTATATACTATATATTGACCCATTTCACAAGTGAGAGAACAGAGCCTTAGCAAGATTAATATGTCTTGCTACCAGTACAGAACTGACAATTCAAAGGCTTTGTTAAAAATGAGAGTCAGAAGAAACAGAAATTAATCAAATAACAAGTTGTTAAATACATATTCTTGTATCATGATAATATATATCATGATCAGATCTCAGACACACAGATGAAAAATATCCTTTGATATAGCAGAATAAATAAATTATTGCAACCCACTTTAACAAAACATTCTAGACATTGAGAATTCCTAAGTTGGTAGCTACACCTGTAAAAATTAAATGAGATTTAATGTTAAAGCACTTTGTAACATGTTAAGCACTAATACAAATTTAGTAATTATTGGCTATCTATGTAAGCCACAGTTGAGTTGACTTGATGAGATCTTGAAATTTTTTTGAAAGATTATATTTAGAAAAAGATATTAAACATTTGGAAAAGAACAGAAATTGTGTAGTTGATATAAGGTCGTCTATTAAGTAATTGATTCTGATAGAAATTTATGAACAGGTTGGCAATGAGTAGAGAGTTTTACCAAAATTACCTAATGAATTATGATTTTATTTTAAGCCTGTTCTGTCAAATAAAAATAGTTTAAATTACATATATATGTACATGTATATGTCAATTTCTCCATTATATATCAATCTATCTGTCATCTAGTGATATTTTCATATTCAGGTATCCATCTAATATTGTTAATAACAGAGATAGAGAAGCTTTGTGCTTTATAATTGTATTATTAATACTTGTCCAACAGAATTTTATAAATTATAGTATTAAATGCAATTTTTTGTAGTAACAGGTTTATCATATGCTTTGAATCCAAGTAATGTAATGAGGCATAAGCATGGGTTCTAAAGAGACAGTCAAAACCAGGTTGAGACAAGTGTCTGATACTATGATCCTGAATCAGACTTTCTAGTTTTAGGCTCAGATTTGCAATTGTTGAGACAAGCTTCCCCTCTTCCCTCCCAGTTTTACTGAGATATAATAGACATGTAATACTGAATAAGTTAAGGTACACAACACTAGTTTTTCTAAAGTATGTTCCCTACTTGAAGTTTCCTCTCCATTACCTTTTATATTTAATATTAATACATTGTAAACAGACACTGCATGCTATATTGCACACTCTGAATGGACAAAGATTATACTTTGTTGAATTTTTTCCAGTTAATTCATTTAACAAAGCTTTTCTTATCACCCTTGTGCCAGGTAAAGTTATAGACTTCAAATGATTTGCAATCTAGCAGGGGAGGCTTAAAAATAAACAGACCCAATACAAAGTAGTCCAGGCCCACTTAGATCAGAACTGAGAAGGCACACAGAAGAAAGAGCGGACTTGGTCTGAAGATGAATTGTGCTCAAGGAATGGTTTTCTAGGCAAATAGACCAGTCTTCATAAACAGGAATAATAGTACTAGCAGGATTTCAGTAGTGCTCACAGAAATCAGACTGGAGAGAGAGTCAAGATATCGATCCTAAATAAACATGAGTGCCATATCAAAAATTTGTACTTCATTCTAGATGAGGTAGGACTCTTGAAAATATAAGTAGGAGAGTGGCAGAATGAGACAACTTTTAGAATCGTCTCTCATGCACCAGAGTGGAGGGAGTTTTGGAAGAGGTCAGACAAGAATCAAGGAGACTATTTATGAGTCTCTGAAAACACTCCAGGAAAGATACAGAAACTAAAGATTTCAGGTTGGTGTAGGGATTAAGAATATAAAAATACTTGGGATAAGAACTGATGTACCTTGAATGTGGTCGTGGGAGGTTGAAAAAGGAATAATTCCATTTTTTATTCCCTCAAGGTCTAACCTTATGCCTGACACTTAGAAATCACTCAGCATGAAGTTTGTAGACTGAAGGAGTAGAAAAGTAAACAAAGCCTAAATATCATCAATACCATTCACTGCATACTTATTAGGCACCATACTCCTACTATGTTACTTAGACATATTGACACTTGAGTACTCACAATAACCCTATGTGAGGGGTTCTATTATATTTCCTTTTTTAGATAAGGAAACTAAAGCCACTAAGTAGTAGAGGACTAATAACTTGGGTCTCAAAAGTGTAACTAGAAAATACTATGTCTAAGAGTATTTCAGAAGATAGGTGATGCTATTTGAATTTTCAACAATGCTAAGAAAAAAAAAACTAGTCTTAATTTTTTAAAAAGACTACCTTCTATATTTTTAGAGAAATAGTCAAGTTGGAATATCATGAAAAAGAGATGGAACTGCACTCCAGTATGAGCCTAGATACTTGGGAAAATATAACCTGCGTGAAAGAGAGCAGTGTTTCATTTCATCTATGAAAATCAATTCACAGAAACAAAAAGTAGAAGAAAGTTAACATGGTGCTTTGTATTCAGTTTCTTTACTATCACTAAAAATAACACAAGTGATGGTGCCTTTTTCTTCTCTCTATAATGAATGACCCAACTACATTTGGTAATTGCATATGACTGAGAATAATTTAATTGAAAATGGACTTTGGCTTAGCTTTTTGCAAATGCAGGCATCTTGTGTTTCTCATTGGTTTCTTATGTCTTAGGAGACCTTGCCACCATGATGAGAAGAAATCCCTCAACACTTAAGAGTCCCCTCCTTGGAAAGCCATAGGGTCACAACTGTCACCATAAATGTCAACAAGCCATGAGCAATTTGAACTTTTTCACTTCCCTATTACTGAAAAACAATTCATCACCATCATGGAGGAAGACAGTCTCTTCAACAAATGGCATTGGGATCATTGGACAGCTACATGCAAAAAAGAAAAAAAAAAAAAAGGAAAAGAAACTAGACTACCAACTTATACCATACATAATAATAAATGCAAAGTGGATAAAAGATTTAAATGTAAGTGGTGAAACCATAAAAATCCTAGGACAGTGGTCAGCAAACTCATTAGTCAACTGAGCCAAATATCAACAGTACAACGATTGAAATTTCTTTTGAGAGCCAAATTTTTTAAACTTAAACTTCTTCTAACGCCACTTCTTCAAAATAGACTCGCTCAGGCCGTGGTATTTTGTGAAAGAGCCACACTCAAGGGGCCAAAGAGTTGCATGTGGCTCACGAGCCGTGGTTTGCCAACCACTGTCCT